>NC_065522.1:27707906-27758495 GCF_006386435.1 Epinephelus moara | reverse complement strand
TCAGAGAGGATCTTTGCCTCCCAGTTTGTTCCTGGCGACAGAGCAGAGTGAACCATCTTCCTTCTCAGAGGATCTTTGTCCCATGAGAGCAGGCAGCTGTTCTCCGTGTCCGCATTTAAAACATCTTTCGCTGGCGATTTGACAGTCACTAGAAGCACATTATGACCCTTTGTAGAAGTTTCTGTGTGGTACCTGTGTTGTACATGAGCTAACGGCTAAGGACTGAGAGGCTGTCCGGTGTATGTGTGTGTGTCCGAGTCGGTGCTGCTTGCCCAATGTATTATTATTATTGTTAGGCTAGCGGCTTCTCTCTGACATGCCAAACAGCGTCTGACGAACACTGATTTGTAACCTGACACTGCTTTATTCTGTGTTTTTACAGGTTTGAATCACCTGGTCCATTTGTTTCGGAGAGGAAGGGACCTCTGTGGATAATTTGGCTCCCGGTAAAAACCTCCTGAACGCCTGGATTAAAAACAAGGTGAGCACACATTTAGTTATCAGAGGAAAAAGGTAAGCACATGTAGCAGGCGCCCGTCTGAGACACGCCAAACAGCGTAGGAAAAACACTGATTTTTAACATGAAGTTGCTGCACCGCCAGTGTCCGTCCACTAAAAGTGTTTGTTTTTGCCACTGACGGGCTCCGAATGTTATTCCAAGTGTCTGACAGCATTAATGAAAGGATCCCAACAGAGATAGATCTTTTTGTTAGAGAGTAAGATCCTTTTTGTTTAACCAGAAACAGCTTACGATCAATATTTACAGAGAGAAATGAACATTACAGACACTCAAAATGTCTAAAGTCTGTCAACATAATGTGATAGTAGAAACCTACATGTGTAACCCCTTCACAAAGGAACACTATCCATATGTGGCATGACATCTTTAGGTCTCTCTGCTGGCAACAGCCGTGGCCAAAGTAATTATATTTTTGTCCGTCTGTTCCATTCTCGTTAATGTGATATCCCAAGAAAGCCTCGAGGGAATTTCTTCAACTTTGGCACAAACGTCCCACTGTTTAGATTCTGATAGTCAAAGGTCACTGTGATCTCGTGTCCGTCTCATTCTCGTGAACGTGATATCTCAAGAACACCTTGAAGGAATTTCTTTAAATTTGGCACAAACGTCCACTTGGACTCAACGACGAACTCATTAGAATTTAGTTCTCAAAGGTCAAGGTCACTGTGACCTGCCAAAACATGTTTTTGGCCATAATTCAAGAATTCATACACTAATTCTGACAAAATCTCACACACATGTCTAACAGGATAAAATGATGAAGCGATGACATTTTATATCCAAAAGGTCAAAGGTCAACGTCATATCTCGGGAACAGAAGTGGAGACATTTGGCACAAACTGTGCTGGTTGTATTGGTTTGTTGATGTATGAAGCATCCATGTTTCAGAATTTGTAGCTTCTTTGCAGCAACATCCGTACTATTTGAAGCACTGTCAACTGTCATGGCTACCTGTGAGTCCTTACAGACGTGGATATAAACTGTAACTGCATCTTAGTGGTTTGTGGAGGCATACAACAGGCGGTAATTCTAGTTACTAATATTCTACGGCAGAAAACTGTGGGCTGTGCATGCTTTCTTTCTCTGATTCTGGTCTCATTATTTTGTTGATTTAATACATAAAGGCACTCTTTTTCTCTATTTTTAACACCCAGAAAACAGATTAAAAAAATGATGAAAAAAATGTGTCGTTTTGAGCTTCTAAACAAAAAGTCAAGCATCCTGACGGCACAAGAACCTCTGGTCAGAGTGAAAGCTTTTTCGCTTTGTTGAACAAAGATCTAATCTGTTGCTGCACGATCCAGCTGTTGTGTCCAAGAGTGAATGAATGAAAGGTTGGAGGAACATGTTGTGATGTTACACCGAGGGTGACTCATCAAAACATGATGATAAAATCTCTCTTACTGCGTTCGAGAAATCGCAAAAACAGTAAATCACGCCAAAATCACAAAATCAAGAAGAGATGTCTGTCTGTCTCCTTTGTTCCCTCTGTTTCCTCCTCTCTTCCTCCTTTTTTCCATTTCTGCATATGCACCCTGTTCACTCTGTTACACAACTACCCCATGTGTGTGTGTGTGTTTGTTAGTGTGTGTTCAGGTCAAATGCACTTGGCTGGTCACTGTGGTCTTGGATGGGAGATAGAAAATGCTGTTTTAACAAACCCGCCAATTCGCTGCTGGAGAAAATCACAATCTGGTCTGCATCACACACACACACACACACACACACACACACACACACACACACACACACATACACACAAACTTATGACTCTAACTGTTAACATACCAACAGACAAAGAAATGGACACACACGTATGAATGTATATGAAAGAATGCACAAATACATGGGAGTGCAAAGACGTGCACAGTTTGAGTTTACACATCTCAGAGAAGCACACACACACACACACACACACACACACATCTGAGTGGGCCTAAACGTGGTCAAAGCCAAACGTTTTGATGTCGAATCCCGCAGATTATTGCTAACATATCTGTTTGTTTACGCATGGAGACTTTGCAGCGTTCCACATGCGCTCATCCACATCAGAGCTGGAGCTGAAGCCTCGCTCTGCATCCATGCGAGCCATTTCATTGGACACTGTCGTGCCCCGCGGCTATCTGCTTTACAAGACACATCCACGCATCCGATTCTACTCTGCTTGTGACAAACATAATCCCAAACATACTGGATTTCAAAGGGCAAAGCATGGAGAACACAACGTTGGTCTCGGTCCAAAAGATGTTTTAAAGAATGAGGCGAGCTCAGGTATCATAAAAGCGTCTCTCTGGTTCCATAAGTTATGATATCGTTGTGTATAACATAATGTTACGCACACTCTGGACTCGGCACGTTCTTTTTCCCAGGCTCTGCAGATGGTAGAGTTTAGTGTTTAGTCCGTCTTCCTGGTCTGTCTCTGTCCAAGCCAAATGAAACCAACAGAAATCTGTAATGTTGTGCTTCTCAGATCAAAGACGTTAAATGTATTATAGAGACATTTAAAGGACTATTAGTTAGAATTTTATTTATGTAAATCCACTTCTAAGCATTTTCCAAAGCAAACCAAAGATTTATCATCATAATTTCTCTATTTACTTGAAAATTCAGCTCATAAAGACATAAAACCAGCTAAAAACTAGTGATCAATCATAGTGGAAAATTGGAAGTTTCAGATTTTTTATTTATTTATTTTTTTAAATTCCAGTTTGTCCTCTGTGTTTGATTGTTTGTAAGAACACTTAATGAATACAAAATGTTGCTTAGGCAACTCTTAAACCCTCTGATGTCACAGTGTCTTAAGGCGGATTTGTACTCGTGCGTCAGCTCTTTGCAGACCCTGTGCCGTAGTCTACGCAGGTGACCTACCCTGTTGTGAGCATTTATACTTGTGCGGTGGTGTGTCTGTGTTACTCTGCAGTTACACCTCCAGAACACTAGTTGGTGGCAGGGTTTCTGTGAAGTGATGTAAAGTTTAGCTGATTCAAAACACACATTAACACACTAACCATTAAACATTTTCCCCACAAATACAACATGCTAACGTTATTAGCACAAGCCTATGGCATTTTACATTGTATAAATCAGCTTAGCGGCTAGCAGACTTTTCCTCTGCTCATATAACGCCAGGGACAAGAGCAACATTTAACAAAGGTAACGTTGCAAAATTCAGCTCCATTACAACTCACAAGGTTCACTGACAAAAAAAACTGTCTTATACTAAACACGTTTTCCAAACAAATACAACATGTAACTAGGGATGGCACAAGCCTATGGCGTTTACATTGTATAGATCAGCTTAGCGACTAGCGGACTTTTCCTCTACTCATGTAAAGCCAGGAACAACAGCAACATTTAACAAAGGTAACGTTGCAAAATTCGGCTCCATTACAACTCACAAGGTTCACCGACAAAACATGCTAATAATATTAGCACAAGCCTATGGCATTTTACATTGTATAAATCAGCTTAGCGGCTAGCCGACTTTTCCTCTACTCATATAACGGCAGGGAAAACGGCAACATTTAACAAAGGTAACGTTGCAAAATTTGGCTCCATTACAACTCACAAGGTTCACTGACAAAACAACTGTCTTACACTAAACACGTTTTCCAAACAAATATAACATGCTAACTAGGGATGGGTTACGATTTTCGAATTTCGAATAGTCGTTTTATTTTTGAAAAATAGATTTTTTAATGGGACTATTACTATTCGCCGTCTTATTTCCCCCCTTTATTTGACATGCAGTTCAGCTCCTAACCGCACGAGGGCAGTATAGGATTGCTACAGCGGTGTGAGATGGGCTACCAGCTAGTTTGATGCTCTTCTACAAACAGGACAAACATGCAGAGACGACTACTCCGCGAGGAATGTCCGCAGTCATTCGGGCATTCATAGTTGAGCGCACTTCCGCGTTGTAGTTTCCTGTAAAAATGTCCGTGAAAAATCCCCGCGATGTGAAAAATACATGCCGAGCAGTCACTGGTGCGCGTAGCTTTGCGCTTTACTATTGTTGAATAGTTGCCACGATTTTCGAATAGTGTTTTTGCTTGTGCTGCCCATCCCTAATGCTAACGTTATTAGCACAAGTCTATGGCATTTTACATTGCATAAATTAGCCTGGTGACAAACAGAGATTTCCTCTGCTCATATGAAGCCAGGATAAATCACACACAAGACTTAAAATGCTATTTTTGTGGAGGCTTTACTGTCTTCACAATTTATTGTTTCTTATCTGCGAAATTAAAGTAAATAAAAGCTTTGTTTCCACTGAGGGAAATGGTTTCAGCTTACAGAAACAGACAGGAGGTCTGCGTCGCCTTAACGTGTGGTTACATTTCTGGGGAGGTACTGGACAAACTGAAATTTTGACCACATGATGCCACTGAATTAAAAGTTAATGGAAAGTTATTACAGTTCATCCTGAAGGCAACATGAACGTCTGAGTCAAGATTTATTGCAGTATATTTAGTAGTTGTCGAGAAACTTTACTAAGTGCCAAAAAGTTCTTGGAATCATGAATGCCAGTCCATCCAATTATTGTTTAGATATTCCAGTCTGGACCAACTGACAAATCATCATTCATCTCCAGAGCCACGTCGAGCCATGAGTATCTGCTAAACATTAAAAAAAACTCTGTATTAACCTTTTAAGCATGCTCCTCTCTAACGTAGAGACCTGTACCTAGGTGAGACTCAATGCATTTCATTGGTCGGGAGGAAATTAAGCAGAGAGATCTGATCAGCTGATGACTGCGACTAATTTTCACACTGCCAACGTTGACAAGCTCGTTCGGCGTCCACATATGGGCTGAATTTCCCTGCTCGCTCGGCTCTGAACACACTTATGCTGACTTGTCAATCATGTTTCTCGCTCTGCGAACAGGGTCGCATTTCCTCGCCAACACCACCTCAGACTCTGTTTCTCATAAAGCACCAGCGTCCCACCAAACACACAGTCTGCCCTCCCTCCAGAGGACATCACCAGAAGCTCCTCTTCGAGCCACGGTAGCCAAAATAATGGACGACTTGGCTCGCGTGGCATTTCTTGAAATCATCCAAAGCACGAAACATTACAAGCCACATCTAGTCTGCAAACTGCTGCTTTTAATAATCTCATGTGCCATGTTTTGGTGGAAGATCGCATTCGATTTGTCGGTAACTTCTGCAGCAGCTCCATCTGTGTTTCTGCCTGCGTTTGGTAAACAGTGCAGCGCTGCAGGACCTCTGTGACAGCCTGGAGGTGTGGAGCACAGAGGCAGGGCTGCAGCGCTGCACCCGGCTGGCAGAGAGGCCTCTCGTCTGGGCCTCAGCTCCACGCCAGACCCCCTCTACCCCTGCAGCTCAAACATGCACCTTCACATAAATGCACACACACATTAGGGATACGCACATACCAGGCTCTTACCCTCGAGCTATGGGCCCCTAAACATATAGGTAACTGTGGGCATATAGTGGGTACCAGCTGGTTTCAATGTGTGAGGAGCACCAGGGTCGGTCTTAACGAGTTTGTTCATGTCTTCTTCCATCTTTCATTAACACACCTCCTTTCCTCCTTTCTTTAATCACATGGTTGTATTGTATATGCACAGAGATTTAATGGTTTGCTGTAACCTGCTGAGACTCCAGATGGGCAGAGTTTGCTGTAGAGGATTTTACAAACAACTGCCATCATCTATAAAGGTCTGAATCTGGGATATTTTGATGATGTAAACAAATTTAATCGGTGTTGTGTATTACTCATTACTCATTACTCTTTTTAAAAGTAATATCATTACTCATTACTCCCTGCCAGCGGTAATTCGTTGCACTACTCGTCACATTACTTTTCCGTTACATCCCGTAAAACTTGTAGTTGCTTCGCTCCCCAAAATTCAGATGTGTGTCTCGAAGTGAATGTCAGGGGGTAAATAAAAACTTTACCTGGAGGTCTTCAGTTGCCTGTGACCAGTATTTTCCCGAAGCTCTGTCTCAAAGACGTAGTCACTCGTGGAGCAGCATTTCATCCACCACATATCCACCCACAAGCTTCATCACTTCTTTGTACTTCAGCCTGCAGATGTCCATGAGTAAAATCCAGTTTTGGTTGTTTAGCCAGTGTAGAGCTACAGTCGACGTCTGCAAGAGGGCTCACCTTTGGTGGGGTGTATTTCCTGGAGCTTCACGTTGTTACACTGTCCGTCATAGTAGGTGTTTCAAATAGGAGCTTTCAGGACATGTTTGGTGCAGTGGAAAGAGTTTCCGTACGTCTACCTGCGGCCATGATGTTCTTATCATCTTTTCTCCCAACAAAATCAAAGTAATGGGAATATTTCCAGCCACCAAGGCAGTGGTTCCCAACTGGTGGGTCGCTGCCCAAAAGTGGGTCGTGGGGCCATTCTGAATGGACCACAAGTAACTCTGAAACATATCAAGTTTATAAAAATAAAAACGGATAATTTTTTAATTTCTGGCACAGAGCTTTTGTTTTGAAGTGTCGTTTCCGGGGCTTTCACACCTGAAAGTCCGGTCCAAGGTCCATGTTTTTGTTACATTGTATACATTTGGTCCCTTGGTTTTGCATTCACATTGCAATTCTGTGAGCGGACTAAGCAACTTTACATGACATAGTTACGTTCATCTATGTGGGTTGCGTCACCTTATATTTGACATCGATTGGTTTATAAATGGGCGGGGGTCTGACGTCAGCGTGTTGTCAAGTAGGCAGGTAGAAATCCCCTCAATGTTTACAAACATTACCTCACGAAAATGGACGAACCGATTCTAATAATCGCTACGCTACTCATACCATTATGGCATTGCTATCAGCTGCAGCACCAACGTAGAGCACAATACTCGCAGCTCATACAAAAACGAAATATAAATCTACACCTTGTGTGAAGATGTCATCGTCGCCCGCTGGAAGGAGGAGGAGGAGACAGCTAGCAATGTTAGCAATGCTGAGAGCCCTGCCAACTCGGGAGTGACCAGTGTCGAGGTGAGTGAACTTAGACGGCTCATTTTTGATGGTGGACTTGACTTCTCTCCTGGTGGAAATGAACAACCGGCACACCAGAATTTCCTGTCAATGATCCGAAAGTCCGTACCATCCAAAAAAAACGCTTTCACACTAGTAACGGACTGGACAATGGTTCCATTTGGTCCGGACCCAGACCACCTCTTTTGGCAGGACCAAATTTCGGCCGTTTGGTCCGCACCGTGACCCGGGGGTAGTTTTCACACCTGCGGACCAAACTGGAAAGTCCAAAAGTCCGAACCAAACGACCTAGGTGTGAAAAGGCCATAAGTGTGTTATACTGTGTGGACCTTGAACTAATGACTGAGGAGAAATCTGGACCCTGTGGCTCGACCAGTTGGGAACCATTGCGCTGAGGTGAGCGTTTCCATTTTCAAAACTAGCTTTCTGCTTTGTAACTTGCCTGCGCAATTACAAAAAGGAGTCCGCTGCGATTGTTGTATCTTAAGTCAGTAGTGAGATGATAACAAAAGTAACGTTGTAATAAGTTGTTTGGTTTAGAGGTAGCTGTGAAACTATTATTGAAATTTTATTAGTAATCAGTTACACTACTTGGTACTGGAAAAGTTAATATTATTACTGTGACGTGTTACTAGTAAGTAATGGCGCTGACGTAACATGTTACTGCCCAAGAGAATTATCCCCCTATGCTGCAGTGCCTCAGCTTGATGGAGCGTTTTAGTGTCTTTCAGCTCATTACTTTAGTTTTTCAGCCCAGAGCTTTATTGTTTTAACTCACTGCTGAGACAATCAGAAGGATGGCCGAGTGATTTGATGTCACGTCAGTGCATGTATGTTAGTGTAAGAGAGTATACCTAGTAGATTTTAAAATCGGCTGGAGAGCAACACTGAAATAACCAAGGAGTCTAGGTCAAGATAAAAAATAGTTTAGTCCACAGTCCGTGGAAGTCCACGCGTTCACAGGCAACCTGTTACAAAAGACAGCCAGCAGTCACTCGTCCACAGCACCATTACCTGCTACACCCAAGTCGAGGTGGGGGGTACTCATTTACATACCATTTTGTCTCAGACTTGACCTGAACCTGTAGAATGTGTGAAAATGATGGTTTCTGATTGAAGTGCAGAACTCCAGGTTGAACCTTTATGCTGCCCGAGCTAGAAACCTGTCTTTTGTCATTTTGTTGCTTTTTATTCCTTTTAAAGTGCATCATTTTTTGTTGCACCGGTTTCATGCAGGTCTGCCCCCTGAAAGTCGAAAGACTCAGATCCTCAGTTGGAGATCCCTGCGTCGATTGTCAATGCGTAGTGTACTTCTGGGGCCATTTCGGTCCCCATATCTAGCCAAAGAAGGAGCACTTTTCGCTTTCATGCTGCTGTCTGTACAGGCAGCTGCAGACCCAGACCCAGGGTGAGTCTGATACCTCTTTTCAACCACCAATGAACTGATTCTCTTCTGATTCCCGCACCTAATTTTGAACTGTTCAGAGCATTCCGACCCAAAATAAAGTGGTTCAGAACCCTAAAAGTTGGGTCCTAGCTGGAACCAAAATATAGCAGGTGTTCTTTGTCCTGAAGCGCGAACCGTGACATCAGCAGGCGCGTCACGGTCTGCAGGTTGGAAAGAGAGGATGGAGAAGACAGCAGTGAAGCCAAGACGGAAATCATTGGACAACAAAGAGTGTGCAGTGATCTCATTAATAGATGTTTGTTTTTTTGGGTAAAAACAAATATCTGTAATAGCAGAAGAAAATCTCACTATTAATCAATGTAATCTGCGACTTCACTTCTACTGTTTACTTGGTTTCGCATTGCTTTTGTGGTTTAGTGAAATATTTGTAGATCATGGTACATATTTGTTGATTGTCCTCCGTGGATTACAGTTAATAAAGTCCAATAAAAACGTCTATAGAAGAGCCAAATCCGACTCAACTGATGAAATTCTGACAGGGTTTTGCCCTAGTTTCATGTACGAACTAATTTCTTTCTACCAAACCACAGAAGACAGAGTAGTTGTGTGCACATCCAATCCTGCTTTAGGTCAGGTGCTGGATAATAGGGGTCCATGCAGAAAGAAGAAGAAAATCCGCACACTGAATTAGAGCTCCCAGTTTAGTTTTTAACGTTTCGACCCAAATGGTCTTTCTCAGGCAACTTCAAAAGAATGAAATGGCAGGTGGCAGCTATACATATAGGCTAAGAGCTAGGTGTCATCCCACCCACATCATCTGTAAATCAAACAATCAGACAGTCGTACAAGTAAGCCATATATAGGCATATGATGGCTACTTAGTATGCACAAAGGATTTGCATATCAGTAAGTGCAAAGAATACAGATATACAAAATAAACAAATTGTTATTGGGGAAACACAATACAAAAGAGACAACTTTACTATTAGACAAGAAACTTTTTAGAATTTTTTAGTAAATATTTTAAGATTTTTTATAATTTTGTAGAAACAAACAAACATGGGATTGCAGTTTTAAAAAAAGAGTACCGTTTTAAACAGGAACACTGCTTGGAGAATAACAACACCAAATACCAGTTCACAAAAAGGGCCAAATGTCAAAATCCTCATTAAGGCCATTAGGTGACATGGTATTGAGAAAGAAGATCCAGTAGGTCTCCCTTTGAAGGAGTCTTCTTTCAATGTCACCACCCCTACGCTGTTTTTTAACCCTCTCCACTCCTAGATAGCGCAGAGCACTGACATTGTGGCCTGCTTTTTTAAAATGGGCCGCAACAGGGCTATGCTCGTCGCCTAATCTGATCTTGCTCCTGTGTTCACTGATTCTGCTACGTAATTCCCTGGATGTTTTCCCAATATACGCAAGGCCGCATGGGCAATAGTAAATCACATGTGTGGTACTGCATGTGATGGCCCCACGAATAGAAATGTTGCAACCTGTGTGTGGATGGGTAAAAGTCTTGCACCTCTGCGTGTAGATGCATTGGGAGCAGCCCCCACATTTGTAGTTACCATCTAGTAGACTGATTTGGTGTGTTTTGGGGGCTAAAGTCAGATCTGACCAGGCTATCCCTGAGGTTGTTAGGACGTTTAAACACTAGTTTGGGTGGTTCAGTGAATACATGCTTGAGTTTAGGGTCTGAGTTTACAATGTGCCAGTGTTTTTGGATTGTCTCCCTAAACTTAGCACCAAGGGGGGAGTATCTGACACAGCACATAGCAGAGTTACCGGTGGGCGCCTTTTTTCTAGGTTGGAGGCACTCTTCTTGTGTCATCTGGTCATAGCGCCCCCTGGCTGCAGCAACCCACTCCTGTCTTCTTTCTACCAAACCACACCCGCCAACTGTATCACCGTGCAGAAAAGATAATGAGTACTTATACTTTTGGTACTTTAAGTACATTTTGTTGCCAATACTTTTGTACTTTTATGTAGAATTTCAAATGCAGGACTTTTACTTGTAACAGAGTATTTCTGTACTGTGGTATTTCTACTTTTACGAGAGAATGAGATGTAAGTACTTCTTAAGTTCCTGAATCACTGCAGTGTGTTTGACTGAAGCCTGTGAAACACATGAACACTGTGAGTGCAGAGCACAATGCTGGTCTGCTTCAAGATAGGACTATAAAACATTTAAAGACACACACACAAGCGCACACACACCTAGTGATGAATCAGACTGTTAAACACCACTCTGTTGCGTATTTGTTTTATAAGACTGGAGGCCTGTGCTCGCTCTCCATACAGTAGCTGGTTTGTCTCTGTAATGTTTACAGCTCTGTTCTAATCACTGAGAATTATCTTAATAATATACAATTAGGCTCAAACACAAACATTACACACGCACGCACACATGCACACACTCACTCACTGCTCGCTCTTTCTCCCACAGACATTAACGCTCATTATTTTTAACCACTCTGTTGTTGCAGACAGTGAAAGAAATGTGCTGGAGAATCCAAACATACTTCAGCTGTATGAGACCTTGAAGAGAAGCCTGAGTCTTTGTGACCTATTATCTGCACATAGTGTTCTTTCAGACGCAGTGACATGATCAGAAAGTGAGCTCAGCACCTGTCGGATCAGCTCACCTTTGTTCCCAGTTTGTCCACTAGAGGGAGCTGGAGGCCAGACACCACTCAGACATGGAGCGGTGGCCTGAGAAAACACTGCGGTCCAGTTTAGAGGGAAAACATGGAGTGAACTGTGATGTCAGCACAATATTTATCCATGTAAAAGATGTATATACCTGATAAAATGAACATAGTTGAAGAAATTACTTTATATGTTGTTATTGTGGTGGTTCCCTGTGTCCTCAAAAGATGAAAATAAGGAGATGACATGGAGAAAAAATGCTGTAGTTTTGACATGGTGCAATATAGGGTGGCACGGTGGTGCAGCACTGTTGCCTCTCAGCAAAATGCCCCAGTTTGGTGCTATAAAATTATCTTTGATATACCCTGATCTCATGGTGTCACTATTGAATTTCTTTTTTTTTTTTCCTGCTAAAAGTTTTTTTGGGGGTGTAGTTTTTCCTTATCAGCAGTGAGGGTCCAAGGCGGAGGCATGTCATATTCTGTAAAGCCTCTTAAGCACTATTCGGACGGGATTAGTTTTACATGGTGTAAAGCCTCTTAAGCACTATTCGGACGGGATTAGTTTTACATGGGTACGTGGGGTAATGTCACTTTACCACAGGACGTCGGTAATATTAATGGCCAATTTGCACAGGTGGGAGGGGGAAAATCCATTCATGCACCGCCGTCCCCTCCTGTCGTCATGTGCGTATGACGTTGCTTCCTGTGCATACCACACTCGAACACGCTTGAATCGTGTTCGTCGTAGGCCCACAGTACCTGAGGTTTCACACGGACTTGTCCGACTGTGAAGTGCAAAACTGAGTGCTTCTTCAAGAGCCTCCATGCTTGAAAATCTGCGAAAAACCACTTGTAAACAGGATATGATGAAATATCTACACACATTAGGGCTGTCAAAAGCACCATGAAGTTGAGTTCGAATATTTTCGAATTAATTTAGTAGAGTTCAAATAATATTCAAATTTTTTATTATTATTATTTATTTTCCAAAAAACCCCCACAAAAAATAAGATGCTTATTGCTGACGCAATATGAACGTGACATTCAGATGAAAACACCGTTCTGACCTCACTGAAGTGCCAGGTATGACCAGCTTCTGCCTCGCTATCTGAGCAATGTTTGGATACTTCAGTGCGTATCTTTCCACCACAAGAGTGGATCCTGGTCGGCTCGTAGTGGTGTCTCATTCTGGTAATGTTTCATCTCTTCTTCAAAAAGGGTAGGCAGGGAGGCAGCAGGTGCAACACTCTCCCTGTATGTCTCCCCGAACAGGTCACACATCCCGGACAGCGCAGTGGGTGGTGTTGGCGCAGCGGGCTCCTCCGTCGGCGCCTCTCCCTCCGTCACTGCATCCCACTCTGGCCCGGCTTGTGCGTGAGCCATCTCCGCTCGAACGGGATTCGCCGTGATATACAACATTATTGATAGTACTAATTAATTATTAATGATATTCGAATGATCAGATTTAGGTCCGAACTTATAAAAAAATAAATATATTCGAATATATTTCTAACTTCGATTTTTTTTTTTGACAGCCCTAACACACATATTTACTGCTGGTTCATTCGCACGGGATTAGTAATACCTGAGGTAATCGTCCGGGACCCTTTTACAGAAGGCAAAAGTTGCGGTAATCTTTACTGACATCGTGCGGTAATGATTACTGACATGGCACATTCGGATGGGACTAAAATCCTTTGTAATTATTACTTTACGTCACGTGCCTATGTAAAACTAATCCCGTCCGAATAGGGCTGTAGACTGATTGTGATTTATAACGTTGGGCTTTATACATCAAATTGATACTGAAATTGTAATTTGTGCAGCCCTTAGAGGCATGCAGTGTGATTGGGTTACAGTGCACTTTGACAAGACTAATCTGTACAGTACCTTGGGTTGCCTGTGGGTATGAAATGTGCTATATTAATAAATTTGCCTTTGCCTAAAAGTCAAATGTGCTGTCAGTCTATGGATAAGCTGATAAAGTACTAAAATTTTCGTCCTGGCCCTCCAATTCAAGAAGTCATGTGTTCAATATTTAGGCCCTGATCACACAGAAAGTGTTCGAGCACCTGGAGGCGACTTTTTGTAATTGTTTTTAATGAGAATGATGATTTATGCTCGCGATGTTTGCATTGTGACGTGCCTTGAGTTTCTGCGCTCTAGGTGCCATGTTGTTTTTGCTGGAGCGCTCTGAACTCCTTCAGCTGAAAAAACGTCAACTCAGAGAGGAAAAGCACCCCACGTCATCTATTTTTTTTTGTCATCTTTTTTCTCATTGTCCAATTGGATGATTGGAGAGGCGGCAACAACTTCACAGTTAGTAAACAACGGAGGAGAAACTGGTGGTAGTGGTTGCTGGATACCCAGAGCTATATGGCCAGACGATAGACAGCAGGTTTGTCAAACTACCCCCGAGTCATCCTCAATATGTCTGGAAACGGCCATCATGGAGGCGAAGCTCCTGGACCAACTGGTGGTACTCCCCATGATCCACCCTCTTTTTTAGGGTCTCATGTACCCACACAGATCTCTGTTTCCCTGTGCCCAACAAACTATTTGCTGAGAGCCTCTCACCCTCAACCACAGCAACAGCAAGTTCCCTCTGCCTCAACATTTTAGGAGCTAGGTACTAATTACTGTGAAGAAAACTTTAAACCTGCAAAAGGCTTTTTGTGTGACTGGGGCCTTAGAGAGGAGAAGGTTAAGATTCATAGGTTAAAACGCAATGAAAGGACATGAGAGGGGTGCTGTATGACTATGCCTTAAATGTTCAGAGAGCTGCTGATGGTTAGTAAATGTTCTGTCCAGTCCTTTGACCTCCTCTATTTGTTGCTCTGACACTGAGGGTTGTCCAACAGTCAGGCATTACTGAAAGTCACACTGGATAAGAGTGTTAAACTGAACGGCAGATCTTGAATAATCCCCGCCTGTTTAGAAAGTCAGAGACACTGAGAGAGAAAGAAATGGAGAGAGGTCTGAGCTGTAGTGGAGCCAGTGGTACAGGGTTACAGCCTGATAAGGCCTACAGAGAGTCAGAATGTAATGACGGGGCATTACAGACTGCTGATAGCATTGACAAGTGCTGCTGTAATAGAGAGGGGGAGAAAGGATGCGGAGGAGTGATTGAAGGATAAGAGTTGGACTGACTGAAATGGAGAAAGTCTGGATGTGTAAACGCCAGTGCTAGCTATGTGGCTCTAGGGCAGTGGTTCCCAACTGGTTGGTCACGGTCCAAAAATGGGTTGTGGGTCATTTCTAAATGGATCGCAACTGATTCACAACTGTGTCTTTATTTTGAAATACAGTGAATTTCCAACACGGAGCTTTTATTTTGAAGTGATAATGGCAGCTGCCTAAAAGAGACCGCAAACTAGCTTGACAACATGGCCAAACCCAAGTATGACGCTGAATATATTAAACCGTATGGACCTTGAACTAATGACTGAGGAGAAATCTGAACCCCTTGCCTGGACCAGTTGGGAACCATTGCTCTAGGGAGTGTAGGTCTTTGTGTTGATAGGTCATGTGTTAGCATCCTAACACATTTAGGAAGTATGTTTACCATCTCCATCTTTGTTTAGCGTGATGCTGATGGGAATGTCATTTGTTATGCAGGTATTTGGCCATAAAGCAAAGTGTTGTACCAATAAAACTGACCTGATGATGGTGCTACATGTAAAGTTGAGGGATCACCAAAGTCATTCAAATCCCTCCTGAGGGAAACATGAATGCCTGAACCAAATCTCATGGCAGTCTATCGCTATAAAAACAGCGATTCTAGCATGGCTAAAAACTTACCTCCTACTGGATAGTTGGTGATTGGCCCAACAGGCAGAGGAACTTTATGTAAATCAGTCTTTCGAGTCGTCAACCACGGACTCTATAAAATAACGGATGCAGCCACCATGATGTCACTCATGGTTTTTGGACTACGGTTTTGAAGCCTTGACATTTTTGGTGCCAGAAATGACCATATTTAAACAAGAGGGTGGGCTTTACACCTATGCTAGCTGCTAGCTTGGTCAGCACGGTGCATTTACAGTAAGGGTCAGCTCAGTAGAGTTGCAGCAATATACCAGTTTCAAGGTATACCGTGATATAAAAACTGATGGTGATCATACCGTGTGCATTGACATATCTACGATAAAAATATAAATAAAAATACATCTGGACGGAGAATGACATCTTAATTTTAGTTATATTCAAAAGTGTAGACTTTTCAGATTTCAGTTATAGTTATAAAGCATTTGTTCAACCATAAATAACGCTCCTTTTTCTTTTCTTAAAGGATCATTCTAACTGATAATAATGATTATGTAATACCGTGAAACCGTGATATTTTCTGAGAGTTATCGTATCGTGAAAATTGCATACTGTTGCAACCTTACAACTGATATAATGCTAAGAACAGTAGGCTCAAAACCATTAAAACAAAATGGAAAATCTGCGTATCCGACTCCTTCGAGGGTCCTCTGGTTCAACCAAACGCTGAACGAAACCTTCTGAGGCGACCAATTTTTGCGTTCAGCTTTCAGCTCCGTGAAATTCATGAAAGTAGCAATTGGATAGCACGATGGCCAATCAGAGCAAAAAACAAGGTGACGTATACATTGCACTAAGCCCCATTTGTTTGCCAAACAGTGGGGCTAATTGATATATTATGCTCTTGCCGTATCCCGTCAGCAAAACGGCAAAAATGTTCTTCCTGGAAGCGAAGGCTTCTAGGGCAGTCTTCTATTCCTCTCTCAAGGAAAAAGATAAGTGTAGTTGGCTTAGTGTTTCTTCCAAAGCTAAACTGAATGGACGCAGTCCTACGGCAGCTGCCATCTTGGTTGTTTATTTTTCGACTCCTACGGCGCAGCGCTGTCGCCATCATGTTACACCTGCCCAGAGCCCGCCTCTGTCAGATAGACTCATCTGATTGGTCCGATTTGCAATTCAACGTGCTCTGCTTGTTGGGGCCAGATTCCCGTGCAGTGCAAATTCAAATTTGCTAGGGGCGGGGCATCTGGATTTCCAGGTTACTTTTTTATGTAATTGGAAATTGAATATCTTTAGGTTATTTTTAGGATATTAGACTGTTGGTTGGACAAAAGGAGGAATTTTAAGATACGATCATGTACCACTGGGGACTGTGATCGGCATTTTTCCACTAGTTTCTGACGTTTTATACACTAAACAATAACAATAATAATAATGATAATTTTTATTTTGTATATCGCACCTTTCAAAACCCAGTCACAAAGTTCTTTACAATAAAACTGAACACATTCAAAACACAGAGTCGAAACACATAATAAGACACAGAGAGTAAAATCAAGAGAAAAATGTGAATAATAAAACAAATACAAAACAAGAAAGGCAACAGTTTAATAATAAATAATAAATTAAAAACCAGTGAGAGACCAATAAAGATAATGAATACAGTCATTAGTTGCAGCCCTAGCTGTGAGAAATACTTTATCGCTGTTATTACTTCGTCTCTCTTCTCTGCTCGCCTCACTCTTTTATAACATCCATCTATCTTTCTCCGTCTCTCCCTCTGTCTTTGTTTTCTTTTTCACACCCACAAAATAAGCCAGACAACTCCTCATTTAGGAATCCAAGACCACCGCGTAATCAGTCCAACACACACTTAGTATACGTGTATATTCACCCACACACACACACCATGTGGAACAGGTGTCGGCACACACAAGCGGTGAACTTTACCAGAATGTTTGCACTAAAAGGTTGGCAATCTATCAAGCAGGGCGTGACTGACACTCAGGGTGACGCACACACACATACACACACGTATATACACAGACAGAATTTTCACAGGGTTAATTTGAGGAAATGGCAGAAGGTTGTAGACCGGCTAATGAGAGAAGTGAGTCAGTTTCACCTGATTGTGAGGCCACACACACACAAACAACTGCTTTAATCAAGTTATCCAGTGTAGAATAACAGTCCTGTACAGCTCACATCAAGTCTTTCTTTCTTTCTGCTCATATATTTCATGTTTTTTTCCTCATGTGATACGACAGAAATATATGATTATCCGTTCATGTCAATTCTGAAAATGTGGCGGTTCTCGTTTATCCGTAGTTTTTTTTTTTTGGGAGCAGTAGCACAATAACCGCCGGCTGTACCTGGTTTAGAATTATGTCAGTTAAAACAGATTTGGCCGTTCAATACAAATATTCGACGATTCATCCCTTTTTCTTATGGAGTTTGACAATTTTAACGGGGTTCGTCAGGACGTTCAGGGTGACTGTAACATTCAGGTAATGTAGTTGTCACAGTCTGCTCTGCTGCTCTCCTGCTGCCGTTGGAGTTTCCAATCACCCTGCCTCTGTCTGTCTCACCACCTGGCTACACCTTCTCATCAGCAGTATCATTCACACCTCTTGCTCCCACCTGGATCTCATCACCTAGCCAGTATATAAGCAGCCCTGGTTCACCCTCTCATTGCGTTATGACTGACTCTCCAGCACTCGTCTGTGGATTGACTTCCTGGTTTCGGCTCGGCTTGCTTCTGACCACTTTTCCTCGTCTCTGCCCTGGCAAACGCAACAGCCTTCTGTCCCTGACTGTTCGAGTTTTGCCTGGTTCTCTTCTGCTGTGGCTGTGTGGCGTTTCACCACGTCAGCTTCCTCGAGAGAGATCGCCTGTCCACCTGCCGTCATTAAAGCTTCCTGCCGAGTGAAGCATCTCTCCGGTGTGAGTGCCTTTGGCTTTACCTGTCCTGCAGGTTTATCGACCCTTCCGCCCGTCCCAACAACTCTTCTGCCTGCTTCCCCTGGGTTTATCTGCTCCGCTGCCTGCCTGTTACTGACCATGAGCCCCGCCTATTCCTCAACGGTGCCGTCACCACTTCTAAAGCCCAAAACACACCAGAGGTGTCAAGTGCTGCCCCCAACACACACGGAAAGCGTCGCGTTGCAGGGCGTCAACCGGAATTCTGTTGCACACTCCACTCCGCTAGGTGGCGGTAATGTGACTAGCTGGTTGCCAACCGCCAATTGGAACAAAAGACGAGAAAGAAGACGCACAAAGAGAAAGAAAACACACAACGCAGGGCGACCACAACAACCAGACAATGACGGTACCAATGTGAGTTGCTTATTATCATATGACGATAGATGGCGCCAAAGTTCTTCTCTGCTCTTCAACGGAGCTGCTACTACGGGAGCTAGGAAGTACAAAATAGGCGTTTCTCTGAAAAAGAAGCACTTTTGAAGTGAGAAGTGCCGCGGCGCGTCATGTCGACACGCCGCCGGTGTGAATTGGTGCTCTTTGCTCTTTTTGTCTGGCTGCTGAGAGTTAACAAAAGTTCAACCTTAGGTAAAACGCTGCGTCCATCACTGTGACTTATTACCCAGCTGTCTAATCACAGTGGAGGAGGGGCGGGACAAATATCCGACCACAAAGACCAACTTTCACATTCAAGGGTTCATTTATGCTCAGCGTTCGATATACAGACATGTAGTCTTCTGTCCGTACACTGTGTTCAATTTGTCCGTATTTGTGCATGTTTTTTGAAAGCTAAAGGATACAAACAAAATGATGTAGCATCACTGGAAATCGAAGGGGCGGTGTAACGTAGTTGAAGACTTTCCAACACGATGAAGACATTTTAAAAACGTAACAGAACAAATCACATCAGCAACATCGTGAAAAGAATTCTCCATTCATATGTCGCGATGTGTTTAATGTCTTCAGACCATCGCTGTCTACAACACTGCTTCCATTTACAGGTACAATAATTACATTATTATTACATTCATATCGACTTATACATTTCTGGTATCGTGACATGTCTATTACATAATGCACCAACTTTTCCATCCATTAAAATCATCTTTCCTTTCCTTCCATGTCACCCTCTTTCTCTCTCCCCTCTCGCGTTTGTCTTCCACCCCCCTGAGGTAAACAAAACCTTCTCACTTGTGTCCTATCAGTGAAAGTCCATCCCTCCATCCTCCCCGGAGATGAACACACTGAATGAACTGAGGAGAAAAAAGGGATGAGAGGGGAACGGTGACAGACAAGAGAAGCTGTGTCATTCCTCCTCATCAGTCTGTCTGCTTCAACACTGAGACTGTTTGTTGTGTGACTCTGTGTGTGTGTGTGTGTGTGTGTGCCTGCTTAGGTGTGTGCAGGTATGTTTTTTAACTGTGTATGTGTGTGTGTTCATTTACACTCCACACATTCCTCCTCACTAACCAGATCCCCCGGTCCAGACCGCCAGAGAGGCCCACCTTGCTGCCTGGTGTGTCCCAGGAGAGGTGCTCTGACCGGGGCAAGGGGAGAGGGGAACACTTTGGCGGGGGCGGGGGGGTCTGGGTCAGCCTGGAGCTTCCCACTCAGCAGAAAGAATACTGTCGGAGAGGAAGGTGAAGAGGAGGACAGGGTGGTGAAGGAGACCCGAACCTGATGCAGAGCCTTATCCTCTTGAGGGTCGCGGGGCTGACATTGGGCGAGAGGCAGGGTATACCCCGGACAGTTCGCCAGACTGCTGCAGGGCTAACACATAGAGACAGACAATTTAGAGTCACCAATTAACCTATCCGCAACCTGCATGTCTTGGACTGTGGGAGGAAGCCGGAGTACCCAGAGAAAATCCACACTCACACGGACAGATCCCGCACCTGGGATCGAACCAAGAACCCTCTTGCTGTGAGGCGTCAGTGCTAACCACCACACCACTGTGCCGCTCATAGCAAACATGAAACAGTAAAATAAAGCAGTGCTCTCTGCTGTCTGGTCTCCTGCAGACAGAGGTGAGGAGAGTCTCACAGCACATACGGCTTGTTTGAGGGGAGAAACAGGCCGGTTGGGTTCACTGTGGTCGGCAAGATGGCTACCCCCTTGAGTGCGGGTGGATCTTTTGGATCTCCTTCGGAGGAGTAGGTGCGCAGCTCGATGTGGCACTGCGCATCTAAACTGATAACAGAAACACAAATCGGTGCAGCATGGCTTGACTGGACGCAGCTAAGAGTTACAGAGGAAAAGGCCCACAGCACTGTACAAGTGCTACTGCGGTTCATCTCACAGACTGATTTAGTGTAGCTCATGCAACATATAGACTGATAGACAGATTAAACAGAGGAGCAGCTCTGTGTCTCTGAGAGAAACTGAGTGAGTGAGGCGAAGCTGTGCAGAGAGTGTGAGAGAGGAGAGATGAACATTGGTATGCAGGGTTGGGTACCGAAAGTCTGTGCTTATATGGAACCAGTACCTATACAACCGATACCTACCGGACCGAAACAAAACGCACATTACGGTGCCTCCTTTCGGTGCTTTAGCTGCTAGTTACCCTGGATTTACACACCTGTTAAAGGGATAGTGCACCCAAACCCAACATGAAAATTCAGCCATTATCTACTCACCCATATGCCGATGGAGGATCAGGTGAAGTTTTAGAGTCCTCACAACACTTGCAGAGATCCGAGGGGAGAGGAGGTAGCAACAAAACTTATGGCGCCCCAAATTCAAATGTCCAAAAACACATAATTGAAACCACAGAATATCTCCATACTGCTCGTCCGTACTGATCCAAGTGTCCTGAAGCCCCGACATAAAAAGTTGTTTGGAAAAATGTCATTTGAACTCTGTAGCCTCATTGTAGCCTGTAGCTCTAACTGCCTCTCTGGGCACCGCATTCACGTGTGCGCTCTTGTGCAAGACCGTGAAACATGGGCACCGCGTTCATGTGTCTGTGCTTGCTTTCGCTGGTTGGTACAGCCTGGACCCAAATGTTTTTGTCTCCACTTGCGGAGCCTGGGCTGCCTACAGAGACAGGACTTTGATAGAGTTAATATTATTGTAATGTTAATTTGTTAAGTGTTTTTTATTATATTTTAAAACTGTTAATAGAGTTCATATACCTATTTATTTCTAGGTATTTCTAATTTGCCTCAGCAATAAATAAATAAAAACATTGTTTATTATAATTTTAAAAAGTTATACAAAATACTCACACACTTCTGAAAGGTGGCCCATTTGTGCCACTTTCCAACCTCCATAAAAAACTCATATTTTGAGGTATGGGTTCAGGCACCTTTTAAACACCGGTACAGTTTTAAAAGTATCGGTTCGGCACCAGTATCGGAAAAAACCCAAACGATACCCAACCCTACTGGTATGCGTTATGTGGCGCAACTTGACCCTATATCGATACAAGCGGCGTTGTCTAAATCTATATCTTGCTTGAAAATATATCAATATATTGTGAAAAAAATCGATATATCGCCCAGCCCTACTCCTGACAGACTGGCTGCAGGTTCCTAGATTCCACCAGCCAATGGCACAAAAGGGCAGAGGAGGAGCTTGGGGTGAGGCGCAGAAAGCCTGAGGAGCAGCACAGTACAAGCAGCACACATCCTTACAAACATCCTTCATAGTGAGTTAACTGCGTCCTCTGAGATCGTACCTAGCAACATCACTCATTTCAAATCATCAAGTTACACATCACATCAAACTTGGACATAAGCTGACAATCCAAAGAAATCTCGGTCTCAGCTAATGTCGTCATTTTTGATCCCTGTGTGGGAATGAAGTCATTAGAGCAGTACGATCTCATTCTATGTAAGTGATATATGTAATATTAATAAAGCATGTACAAAAAACTGAGCATAACATCAGCATTAAAGCCCTCCAAAACAAAAAAAGAGAAACGATGTGAACGAATGGGACTGTAATGACACTTAATGATAAATGATACATTTGTTTAATTGTATGAGAGAAAGATGAGAAGTGAGAATTAATGATGACAAACTGGTAGGAAGGGATGCGAGTGATTAATACATGTATCAGATGTAAAGGCTACAAACCACAAAGAATAAAAACATCAAGACAACAAATGAAGGGAGAGCAGGGTCCGGAAATGAATGAAGTGAAAGAAGCCGAGACAAAGCCAGAAAACAGTTTGGAAAACCAGCGGCAGAGTAAATGAAAAATGGAAATCAGGGGAGGAAATGGGAGAGGAAAGTTAACACATCTTCAGATTCTCCCGTGTACGCTCGCTTGGGGATGAGCACGGCTCGGGTAATTTCAACATTTCTTTTTTTTTCCAGTTTTCTCCACATCGTCCTCTTTCTTTTTTTTCTGCTTCTCTCACTCTTGTCCATGTTGCATCAGGCGGGCCAACCTTCCACTGAACCCTGAGCGGTCTGTTTCCCATACACACAGCGCTACCTGAGGGACGACCTCCTGTGTGTGAGAGAGTGTGTGTGTGTGTGTGGGTAGACGCCATGCCAAAATAGCCTGACTGACCTCGTCTTGTGAAACTGTGAATGAATGGACGGGCGGAAAACAGAGCAGAAGAAGAGGGGATGATAGGCGTCAGGGGTCTGAGAAACTCGTCTTTGTCCGACACACACACACACACACACACACACACACACACACACACACACACTTGGTCTCCAGCCTCAATTGAGCATCCACAGATAAACCTGCTCTTTCCCTTATCTGGAAAAAAAAGAGGAGCAAAAAGAAGAAGGGATTCTCTTACAGCGAGGAGACAGTTTTTATCTCCTAACCACCCCTCTTTAAGCCCCCCCCCCCTCTCTGTCCTATGTCTTCTCCTATCCCTCTCCATCTCCCCCTCTTTCTCCCAGCGTTGTTCTTGGCCTCTCTGGTTACTGTTAAAAGGGCGAAAGAAAGGACAGAGAGAAAAGGAGGGAAGGGGACCATGAAGGAGGACAAAGAGACCACTTAAATTGCCCAAAAGGAGGCTCTGTGTGTAAGCGTGTTTAACCTCCCCCTTTCTTCCTCGTGTCTTTGTTTCCTCCCATCATGCACTTCTGTCTCTCACAACACTCATCCTCAGTCCATCTTCCTCTTCTCAGTGCCTCTCTTGTCGCCTCCTGTCTTTGTGCTCGTTGATTTCCACCTGGAATCTTCCAAACAAGTCAAGTAACAACAGGTCGTCTTATTCAAAGGCAAAATTGGACGTTTTCTCATCTGTGTTTTCTTATCTTCCAGCACCGTCTTGTTGGGTACGCTCATTTTGTTACCTTGCTGGTGCCAAAATACAAGTGTTCCCCGGCTGGTCTGTGTATTTTTCACCCCAGCAGTACAGCATGTGCTCCCAGTTTAGGTCAGTGGGCCTTGTCACGTATCACTGCGGCCACTGTACTGCACCTCTGAAGGCCTTTTTCTCAAGAGCATGGCTCAGTGACAGTCATTATGTAATGTGATGCATTTTGCTTGATATTTAGAGTAGAAAAACAATACTGATATCATTATTACCAGTGTTGGGTAAGGGTTACTTTAAAAGTAATCAAAGTACGTTACTGTGTTACTTTTTAAAAAAGTAACCAGTTACTTTACTGCGTTACTCCCTGAGTAAAGTGACTCAATTACTTTACAAGTACTTCCAGCGTTACTCCCTGAGAAAAGTAACTCAAGCACTTTTAAAGTACTTTTGAGTATTCTACATTTCCTATTGGGCAATGGACCACAGGGCGCTAA
The DNA here is from genome assembly GCF_006386435.1 of Epinephelus moara. NCBI lineage: Eukaryota > Metazoa > Chordata > Actinopteri > Perciformes > Serranidae > Epinephelus > Epinephelus moara. The sequence continues at coordinate 27,734,467 of NC_065522.1, read as the reverse complement.
GCCTACATTTTTTGTCTCCAAATTAAAGTAATGGACCACTTGTTCTTCACTGAGATCCAATTCTCCCATCTCACAGCCGTCACTTTGACCAGTAGAAACACAGAACGATCTGCTGCCGTAGACAACTGTATGACAACAACACCCCAGCGTTTTTAATATTTCCTCTAGGGATGTTACCACACAGAGTAAAAGGGGGAAATGATGGTGTGAAACAGCAGAGGCACTTTGTCAACCCGCTGAGTTAACGTTACTGTCATTAGCATCAAGCTAGCAAACAATGGTACATCCTCACGGTCGGACATAAAGTAATAACATTAACAAATAGCGGCGGGGCTTTTACTCACCACAACTGCAGAGGCTCCCAGCTTCATTTGAAACAAACTACATTATAGACGGTCCGTTATTTATTAATCCCTCTGTGTGTTTATATATTTACTTTTTATCCGCTCCGTTGTCTTTGTAAAGTTAACATATCGCACCGTCATTTCAAACTCAACACTTGTTTCAAATTAAAAGCCCCTTATAACCTCGGCTGAGAGAATCCCTCCATTTTCTAAATAGGCTTTTATTCTGAAACATTTGTCAGAACTTCCTGTGGAAGATACAGTAGCTTGACAGTTTACGTATGGCGCTTCAAATGTAGCTCCTGCCATCTGCTGACGCTTTTAGGTGACTACAACAACATGTCGGCTGGCACATGAACAGACACAGTGACTCAAATAATAGTGAAAGTAATAAAAATAGGACAAGAATAACCCGATGACATCACACACGCCGTGAAAGACGACCGGGGATAATTGGTGAGTACCAGCGTGTAGCGTGTACCAGGCATAATGCAAGTCCTGAGTCTGAAATATGTCTGTCAGCGAGTCCTACTCCACCTATTTAGACTCCACCGTAGACAACGGCAGCATTTCTCCGACCACGTAGCGAGCCACAAGCTCCGTGGCTTCTTTCAGACTGATAGGTTTAACGTTATCTCCGTTATTAGAACCAAACGACAGCCGTTGCTGTTTCGGAGCTGAAGGACCAGCGTTCTAAAAGTAACGGAAGTAACTGATGTCTTGTTTGAAAATGTACTTAAGTATTTGATTACTCAAACAGCAAACTAACGCGTTAGGTTACTCGTTACTGCAAAAAGTAATCAAAGTATTCTAATGCGTTACTTTGTAACGCGTTATACCCAACTCTGATTAGAACGCTAAGAATCTCCTCTTTCCAACAATGTATATAACTCAATATTTGCTTCAGGTTCAATGTGATTGAAACGTATATATTTCTAGACTTTCAGATTGTCGCCATGGTTACGTCTTACCTGAATATCTACAAAACTTTTACTTTTCAGCCAAATTAAGCCCTTTAACAGTGCTTATTGGAAATTCTGATTCAATTTGCTAAGAGTTAAAGTTAGAAGCTGTGTAGGCTTGATGTTGTCTTGAGTGGTATTACATGCTGAATATCGTAAGTGTTTTGGCTGATACTTTTTGCCAGGTATTAAAAATGGCGTCCTTTGTAAAACAAGACCGTTAAATCTTCAAAAACGGGTAACTAGCTCTGTGCTTACCACAGAAAGTACAGACGATAGCTTGCCAAACTTTAAGGGAAATTTTTGACCAACGTTTTTGACCAATCACGTGGCCCGCTGTATAAATCTGAGCAATCACGGTTGTAGCATGTTTATGGCTTCTTGGCTATACGTGGTGGAACGCTCAGGCTGCCATGCTGCAGTCTCCACGTCTGTCTGTGTATACGTTTATGTATCAGGCATTTTAGTGAACATGTTCATGTGGACTGAGAGAAGCAAATGTGTGTTTGTGAGTGTGTTTAAGTCCATTCATGTGCGTGTTTTGTAGTGTGTGTGCGCGCGCGAAAGGTCCCCTACCATGTACAGTAAAGGCAGCTCCCAGAGCCCACTAATGATCCCCTCAAGGCTTAATGGTGCCAGTTAACACGAACACATGTCTGAGGTCACACACACACACACACACACACACACACACACACACACTGCATGCCCTCAGGGGGACCGGAACACCAAATCCTGCTAATACACATTCCAACATACAGTAACATTCAAAACAGGTCAAAGGTCACAGCCGTTGGCACCTTGTATAGGGTTTTACAGCCACACACACACACACACACACACACACACACACNCACACACACACACACACACACACACACACGCTCACACGCATACCTGTAAGGTCTGTTTTAATAGCAGTGTGTGTTGTCAGTAGTGTGTCCAGGCCAGTGTTTTACAGTTCTGTTCCCATGGCTTTACCGTCACAGAGCAGGCCTGCGGGCCAAATCCAGTGGCTGCCGCCGCGCCGCCGTGCGATGCCATGGAAAATCACTCTGTCCCTTCCTCTGAGCTCCAGAAAACAAGGAGCTGGTCGCAGCAGCAGCAGCAGCTCGGGGACAAGGTTAAAGAATCATACCTGTGTTTTTTACTTCCCCACTCCTCTCCTCTCCCCCTGCTGCTTTATGTGCACCAGCTAGTGTGTTTTGTAGTATAAGACAAGTAGAGGCTGTTTGTTAGTGTTTACACTCTGAACTTTCACAAAGAGGAAGAAACTTAGAGTTATGTCATGGTTATCAGGTTCAAAAGTTGTCAGGGAAAGGTGAATTTGAAAAGCCACTCTCAGGACAAGAGATAAGAAAACGTCCTGTAGTTCGTCCAAGATTCAGAATGTTTAATACGGATCTTTGTAAGCTTCTCACTTCACGCTTCACCATTAGTGGTTAATTCATTAGCTGTTTGGCTACTACCAAACTAGATCAGGGCGGCTATGGCTTAGAGGTAGAGTGGGTCATCCACTAATCGGAAGATCAGCGGTTTGATCCCTTGCTCCTCCAGTCTGCTTGTCGAAGTGTCCTTGAGCAAGATACTGAACCCCACTGTGCTCCGGAAGGCTGCTCCATCAGTGTGTGAGTGTGTTACAAACTGAGTGGCAGGTGGCACCATGTATGGTAGCCTCGGCCGCCAGTGACTCGTAGTGTAAGAAGTGCTTTGAGTGGTTGGAAGACTAGAAAGGTTCTATACAAATGCAGGTCCATTACTAATAGTCATCAGCCCCTTCAGGATGTTGTGAAGGGACAATCAGACTGAACTCTCCATGACCTTGCAATTTTGTCAACAACTTTACCGCAAATTTGACGATTTAAATGAGTAAAATCTCGTTTTATTGTAGAGCTGCGTGCAGCGTATTGATTCGCTCAGCCCCTCTTCATCTCACTGTGTTTATTATGAGATTACTGTTGAGGGACCAGAGCTATGTGCCTTGGACAGAGTCTTACACACACACAGTGACAGGGCTAACTGTTAGCATCACAAAGCTAAGGATACCCAACAGTTATCAACAAGTTTAACGACAGAGTCGAGCTGTTTTAGTGTCGTTTTGAGATTAATGGCTCAGTGTCGGATGTTTCCCGCTGCTGTGTCTCCTCTGCTCAAGCTGCAAATTGGACGAGCAGATCATGCTGTGGTAGCTTGTGCTAACTGGACAGAGAGAGCGTAAGGAGAGCGGCTCACAGGGACAGTCCTTCATTGCTGCGTCGAACAGCATATACAACTGATTGTTTGTGATCAGCTGTTGATGCCCCCAACTCCTCAACCCCCACTACCATCACAAATAGATTCTAATTCTGTGAACACCAAATCCTTACAAAAATATACTTCAAATCTGAGACAGCATCACAGCTATTTTCGTTTGCGCAGCTTTTACTTGCCTCCACAATTTAATTGCAGCCTTGAAACACTGAAACATGCATCCCAATTTCTCAGAAAAGCTGCAGTGAAAACATTTCAGGCCGCAACCATAGCAAGAATAGCCGGCAATATTCTGGAGGGACTAATACATGCATTTTTTATACTTTGCATCTAGTGTTCTAGTGATTTGCAAATCATGAATCAGCTGTTTGATACCAAACGACTCTCTTTCACGACTCAGGAGTGACAAGTTCCTATCTCCACTTACTCCTTTACTGACTCGCCACTTCTACCTGCTACTATTATGGTGAACTGTGAAGATGTTGTGGAATAAAGAGACTCCAAAAACATAGCACTGGACTTTTGAGGGTTTACTCGCGAGAAAGCCAAAGAATTGGTACATCATTACAATTTAGTGTCTGACAAACAAGCAGTATCAGTTGACACACCTACAAGCTTTCCTATACACACATTAAAGGATACTTCCTGTCACTTAAGCTGCTGTTTCTTATTATTTAGATAACCAGTTCTAGGAACTGCTTCTCCTGACCTACCCAAATTTGGTCAGAGTCATGTCAAGGTCATCTACACTATAAAGACAAGGCAAGACCACGTATCACTCACACCATTGTTCAACTTTCATATCAACTGTAAAATATATCAAGCTACTTATTGTATTAGCCTAGCCCTGTGAGGAAAGCAGCCACCTTGGCGCTTGTTTTTTAACCTGCTCTCCCAGCCTGGAGACTCTCTCCACCCTCCTGCCCTGAGCTGAAGGTCTCACACGGGCTGTATGAATCTGCTGCGAATGCGAGCGAGTTACTGGATCACTCGATACTTAACTGTTTACTTGAGTAGAGCACCTCCTAGACAGGGTGAGAGATTCTGAGCAAGCCCACTGGAACAGTGACTGACGTAGTGTTGTGTAGCGTAATTACAACTTCCTGGTCCCACATGGGTCCAAAAAGCATTTTTCTTGCCGACAATCACGGGAAAAGGAGTGGCTGTAAATTGGCGGATGCATTTTTTTTTTTTTAGCATCACAATCCCGCAAAATTGCCATCAGAATTTGATTCATTCATTCTGACTGTCCAGAAGAGCTGCATGATTTAATTACTCTTTTATCCCCATACAAGTTATCGGAGGGCTAAACTGAAAGTTTGTGAGTCGAACTCCTATCTCTATAATGTTCTTGAATGTGTTCTTTAAGGGGGGAATTATTTCTCCCAGCAGAACCCTCGTTGCTGCTCAGATTCCTTCAAAGGCTCTTCAGACATCGGGAAGATCCGTGAAGTTCTTGTTCCTTGGTATAAAGGACATTGTGTGAAGCCTACCTCAGATCATATACCAGCACACTCACTCTGACTTTATCGGATGGAGCTTACAAGTAACTGTGGAGGTAGATATGACTGTTTTGTCAAAATTAGAAGCAAATAGTACAATTTTATTACCTGTCCATTACTAAAAAATATTCAACCCACAACTGCTCACAACATACAGGTATGGGTGTATCGAGCCAAATTGTAAAACCCTTTCTATTCACAGTAAAATTAAGTCACATGCAAAGTTAAGTACATAAAGGAGAGAAATAAAGTCTGGAGTAGTGAAACTGAAAGAAACTCAAAGTTGCAGGAACAGTGCTGCTTGTATCGGATTACAAAGGAGGCACTGCACTGGATTATCAAAGCCCTGGAAGATGTCGTAACATCCCCAGTGTGATCAATAAAACGATTCATAATGCTGCTCATGGAGCCATTTTTATGATTCATTCATTTTTTTCCCCCTTGGAATTTCTGCTTTATTAGTCTGTTTCTTATGGGAAGTGACGGGAACTGTACACGCACACATATACACACAAAAACGCACAAACACAAACACAGATATGTGGTTGCAGTGCTGTAGACAATTAAGATCACTTGGCTTTTTTGTTCATTTTATTAGCAGCCATGTTGCTTTCATCAAATATAATAACAACAAAGTAACGTTGGATGTAAAGTCAGGTGGTTTTTGGACACATAGTTTCTCCTGTATTTGTAAATCGTGTGTGAATGTGAAATTAAGTATTCAAATTCTTAAAAAAAATCTTTAATATAAACAGGTGAAAAAATTGGGTACGTATATTTTGCATTAAGTTCACACTGTCGGTACTGACATTTGAATAAAAACGTCAAAAAGTGGTTGACATGAGAAAACCAGTTGCCCAAAATTCTGGTTTTATTTTTAACATTTTTGTGCTTGAGGTACATTACGAGAGGCTGTCAAATAATTCGTCTTCGTATCATTATTAATATAATTATTTTTATAATACATGTCAAAATCAGCATTTAATCATTATTGATTTTAATTTCTTTGGCCAAACAAAATGTCTGCATTTGCTATAAGTGCAATAATAGCTGTTCGTGGACACGGTGGTGCTTTGAGCTAACGTAAGCGTGCTATAATGCTCACAATGACAGTGTTACCATGCTGAGGTGTAGCAGGTAGGTGGTTTGGCCGATTAGTCGCCACCAAGAGGATGTTTTACAAACTATCGTTACCGTAGGAAATTCACTGCAGTTAGTGGCTGATGGTTGCGCAGCCTTCACCATTCATGCAGGGATGTAGATCACCAACCGGAGCAGAATAGGAGAGGGTTGTGTTAAATTATCAGTGGGTACAGCTTGAGAGAAAGCAGGTCCCCTCTGCTGTGTGACTGTGTCTAACAGTTTTATTTTAACATGTATTTACATGAATTTTTAGCCTGGACTGCATTATCAGCGCTTTAGTGAAAGTATGTCAGTCCATGACTGAGTGAATGCCTCCACTTCCTGTTTCAAATAAAAGTCCTCCAGTGTTTCATACACGATCCAGCCATATCTAGGTATTGGCCAAATCTTGTTTTTTATTTTTTGTGAATCAGGGACAAAGTATTTGTATCTTGTTGTCTGTATTCAATACCGCTAAGTCATCGACCAAAAAAACCTGGTACCAGGTCGTATCAAAAAGTCTCTAGTTAAACGATACCTGTATTGAATCCTTTTTGGGCTTGGGATTTGGTGAAGTTGAGCATGGGGTAGCCTTTTTGACGGAGTTAGGAGCTTAGCGTGCCATCAAAACGTTAGAAATTATGGCTACTGTAAAACTCCAATTAAAAGCTGAGCCTTCTTAATAAATGCAAGTCACAATTAGACGCCAGGTCCGGTTGCCATTGACACTGTGTCCAAAGTGCTTTGGATATAAAACCTCTTAAAACCCACTGAGTTATCGGATACCCACCTGACCTAAAGGAAGTTAGCTGTTTAAATCATGCATACAAATACAGATGTTTGAACGTTTCGTAAATATGAAGATGCTACACATTGTTAGCTATACGATACAAGAGAGAAGGGAAATTTGAGTTTGATATTAAGTGATCCAAATTTAGTAATTTATTTATATAGATATTTATCACTTTGACTCTGATGTTCACTTCAACAGTTATCCAGTTTCTAATAACGTTAAATATTGTTCATATCTGACACTGTTGATTATCAGTATTATCATTACACTCGTATTCATAACATTGTATTTTCAACCCACCATAAGGCATTTTATTGCACTTTTCAGTAGCCGTGACATCACCAGCTGCTACAGTTGATCTGCTATAAATCTGCTTTATTAACTAAATGAAACTTCTGTCTAACCTAGACGAGAATTACAACAGAGACAGTAACACATAAACTGCTGTGAAGCACTTAAATAAAAATGTTATTGTATCCCTCATAATTTTCCCCACAGCGGAGAGAGCCGAGGCTTGATTCCCGTGTCCTCCTCTATCATCCATGTGCCCGTGAGCAAGTTTCCGAACCCCTACAATGTCTTCTCACTCGCTGTGAGTGTCTCTGGATGCTTGCAGCAGAAATGGAAAACAATCTGTTGAATCTCTATGTCTCGAGCAGATGTGGTGGCTCTGGTTTCTTCGTATTTTATATCAAAACGCTGGAAGCTGCCACAAACGACGTCTCGGACCTCGCGTGAGATATAAAACTCTTAACGACAATGTCACTGGCTCCATTTGAATACTTATCGCTCTTTTGCTTTGAGCCCAAGCAGCAGCGTATCTGTAACATCATTTTAATATATTTTTTTTTAAATTTCTTACAGATACCTCAGATATTAACCCTATTAATTTCACAGATGTTGGGCTGTTCCAGTTTCAAGGCGGAAAATCTTTAATATCAAACCCTTGGAACTTGGATCAAGCGGTGCAGGTCTATCGCTAAGCCCTGGCGTGCGCTGTTAAACGATCAATAAAAATATTATTAGGATCATTTCAGTCCACCTTTCCAACACTATGATCTCTTTTTCATGGAGAAAATGAAAAATATCAAAGGCTGCAGTCTAGAATGGAAAGGTGCTTCTAAGACTGCTCCACAATCACATGGGAATTTATTTTCCTGTTGCATTAAATCTCCAAATCTGCTCTTTTCCAACCAGACCGGACCAGTTTTGATGATCCATGACCCTCATATTACTGTTTATTAATATCTGGAACACAACTGACGATCCCTGCACATAATCCTTAATCGTTTTTCCCTTTTTCTACTTGACCATATCTTTGTAAAATTTCGACATTTTTACCAAGAGCACTTCTTATTATAGAATCGTGAGCCTTGGTATTTAGATAAAGATCCTAGTAAGTGGTAATGAGCGAAAATCAGCATTTTTTTCCAGCACTAATTTGTGATACCATGTTTTGTAATTATCCTGATACTACTGTATTTTCAGTCGACAGATGAGTTGTGTTCAGTCTCATAAATCTCATGTGTAAGGTTGTCTTTTGCACAAGTAACATGACTTATACAGGCTTTTCTTGATATGCATTCCCTATATAGTTGAAAGTGAGGTGACAAACCTCATCTGTTACTGTTCTTTCACTGGTTTCTCTGTTCTATAATTTCTCTGCTCGCCTTGTTGATGTGTTTCAGGTGATACACTGTCTGCGTAAGTGAGTTCTTGAATTTCACTTGGTAATACCTCTTTTTTTAGGATGGGCCGTGATTGGCAAGTTTTGGTTCTAAGTGGATGACGGTTGTAAGGCAAAGCTGCATGCTGAGCATGTCATTTTAAAACTACAGTAATCAGTATGTGTTCATGTAAGATAATGGTTGTCACATTTTTCGATTCCAAATCATAAAAACATTTGAATGAGCTTTTAATTTTGATCATTGGAATCAAAAGAATCAGCGATTCTCTCTTGTGGCCATAGTAATTATCACGGACGCAGAGGTGGTAATGATGTGACGCGACAAAGTCCATGAAATGTTGTATAAAGATGGAAGAAGTCCCTACAGGGTGGGCAAGAGGAGTGGTGGATGAATAAAACAAATACAGGACTTTCACCCAAGAGACCAAACAAACACAGGACTTTCACCCAAGAGACCAAACAAACACAGGATTTTTACCTAAAAGACCAAACAAACACAGGACTTTCATTCAGGAGACCAAACAAGCACAAGACTTTATCCTAAAAACTAAGCAAACACAGGACTTTCACCCAGGAGACCAAATAAACAAAGGACTTTCACCTAAGAGACTAAATAAACACAGGGCTTTTACCCAGGAGACCAAACAAACACAGGACTTTTACTCAGGAGACCAAACAAACACAGGACTTTCACCTAAGAGACCAAACAAACACAGGACTTTCACCCAGGAGACCAGTGTCCATGGCCCAAAGTCAACACTGACATCTTTTAATAACAATGTAGCATTGTACGCTAGTATGTGTAGCATACAATGCAAGTGAAACATGTGAATTCTGCCATGTGACATACCTGACGTTACGCTAGCAACTAAAATACTTATTTAATGGCAATACATGATGTTTTTCTAAACCTAACCACAAAGTTTATAGTGCAACGGTGACCGTTTCATAACATTCAGGATGTGTTTAAAACTGCTAGTGTTTTGGGGACGATCATACCATGTCGCTTTTGAAGTTAGTACTAGTAGAAAAGATTTCTGCAGGCTTACATCTATGCGGTGTTCCACTTTTTTGCAGTCAGTGGAAATCGACCTGTTGTGTTGTTTGGGTATGAGAGAGCATTGTTCCAAACAAAAATGGTGGTTATATCACACTTGATACCATGTAGCCTATCTTTTTAAAGAAGAGTTAGAAAATGTAAATGGCAGTTGTGAGGTTTGAAACCAATGTTATTTATCTTTGATTTGGAGAAACAGGAAACACCTATTAAAAATGGCTCAATGACTATGATATGTATAGTCATAGAATTTTTGTGTCTTGCAGCTCATTGTTTTCGTAACTTAACTGTGTTAGTTCACTCTCATCAGCATCATTTCCAGCATTTAATGGTCCAGCTACACACTACCATGCCCACTACCAAATCTCAGACAAAGTTAGCAATCACCTGGTGAACATTGTGGAACATCCACTGCCCCAAGTTGACAAAAAAAATTCAAGTGATGCTTATTTAAGATCAAATAGGAGTCACTGATGGTTGATGCTTTGTATGGTGGTCTGCAATATGTAGACTACATACGCTGGATCTGTTCAGCCACAAAGCTGCTGTGCAAACACAAGACTTCAGACAGACGTTACAGTCCAACTCACAATCATGTATTTAAGCTCATAAGTGGAAAAATAATAAAGTTGAAGCCTATAAAGACACTCTGGGTCACGGTTGTGTAAAACGTAAGTGAAGCATGAGCCGATATGCCCGGCAATTGTCAGCAGTTGAGTTGGTTAAAATGAAATCATATCTCTGCGGTGAGACAATCGCCTGAATCACTAGAACTGGTCCAATGTAGACAAGGTGTGAGCAGTGACAAATAAATAACTAAATAAAAATGCTGGGACACGATCAGAGCTGAGTTTTCATACATGGAATCTGAATCACATTTTATGTGGTTTAAATCTGATCTGAGAGGATTGAATTCTGGGTGTTTTCGTGCAGACTTAATAAAAAAAGTTCCTCCTTGTTTTGGCAAAATAAAAAAGCAAGAGTGGAGCTGCCTGTCTGAACATTGCGTATATGTCCTTGAGCAAGAAACTGAAACCCAAAGTGACTCTAAATCCCTTCTGCCTCCACAAACATTTCTTTCCATGCTTTAGAATACCTGCATGTTTCAACCATGATTGGAAAGCCACACCCGCAATCAAATTTAGTTTTTTACTTTCTCAAAGAAGAGTGGCTTGTTGGATTATAAAGGCAATTAATGAATATTTGAAGTCCACTTGCCCCTGATTTACTGTCCTGGCCTGATTTTTGAAAGTCCACCGTATTTCAACACAGAGTTGGTGGTCCACTCTTCATTTGTGATTTATATGCATCTCAAAAGCCAGAGTGAAAACAACCAGAATAATATGGATTTCATGCTAACGGAGAAATATGAGGCTAAAGAAGTCGACTCTTGGCGTCTCGAGCAGCGTCCCAAACACGATAAACACCAATCGTGCGTTGCTGTCTCACTGACTGATTTTTACAGCATTTTGGCGCTTTGGATTGCCCCTGAAATAACCCAGAAAATCAAATGTAGTCTGGTGCGGTGTCACGGGTGAAACTTAAGTCCAGTTTTAGTAGTGGAGGTATTTCTTCTCTTAACGGGGCTGTCAGAGGGAATTACTTTTTCCCCTCCGAATAACCCTGATATGGAATGGTTTTACCATCAACACTGCAACACTGGGTGTGTATTTATATGTGTGTGTGTGTGTATAAGATAGAGAAAGAGGGGAAAAGGAAGAAGGAGCTGATAGAGAGTGAGAGATACATGGGTGAATGAGAGACCTAGAGAGAGCCAAAGGGTGTGTGTGGTTTTGTCATCAGTGTTGAAGGGTTATTACGGGTTCCCAGACTGACTGGCCACTGCAGTAACAATGTGCTAATACATGTCTGTCTTTCATTTCTTTCTCTTTTAATGTTCCTCTCTAATTCAGTCTTTCCATAATTATGTGTAACTATGTTAGAAATGCTTTAGAAATATACAGTTAGTTTCTTTATTCGTTCATGGAAAAGGTGTTCAAACCGTAAACATCGAACAAACACTCCATTTCAAGTACATGTGCTGCATTTTAAATTGTTAAGTACAGAAGTAATAGCATTAAAGTGTAACTAAGTGATACATCTAGCAATGTTTTACATTTTCAATAAATCCCATGGAAATACCAAAAACTAACAATGAATCAATCAACAAATACCAGTGCTCTTTAAGTGATACCAATACCGATAGAGTTCTTTACCTGATACCTTTTTGTTCTGCTTCATCTGATACCCATCATGTGAATGGAAGCATTCAGTTGAGTATAATGCCAACAGACACTGGGCATGTAGCACAGCTATACTCTGTGAAACGCACTGCCCTCGACTTCACACCACAGACTGTATAACCCCGTTTCCACCAAACACTTTCAGTATGGTACCTTTGGAACCAAAAGCAACCCTTCAGATATGGTGCCTACATGTAGACCGTAGTGTTTCCACTGTAAACAGCACTCTTAAATGTGGGCGGGGTTGTTGTCACTCACTGCTCCGTCCAGCACTCACTGTATTTCCTCATCACCGGTGAAACAGATGGAAGCCTGCACCTTGTTTATCGTCGACAGAACGAGGCTGCACGCCGATATTTTCGGAACAAAATAGAGCAGGCTGCAGTGAGAGTCTCTCTACATGGGATATTTAAAAATAGAGAATTTGTGCACTCAGTCCCTCTCAGGCAATCTCCGCTGCTGAAAATAGTCCCAACAAATGCACTTTTTCCACCTGTTTGAGTAACGCTTGATGAAAACTTTAGGAACCGTCTGTTTAGGGGAATTACTGAGCCCTTTTTTAAAATTAAACTGTATGTTTGTGACCTGTTTTTTAATATCCTCAGTGGGCTTGGAGCTATAAACCGAATAGGAACATTGGAAATTATAGCCAGCCATAAAAAGTAAAAGTACTCATTATGTAGGACGGCCAACTTCACAGTGGTATGTGACTCTATTCTGTATATTATAGAGCCTGACAGTTACTGGATTTTTTTAGGCCCATACAGATTTTAATATTTTAGAGTAAAAAAATCTGATAAGATTGACCATATTCATTTTCTGTGTAACCTGAACATTTTTTTAGTATTGGGATCCTTTGAATGTGGTTTTTAGATAATAGTGTCCAAAATACAGTATGTCCTGTTCAGTAGTATTGCATTTGACTTTTGAAAACAAACCCCAGATTCACTCCGCTGCTACATTTATCTCCGCCAGTCTTAAGTGTGGAGGAGTTCATGCATTTGGTTGTGTGTCTGCTTATTTGTGTGTATCAGTCTTTTTGTAGCTAATCTGGCAAACTACTGGACAGTCAGCCTAATATTTTGGGTATACATTTATGACTGTATACTCAAGGACCTCTCGGTGAATCACAATTGTTGAAAACCTGTTTTATTGACTATTTTATACGTCAGTGACTGCTGATTTTTCATTCCTTTTAGCCAGTCAGTAGGGGCCTTAAGTTTTCCAGAAATCGTTTCAACTGAAAACAACAAGCCTTACCTTCTGTTGCAGGACACAAGAACTGACATCCATAGAAAAGTTTGACCTCGAACTGGAGCATCTGCATATTAATGCTCTACCTGATATGTTAGGATCCACTCAAGGCATTATTATAAATATTAACAATAAATTCATCCTCATAGTTACATATTTCACATAGTGCATGTTAGCAGGAGACGTCAATTTGCTCTGGACAATGCGCGGCATGTCTCTGGGGATTAATACATGGGCACACACTTGTAGTGGGTCATAAGTGATAGTTGAGAGTGATTACTTCTGTATTTTTAAGGAAAATCCTGCATAGCATAATTCTAAATCTAAAATGATGTCATATTTCATGAACTGATTATACGTATGTAGTATTTGTAAAATCTTACTCTGTAAATAAATACAACTTTAAGAAAATGTAGTGGACTAAAGTAGTACCACATGGAAAGAACTCGAGTAAACTACAAGAAATTGTGTTTTATTTTGTACTTTGTTAGTTTCTGTCATTGTCTAAAATAGAGCCACATCTTGTTTTCACACTCCAACTTCCCTCATCTGTTCCTCTCAATATCTGCTTAGTATCTTTCAGTTATTTTCTCTTAGACTTTTAAGTCTCCCTCTCTCAGCCCGTCTCGGAGGCTCTCTATCGTCTCTGTGAAACAGATTGTGAAAGGCCACTGGCTTGCTGTTAAAGGGAATCGCCGGCTGGAAAGGAACGTTGGGAGATCAAGAGAAGAACGATGGGAGTATTAAAGGAGAGTCACATGGACAAGTCGATGACAGACTGGCCTGAATTATGAAAGAGAGGATGAAATGGGGGGATAAAGAGTCTGAAAAAGGAGAAGAGAATGAGGAAATGAGGAAGGAGACGAGGGAAGGAGGGGAAAGGGTTACAAGAGGTGAATGGAAAGCTGAAAAGAAAGGGAGAAGAAAAAAAGAGGGTAAGAAAGGTGAAAACCCCTTTGAACAGGAGAGGTTTTCTTGAAGAGCGCCACAGAGATTCCCATCAGCCAGTAGTTCACGCTGATGTGAATTTTATACGCATTTCTGAGGCTAGTTCATTGGCCGAGAAAAATGTCGATTTGGGCCAATCCAGGGCTTTATATAATGGCAGAGAACAGAATATGTGTGTTTTAGGGGAAAGGGGAGGTGGGGGTCAGGGAGAGGTTCATACACTCGTAAGCTGCCCTTTTTCCTCGGCGTCGGCATATCCCAGAAACCAGAGAGGGGTACTTACAGAGTTCGAGCTGCTGTTTGGTGAAACCACCTTCTAATGGAAGGACAAGAGTTTGATCCCCTAAAGAACTGATGTTTGACAATAGACAGCCACACATGAGCTGCAAAATACACCCAGAATCTAGTGGGAGAGGTTGAATGTTCATGCTGCCATCAAAGAAGCTGATGGTTCATCATTTTGGTGGATTTTAGATGGCGTTTGTGGGTTTTCTTGCTGCAATAGTTTCGATTTGGATAATTAAAGGTAAAGATGAAAGTTTGGCTCCTGCATTGACCCTGTTTAACTGTTATATGCACTGGAAACGTATGGCACAACTTTTAGTACTTAGAGGGAAACTTCGCCGATTTTCAACTAGCTTTGTCGTAACAATGTGGGTAGCATGTCCACATGAACTGTGGTAAACTTGTCCAGATCTTCCTGTTTCCCTCCCAGTTAAAATCCACTGGATGACCGCATTTTTCATGTAATCTGGCAGACTTTTGCTGGCTCTAGAGCTGTTGCTTGAACTACAGGCTGTACTGTACAGCATTTTTGTATGCCTGCCATCATGGACACAAAGGGTATAGAAGTGAATCAAGAGACAGACCGGCCCCTCTCTCTCAAACTTAGTCTGAACCCAAGTCAAACGGTAAAACTAGGCAGTGCTGATCGAATATAATCCAGGATTCTGTTACTGTATGGCAGGGATATTCAATTATAAATTCAACTGGGCCGGATTTCAAAACCAGAAAATGTCAATGGGCCACATTTCCAGCATGTATGTATATATTTATGTCCTAATATATTACAATTTAACTTTATTAAGAGACTTTGTTATTAGCTGGCCGCTATTGTATCAAATGGATACGTTTGCATTGCGTTACCCACCAGTGTTAGCATTCATTGGTCCGGTGCGAACAGTGCAATTTGGTCGTTGGAGGTTTGCTACCTCCTGAACAAAAGCGAATGCCTTAGTTCTTGTTCTCTGTTTCCTCCGGTCATATAGCACCAATCTCAATAGTATTTGCATCCTTCTACTTTATAGACAGCCTAGTTTTATGAAAAGACCACCTTTCTAGGGATGAAGTACTTCTTCAGTATGTTGTTTTAGAATATGTGTGTATCATGTTAAGATCTAGGAGTATGTGGACGCTGGAGGAAGGCGACAGAGGGGCCCTTGGCCGGCTGACGGCTGTGGCTCAGAGTGACTCAGAGGTAGAGCAGGTCGTCCAATAATCGTTAGATTGGCAGTTCGATCCCTGGCTCCTCCAATCTGCATGTCGAAGTGTCCTTGGGCAAGATACTGAACCCATATTGCTCCTGATGGCTGTTCCATCGGTGCATGTGAATGCTTACTGAGTAGAAGCTGGCACACTAGAAAGGCACTACACAAGTGCAGTCCATTTATCATTTACCGTGAGCGTGGACCCCACCGACCTCCTGCCCTCCCTCTGATTCTCTCCAGACAGTCATAATTTGCACTGCTACTAAATCTATCGGTCATTTTAACGTAACCATATTTAATTCTCGGGCATTTGGGCATGCTCAAACAGCACAGGGCAGAGGAATAGAGTGAAAACACTTTGCCTTCCCTGAACGATTCCTGTGCCCTGGAGGTGCCCTTAAGCGAGGTGTTTAATATTTCCAGTGTTGGTATATCAAACAGCAGAGAGCTGTAGTTTGTTCTGGGCCGCTTGCAGGTGTGAAATATGTCTATGAATCAGAGTGATGAAACAGTCAGCTCTCCCTAGATAAATACATTTGCAAAATACTTTTTTTTTTTATAGGGATGTGGGATGTTTTGTTAAACCACTGGGTCAATCTTATTTTTACTCTAGAAGCTATTAAAGCGGAATATTAAGGGAAAGGGAAGTTCAGCCAGATCTAAAGTTTAAAGGTTAAGGGTTTTAAGGAGTATTTTTTCCTGATGGCTAACCAAGATTCCTTACAGGATGTCCAAAAAGGTCCTCTATGAGAATTTGGCAGCGGCCCGGTGTTAACATTTGTTAGCAATGCTAGTTGGAGCCAACGGGGAACAAAACCAATTCTCTCAAAATTACATGCAAGCCGTTCCACTCAGCTCCATAAGCTGTAGTAAGATTTTAAGAGTAAGAATAAGTAACAGAGCAGTTTGGACGGATTCGTGTTTCATTTTAACAGAAATGGTATGTCCCCTTGATAGTTCTCAGACGGCTGCTGCCAGGTTCTCAGAGACTACGACACAGGAATGAAAAACCCGTTTTGGATAGGTTTGTGTCCTCGATGGGTTAGACAACGCTTCCTCAAGTTCTGACCTCTACCTTTACAAGAGTGAGCAGCGTGAGAATGTGCTCTCAGAGACACAGAGAAGTCACAGTTTAGGTTCAAAATGTGATCTTCATGGTGATAAAATGTAATCTGAAGATCATGAGGAAAAGATGCTCATAAGCACGCCTCACGTCTGAGCCTCTTCCAGGATTTATGTCTGAAACATCTTGAGATTGAGCTGATCAGGCATGGCTGCTGATTACAGTCTTACAACTCATGCGTGCATTGAAACTTTATGTTGCGTTGCTTTTATCAACATGAGGACATAATGAGTTAGATGCATTTGTATAAAGTACATTTTACTTCATGTCTCCCCTCCAGCTGTCTCAACGACCTACAGAAGTGACCAGGAGACATTTCCAGTATTCCAACACCTTACTTGCCTTTTCACCTTGAAGTGCACTTCTTCTCTTCTTTTTCTTATCTGGTCCTTATATGCACACACCTGATTGTGCTCCTGTCTGAAGAGGAAACAATCAGGAATCCTTGGCCCGCGAATCAGCACTTACAATGCACGATTTCACAAACGAGCTTTATTCATGAAGCTTCAGGTGCCCAGACTTTGATTGGAAATATCATACCTGGAGTTGTTTTGACAACATAGTCAATGAATAAAAGATTAATCAACATTTATGAAGCAAAAACGCCAAACATTCTCTGGTTCTGGCATCTCAGATGGAGGTTTTGCTGTTTTTTTCCTCTATTTCATCATTTGAAATTTGGTCTTTGGACTTTTGGTCACATAAAATAAGACATTTGAAGACGCCACCTCAGGTTCTGTGAAACTGCGGGAAACTAGGCTCTTTTTTTGTTTTACCATTTTACAACTTTTTATAGATTCATGAATCAAAATTAATCAAATACAACTGGGTTTCATAATGAAATGTGTTTTTTTAATTACCATAAGGTCCACAATATTTTTGGCATTCCCTTTTCAGTGCTCGCAAAGTTGACACTAATGCTTAATCTATACTTACTGAGAGAGAGTTTGAGCATAGTGTATATTTGCCTTTATCTACCTCTAATGATACCTCTTCACTACTCATCTCTGAAAACATTTCTCAAACAAACATCTTCTCATCATCGTGGTCTGTTTTTTCTTTTGGTGTGTTCGATGGAATCTGAATTTGTCTAGGTGGCACACATTTCTTAGTTTTTTAGGTTCGTCGTTGAACAAGATCTATCAGTTCTAGTGTTTTACAACTACCTAAATATGTACTTTAAATGCATCACTTCTTTTTTGTCAGACCAGGGCTTGGCAACCTTAACCATTAAAAGAGCTATTACCAGCCAAAAAAATCTGGAGTCGCGAAACATATTTTATTAAAGGTAACAGCCTTTTAAGTCTACATTAACCCAACAACATTATGAATAGATCTTAATAAGCATTCATTAATATGATTTACTACAAGGTGGCAACTTTGCAGTTGGGTATTTAGAATTCTTTAGCACTTAAACTTTGCAGCGTTGGTGGTGATCTGACCACACACTATTAAATCCTCTTTTTGCCTCCAAGACTTTTTCCTTTTTGGATTTAGAATCCATAGCTTGCCTTGCTAGAGAGATTCCAGGCTAACCACCCTGGAGGGGATCATTCTTTTGGTCGTGTGTGTGTGTGTGAGTGTGTATATCTGTCTGTCTGCAGCTAATCTTGCAAACTACTGGACCAATCAGCCTAACATTTTGTGTGCACATTTATGACTGCATGCTCAAGGACGTCTTGTGGTTGTGTTGATTCATAGTTGTTGAATTTTTTTTATTTTAAGTTTTATACCTTAATTGGCTGCTGACTCCTCTAAACTGTCCTGTAGGAGCCGCAAGTGATTTCAGGCAGTTGTTGGCTCCGCTAAAAGCAAGTCTTACTGTTTGTTGGAGGCCATATTTTGGCCTTTGCTATGGCTCAAAATCTGACATCCATGGAGAAGTTTGGTTTTACTTTGAACTGGAGCATCTGCAGATTATTTCTATACCTGATATGTCATGATTCACCTTCGGTTAGGCACGATATGAGACGAATGAGTCAGTTGTTTTTGTTGTCTTTGCCACAATCTTGACTGTAAGGGAACCAGGACGGAGCGTCCTGCCTGCCCGATTTTGTAGACTTTAAGATTTTGTTGGTCATGTTCTTGATATTTGTACTTCTGCCATGAGTAAGTCAGCAGGCTATGTAGTTAGGTGGTTTCTTTTTTGTCTGTTTTAATTCTGTTTATTGTTGTTATTTTCTACTTTGTTGAGCTGTAGTTGACAGACAAGTTAATACCATTGAACGTTGAGTTATGAACGACATGGTTTGTGACCAGAGTTGCTGCGATCAGCTCGGTCAGCAGCTTGGCTGCCTGGCGGAGGTCTGCACTCTACTGAGTGCACTTTACTAGTAACTAATGTGTTAGAAGCCACCAGAGGAAAAGTGTTTAATAGGATTTATTTTAATAAAATAAGCAAATATTATGATTAAAAACGGATACAGCTGTTTAAAACTCATTGCAGTCCAGTCACTTAAATGTCAGAGATGTTAAAGGATTTAATAAAATAGGAGAGCAGACACAGATGGAGGCTGTGACACCAACGAGTCAAACCAAAGTGTATTTCAATTCCTCAACATGTCCTTCCCCAAAACTTCCTGTCTGGCTTCAAATGAACAGTATCAAGTCCCAAACCACCTACTGGGAGCACCACAGCCGCCCGGATCATGTTCTGAGCTTGTTTAGCTTCAGTTAACCACGCAGGCACGTGGTTGGACAAAACGTCTCCAGCGACAGATCGGTTGTTTAGTATCCCACAAACAGCCAAATAAACAACGTGGCAGAGGGAAATAAACCGCTGTCTGTCCTCCTGCTCGTTTGGTTAAAGAGACAAAAGGGAAACGGTGTCGGCATCTGGTTGTTGTGTCTCTCTTGTTTGACCAAACATAAGATGTCTGCTTTGGTTTTGTTTTTACTCTTTGAATGGGTTTTGAGGGCTGGAACTCGCCCTACCTGTCAAGAACCATGTAAACCTTCAGATGAAATGAGGTTTTACTGCGACAGCAGCAGCAGGAATGTTGCATTTGTGTTGGGTATACATTCACAGAGGCAGAGGAATGCAACTTCAGTCATGACTGTCGCAAGATACAGAGTAAAAATGCATCATATATTTGAGCATCCTGCAAATTGGATATAAAGTAAAGACATTCTGATGACGTGTCAGTAGAACATACGATAAGACTGGAGAAATGATAATTGAAATGAATGAAGGTGCAACATATTTTATTGGAAAATATACCCAAGCTATAAAACGTATAGAAAAAGATTGTGTTCGCTCTCTGCCTTTGGTACAGTTCCTTGAAAAATGTTGATATCAGATACCATTTTTGATACCATGAGGATAAATATAACAAGGCTACAACATGACGACAACTTACCTTTTTGGGATAGTAGCAGAAAATAGCAGATTGACTGTAGTAAACATTAGCAACAAGTACCAATGTGTTGCTATTGCAAAAAATAAGTATTGAAATTGTTTCAAATATTCAAAATCGATATGTATCAATAAATCGATATTTTTGGCAACACTAGTACAGAATTTAAAGCAAGAGGAAAAGTATGACTGAAGGTAAAAACATGTAGCATTTAGGAAACAGTAAGGCTGGGCTGCATCAGTAAGGATTTACTTTTAAACCTGATTAAATCGTATCTAAAATCGTGTCGCACCAACCTTTAAAACTAGCTTAAAAAGACTAGTGTGTAGAATTAAGTGACATCTAGCTGTGTGGTAGGAGAACTGAAACTGAAACTCAGGCAAAGCTGTTCACATTCTGAAGTCGTCAAATACAGCCGCATGGTCAACCGTCCTGTTACGGCAGCATGACATTTCAGGCTGAATGGCTAATGGAAAACAACTTAACTTAGGGAGCTGGAAAGTCCCTGTGGGGCAGGTGGATGGGTCCAACAACACCGGACTTTAAAGGTGGATTTATACTTGTGCGTCAGCTCTGTGCAGAGTCTATAAGTCTAGATGAGTCTAGATGCTAAGATGCACAAACCTATGGCATTTTACATTGTATAAATTAGCTTAGGGGCTAGCAGACTTTTCCTCTACTCATATGAAGCCAGGGACAACAGCAACATTTAACAAAGGTAACGTTACAAAATTCGGCTCCATTACAACTCACAAGGTTCACTGACAAAACAACTGTCTTATAATAAACACGTTTTCCAAGTAAATATAACATGCTAACGTTATTAGCACAAGCCTATGACATTTTACATTGTATAAATTAGCCTAGCAACTAGTTGAGATTTCCTCTGCTCATATGAAGCCAGGGTAAATCACACACAAGACTTAAAATGCTATTTTTGTGGAGGCTTTATTGTCTTCACAATTTATTGTTTCTTATCTGTGAAAGTAAAGAAAATCAAAGCTTTGTTTCCACTGAGGGAAATGGTTTCAGCTTACAGAAATAGACAGGAGGTCTGCGTCACTGTGCCGTGTAGTTACATGTCTGGTGAGGTGCATGTCAGGCTACAGTGTAGGGTACACTGATGCAAAAATGTTTGGTTTGTCTGTTCTGTTTTTATTTTCTTCAATTCGTTATTGTAAATTTGTCTTAAATTTAATTCGGAGCTGCATTAAAACAAAGTCTTAAATCTAACTTGCCTTTAGCTGTAGGAACCCTGTTGAATAAAGTTAAAGGACAGACTCAACCAAACTGAATTTAAGATGCTGCTGAATTCCTCGTAAGATACCAGTTCAGCATGGAAACTGTCATGGAGCTGAGCAGGAAGACTGGACCAGCTGTCAAACATGCAACTGTGCCACGGATGCTTCAGCTCCTGGTGGCCCTGAGATTTTCTACTGTCACTGATTACTGTGCTGTTTATTTATTTATCCTAATTTGCGTAAGCAAGCATCGTCATATTGATTAGTTTTGGTTTACATCAGTGAACTTGGATTTACTTAACAGAGATTAGATTTTAGATGCGCAAGAGAGCTCTGCTTATTTAGAAATCTGGATCTACTCATTTTTAATCCTGGTTTTGTTAAACTGATTAGAACTAATCTTAGAATAAATCAACCATTGTGGGTGCAACCAAGTATACAAGAACGTTAATCCTTTACAATTATGCACTTAAATGAGTCCTCCTAAATTTAGCATTGCATTCGTATAATATGGTCAGATTCGTGATGGGCAGGATAAAAAAGGACAAAATCTATGAAGCAGAACCAGATATATCAGCTTCTTTATTTCATGGATTCTTATTCTTTGTCAAAACCTGACACCTATATCACCAACAACACAACTCGACCACTGACAGTTCAGCTGTAGCTCCACACCTGCAGAATGTGAACTCAGTCTTTCAAAAGAGAATCGAAGAAGCCGTATTTGTAGTTATTCTACCTCTTTCTAAATTTAGTTAATTTCCAAGGGCCTTTATTTGCATGGGAAACACACACTCACAGGCCACTTTATTAGGTACATCTTGCAAGTACCAGGTTGGACCCCTTTTGCCTTCAGAACTGCCTTAATTCTTGGTGTCATAGATTCAACAAGGTGCTGGAAACATTCCTCAGAGATTTTGGTCCATATTGACATGATGACATCACACAGTTGCTGCAGGTTTGTCGGCTGCACATCCATGATAAGAATCTCCCCTTCCACCACATCCCAAAGGTGCTCTATTGGACTGAGATCTGGTGACTGTGGAGGCCTTTGGAGTACAGTGAACTCATTGTCATGTTTGAGATGATCTGAGCTTTGTGACATGGTGCGTTATCCTGCTGGAAGTAGCCATCAGAAGATGGGTACACTGTGGTCATAAAGGGATGGACACAGTCAGCAACAATACTCAGGTAGGCTGTGGTGTTTAAACCATGCTCCGTTGGTACTAAGAATATCTCCCCCACACCATTACACCACCAGCAGCAGCCTGAAGCGTTGCTACAAGGCAGGATGGATCCATGNCTTCTGCAGACCTTGGTTGTAACCAGTGGTTATTTGACTTCCTGTTGCCTTTCTATCATCTTGAACCAGTCTGGCCATTCTCCTCTGACCTCTGACCTCTGGCATCAACAAGGCATTTTCACCCAGAGAACTGCTGCTAACTGGATATTTTCTTTTTTTCGGACCATCCTCTGTAAACCCTAGAGATAGTTGTGTGTGAAAATCCCAGTCAATCAGCAGTTTCTGAAATACTCAGACTAGCCCGTCTGACACCAACAACCATGCCATGACTTTTAAAATACATGTAAACATGTTAGTCTGACTGAAATCATACTGAATCGAATTTCTCAGAGTCAGACTAACATACCCAGATGATGCGATTGGGAGTTGAATCACTCCTGCATGTATATAGTCAATCGTACCCAAACTAGCCGAGGCGCTCTGCACATGCTCCACAGTGTCTGCCCCAGGCTTTGACCCAGTAACAGAAGAAGAAGCAGGTAACAGCATGGCAAACTCTACATCCAGGGCCGAACGAAATGTTCAGAGTTGTAAAGTTGTCCACTATGGTACCAGTTTGCACCTAGCTAACCATAGCTAACTTGTTTGTTGATTGTTTGGTCTGTGAGGTAATAGATCACCCGGAAAAAGGTCCAGTACTAACATGCTCACAGGGGGCATATCGCCACCTATCGTAATGGAGTCGGACATCAGTCAATAAATTGATTCCCCTCCCGTGCTTGTATACTGGGACAAGGACAGTAGTCACACATCATCAGCTGTGTGTGTTTTATTCAGGCAGCAGTGTAATTACAGTCTATTTCCTGACTCTCCTCTGTTCAGGTAGGAGGTAACAGCAGGTAGGAAGAGAGGCTGACATCACTAATTTCCATCTAGAAGTCTTCCTTTGTGTGTGTGCGTAGGGTCTGAGCAGAACTTACAAATCAGCCAGACATGTAGACAGTAAGCATCACACATCTTTCTCACTACAGGGGGTGTATGGTTGTGTCTAAGTGTCTTTTTCCTGAGTCATGCTGAGGTTTTCCTCAATCTGGCTCCAGTTTCCCTCTTCCTAAAGTTACTCTTGGTCTGCCTCTTCCGCCTCCATAACATCCTTGTCTCTCCTTTGATACAGTGGAAAACACCCAAAAAACTCTGGCATGATGTTTAAAAGCAGCATTTAACTCTCAAAAGTCGAGAATAACCTAAAAATTTTTGCAATTTGAAGATGTTAAAGCTAGAGATGTCAATAGTGAACTGTTTATTGGTTTACTACTGAGAGCATTTTTGACTGGTTACGAATGTCGATCTACAGGTTAACTTTGCTACTCTTCGGTTCACAGCACTGCACATCACCTTGGTCGGGTGGGTGGGAGCTAGCTAGCAATGGCTCTCATTGGGCAGTTACTGCAAGGAAAAACAACCTCCCTGGGACTTTCATGCCCCTTTCCTCCAGACAGGTGGACTTGTCCATGCAGACCATCCATTTTGACATGACTGCTAGTTAAAGTATCAGATGGCAGTGTTTTTAATCAACATTTTGAAATGGAAAGAGACCACTTTTCAAGTAGCTAACTTACAAAGTTGGAAGTACAACCATTTGAGGAGCACGTGAATGCAGCATTTGTCTTGGCTGGAAGTCTTGACTTGAGTCCCATTCAGTCACTCAGTCACCATTGTAGGCATCATGAGTAATACCCTACGATAACAGCAAGTGGGCAGGTTGGAAAAGTTGGGGATTCATGAACGCTTGGACATTTAACAGGCTGACCTGGTACATATCAAACACTGAAAAGAGTTGACGGTTTGTTCGTTCATTTTTGTCCATCACTAACGTAAATGCAGCATTGGTCTTGGCTGGCGGAGGTCTTGACCCAAGTCCATTTAATCGCTTCCCATTCAGTCATTGTAGCGAGCAGTGTGAGCAATACCCTACGATAGTAGCAATTGGGAAAAGTCGGGGATTTGTGAACACTTGGATGTTCAAGGGACAAACCTGACACCAGTGCATTTAAATTTTCTGTCAGTCCTCCTCAATACCACCTTAATTTCTTCATGGTTTTCCCCTCCATTGCTCTCCTTTGTACCACTTCAGTCTTCTTTTGCCCTCAGTGCATCCACTTTCTTCTTCAGTCCACCTTAAAGCCAACAGGTTTGTTACCAGTAACTGATAGTGTTGCAACAAGACAGTAATTTCCGATTGTAATCCCACACACAGTGACAGGCAGTGGCTGGTTTCTGTGATATACAACTGAAACACACTCACACAAAGGTCAAACATGCCATTACGATAAATGGCATCAAACTGAAAATAAGATATACGTGTGGGTGTTTCTTCCAGATAAATTTCCCATGAATGTCACAACTAAATTTGAACACCACAAAGTGTGTTAAACGGATATGAAGTCACTGCACTTGATTGGACACATTGGAGTATCGTTGCCTCTCCATGGCGAAATACTACACACACACACACACACACACACACACACACACACAGTGGAGAGATTTCCCCCAGTTTCAACATGAGTATTGGGAAAGAGGGGAAAAGAGAGAGAGACATCTGCCCAGCAGATTTCTATTGTTTCTTTTGTGAACCCGTCTTTCATCCTTTTTCCCCTCGTCCTCTGCTCTGTTCTTCTGAGTAACATCAAGAGCTGGTTCATGGAAATGTCACGGAGAGATCCCAGCATTAAGAAACAGAACTACTGATGGCTGCGCCGCTGATTTACTCACATGATTTATTTAATATTAAACACACAGCGGCCACCATTTAGCTGCAAGCGTAAAGTAAAGTAAAACCATCAGTTTTATCCTTGTTAGTATGAAGAGGCTGTTTTATTGATTTATTTAACATTCCCATAACATTCCCATGAACCACTGCTGCTCCCGTCAGTCGTGGAGGGAAGAAGCGAAAGTCACTTTTCCGACTGTCGCCTCGATACACTGCGTTATGTTTGTTTTTCCCTACGTATTGTGATGCATTTACATCATGTTTATGTTTTCTGGTGGCCACATTTTCACAGTTTAATATTCCAGCGTGTCCCCGTTATGTTACGTTGTCTTTGCACTATGGACCAATTGTGATTGTGAAAATGTTGCATCTTGCATTTAGTGTTTCTGTGAATTAACTTGTCGTTACTTGACAGTATAACTGGACACCTAGTGCTCCAGTGTTTAACTGTATTTGGATGTGTTGATCGACCCAAAACCTGCGGGTTCCCGCGTGGACCCACTGGTTTCAATGGGTTCGGGTAAGCTTACTAGGAAAGCTGCTAGCAGCCAGCTGCTTTTTAAGCTCCAAATGTGGGTGTTTTTTGGGATCTGTCGCTGTGCTCCCACCAAGAATAGTGTCATGAAAAGTGGTTGTTTTTTACCGAGACATTACGGGATTGTGCCCCTGAAACTGGATATTTTAAGCCAAGACAAGATCTTTTCTTAACTGTAACCAAATGGTTTTTGTGCCTAAACCTAACCACACATTAACCACAGTGTTGTTGAAACGTAAATTCCAACATATCTGCTACATACAGTAATAATGTGCAAATTCAATGTACAATGCCAACATTTTTTCTGGGGTTACTCTATCTCTGTCTCTCTGTGTCTCAAACACACACACACACACACACACAAGTAGCGCTGCTATGCTCCGTCTTTGTCTCTGTCCTTGTCTCATTCCTCAGACAGTTATGCTTCTATAATGCATAAAGTTGGTAGTTTGTGGGTCGGAGGGAGCCTGACTCATGCATCATTATCAGAATCAGAATCAGAATCAGAAATACTTTATTGATCCCCGAGGGGAAATTATTTGTGTTACAGGTGCTCCTTGCAAGAGAGGAAAGATACGTGAAAATATAAGAAATTTAAACAATAGTATTTACAAATATATAGTTAAATAAACAGGAATTAT
>NC_065522.1:27696153-27707409 GCF_006386435.1 Epinephelus moara | reverse complement strand
GGATGGAAACAGGGGTCACCGGTGTCTTGGTCCTCCTCAGATCCACAACCAGTTCCTTTGTCTTTGCCACGTTGAGCTGCAGATGGTTCTGCTCACACCATGTGACAAAGTTATCCACAGCAGCCCTGTACTCATCCTCATCACCCTTGCTGATACATCCAACTATAGCAGAGTCTAGGGCTGACCTTCGAATCCATTTATGGACATTCGAAGCTTTGGAGCTCAGAACGAATTTAATTCGAAGCATTCGACGACGATGGTGGGGGGGATTTAAAAAAAAAAAAAAATTATGGCGAATACGTAGTTTCTTCCAACACTAGAATTAAGATAAAAATATTCACAGACGAAAAAACACTAATGGTCGGTGATAAGTAGTGTTTAACTTTTGATTGAACACTAAATTAAAACCCTTGCCGCATACTGCAGCACAATCAAACAGATGCGCAACTCAGAGCATCAGAAGTGTCTCTGACACCAGACTCAGAGCTGACTGGTGGAACTGGAAAATGCATATTTTACATCAGTAAAATCTATTTTATCATTATTTTGAGTCACAATGTTGAAATAATTTAGTCGTCTGTGTTCAAGCAGGATAATAGCAGGTCTCCATTGTGCGTCGGGCTTTCTATTTCCTTGTCGGAGATTTTTTCTTTTTTAATTACTATTTACGTTTTTCAAGTGATTTCCCAAATTTGTTGTTGAGTTGTGATATGCCAATTGCTTTTGGCGAATCTGGCACTCTGCTTTCTGGGGGTTGTCGGGGCATATTTTAAAGTGCAACCACACATCTGATGACCTCTTGGACATGTCTGCAGCTCTGAGTGCGCTCGTTGTCAGTATTGGACTGGTGGGGGTTAGTGTTGCGTTTAAGGCCTCCCCCCAAAAAACGGAAAAAAAGACGCCGAAGCTTCAAATTTTTTTTTCACAATCGAATCCCGTGCCATTGAATTTTTTGGGTCAGCCCTAGCAGAGTCATCAGAAAACTTCTGAAGATGGCAGGTCTCAGTGCAATAGCTGAAGTCCGTGGTGTAGAGGGTGAAGAGGAAGGGAGAGAGGACAGTCCCCTGCGGGGCCCCGGTATTGCTGACCACTCTGTCTGACACACAGCGTTGCAAACGCACATACTGTGGTCTGCCAGTCAAGTAGTCTACAATCCAGGACACCAGGGGGGCATCCACCTGCATTGCTGTCAGCTTGTCACCCAGTAGAGCTGGACGAATGGTGTTGAACGCACTAGAGAAGTCAAAAAACATGACCCTCACAGTGCTCGCCGGCTTATCCAAATGGGCGTAGACATGGTTGAGCAGGTAGAATTAGTAATTTTAACAAATAGTGAAAATATATTTTTTATTGATATATGACAAATAATAGTGATAAATGTACCACTAAACCAATGGAAGACTAATGCTCGTAGTAAAAGTAAAACGTGTTCAACAAAGAAACGCAAAAATTAATATAATAGAAGTGGGATTAGAAAATAAAGTAGATAAAGGGCCTGTCCCAATAATCACACTTCCCCTAGAAATACCCACTTGCACTTGGTTGTGTGCGTTCACGTTTAGGCTAGTGGTGTCCCAAAACAGAATTGAGGTAGTGGAAGTGGTTTCCAACACTTAAAACCCGCCCTAGATTCCAAGGGAGCCCGACCCACACTTTCAACGAAGTGGAGGATGAAATTTCCCAGAACACCAGTTCGTATGATCGGACTGTAGGCTATACAAACAACAGATGGTTGGACTAGCGTAAACTCATCAGCAACTCGGTTGAACACTGTCAAATTATTTAAACAAATCGACTTACCCGAATAAAATCGATCAGAACTAGAAGACGTCGTAGGCGCCTCCTGTTTTCAGCATTTCTTCTCCGTTGATTCATCAGACGGAGAATTTGCGTGAAGGTTGCGTGACGATTTGCGTGAAGTGGCGTCTCATTTCTTAGGGAAAGATCTCTACCCTAATATTTCTCACTTCCCTCATCAAGGGTTATCTCGCAAACGAGGGCACTCAATACCAAGTGGAAGATTTGAGGGGTAGAAATAGGATTGGGCAAAAGACTAGAAGTATTTATGTTTACAGTGACTCAATAATGTGATGTTAATGTCTTTTCATTTTGTGTATGTCGTTTACATTTGAGTATTCCTATGAGTTACGTTGATATTTGACAAATTTGCACCTAAAGATTTATGTCCATTGGCAACATTTAGTGACAATTCAGTGCCATAAATTGACCCTAATTTATGTGCTGTAGCCATAATCCGTCCTCACACTTAACTATACACATGTGCACATATTGCACAAAGCAAGAATTTATAAATGTTGAAAATCAGGTCGACATTCAAAAGGCACTTTGTTTCCTTATCTTAATATTTAATGCTGCACTCACATTGTGTTGGCCTTACATTTACATCACATGTATCCGCTGGTTTGAATCCCATCTCTCTCTCCTGTGTGTCGCTCTCTATCTTAACTGTCATTTCCCCAAAATCCAACCACTGGGCCTGAGCAGTGTCCAGAGACACAAACATCCTCCGCAGCAGGTAACTAAACTGGAGTCTGGCTGCAGTTTGCGGTCGTATTTTGGTTTGTTTCAGCCCAGCTTTTGTTTGTCTATGTGCACATAGCGAGAAAAACCAAAAGTTCATACTTATTGATGAATGTGATCCAGCTGCTGCGCTTCCCCTCTGATCCTCTTTCAAAATAAAAGCACCCCACGGAGCACTTAGGGATGGTGATGACTACAGAATGCAGAGTTGGACAGCGTTTACCTGTTTAGATTAACAGAGGAAAGCGGTTTTCAACACAAGACAGAAGGTTTAGAAATAATAAAAAAAAAAATTGTCCTCTTTTGTTCTTTTCTTTGCATCTTTTTTTCTCCTGTGACAGTTGGGGAGGAAATGAATTTGTTTAATTCTTTCAGCAGCACTGACGGGGCCTCATGGGCCGGTCAGATGAACCCTAATAACCTCGTAATATTCCTCACAAACGCTTTGCTAATACTGAACAACTTTAGCTTCCAATCAGGAACTGAGATCCAGTCGTCTCCCGTCAAACCTCATTACTAATAATCACACATACACGCATGCATGCAAATACACAAAAGAATCCCACACACACTTCAACAGTCCAAAAATGATGTTCACATCTAAATGTGTATCCGCTCGCCAGCCCATGCACAAGCGCAGCCTCTCTGGGGGTGAAATCAGAACATTTGGCTGAACAATAGACAGAATTCCAGCTCTGTTGTCTTGTTACGTTGATGTTTTACTGGTTTACTGGTAGGGCTAGACACACATAATACACACACACACAATTATTTTGATGATTTACTGGTAATGCTCGGGGTTGGTGTTGTTGGAGAGACATTTGACAGCAAATAAACACGTGTTTCATCTACAAAGAATGGCCTGCAGCGGCCTGTGTGTTACCACTGGGAAGGATTGTCTTTGTTCTTGTGTTGCGGAAACATTGTGGCTGCACTTAAGACATTATCCTCATTAAGTTTCCACAATGTGTCTCCCAGAAGCAGTCAGATAGAGACAATTATCTCATATTATCTGTGAGCACTTATGTGGTGTTAAATTATATAATGTTGTGCTATAGATTTAGAACATTCCAACAGTATATAAAAGAGCTAAAATAGCTCCACGTCAACAACAGCGGTTGTAGAGCAGCTGCCTCCCTGGAACTGCAGTTCCCATAATGCTGTGTGAGATGCAAACAGGAAGTATGAAGTTTTACAGGGAGTCATTTAGTTAGCTACAACATTTTTAGCCTATAATCGTTTATATAGAAATGTGCCGAATTAGCTATTAGCAATTAATGTTAGCAGTGTGCCCATAAATGTGTTGATCAGTGTCACTGGATTATTTTGATACGGAAGAAAACTAAAACAACGTAATGCTGTTTTGGTACCTAGACCCTAGCGTTTCCACTGCAAACAGTACTCTTAAATGTGGGCGGGGTTGTTGTCACTCACTGCTCCGTCCAGCACTCACTGTATTTCCTCATAGATAGAAGTCTGCACCTTGTTTATCGTCCACAGAGCGAGGCTGAACAAAATACAACAGACTGCAGTGAGAGTCTCTCTCCATGGGATATTTAAAAATAGCAGCTTTGTGCATTTAGTCCTTCTCAGGCAAGCTCAGGGGTTTAGTGTTGCCGTAGCCCACAGGAACAACATTCCACGACACTTTCTTTTTCCCCCTCCAAGTGAGGATTAGAATATATACAGTTCACATTATCCGGTCAAAATTAATATACCATATATTTCTAAATAGCCGCCGGGCACCTAATAGCCGCCAGGGGTTTGACCCCGTTTTGCGTATTAAACGCTGGTCCAATTAAACGCCCGGGCNGTTTAGTGTTGCCGTAGCCCACAGGAACAACACTCCACGACACTTTCTTTTTCCCCCTCCAAGTGAGGATTAGAATATATACAGTTCACATTATCCGGTCGAAATTAATATACCGTATATTTCTAAATAGCCGCCGGGCACCTAATAGCCGCCAGGGGTTTGACCCCGTTTTGCGTATTAAACGCTGGTCCAATTAAACGCCCGGGCGATTGTTTCCTCATTCATTGCCTCATTGACCGGACACGGACGGACAGACAGCCATGTATCTAAAACAGGTAATACATCTGGCTACATCTTTCCCACATCAGATATCCATGGTTGCCTGGACCCGCGTGCGTAAAAGCGCACACAATTCCGTGTCCTCTCACCGCGGATGCTGTGATTTGATGGCCCAGTACTCATTGTAGCCCACTCTTATGAGAAGACCCAACAATAATAATAATAATAAGTTACTGTGGACCTATATGCCATGCCTTTTAATAAAATTACCAGAGGAGTTCACTGAAAAACAGGTAAAGTCAGCCTGATTTACTCGCGTATGTCCCCGGTGAAAATCGCTGACATGCATGGGAAATACGGCTTCTACAGGCTCGCCATAGCTTACTGTCAGGACTCAGGGACCAGAATTCGGGATGGCGGACTGTCGGAATGGCGATAATTCTGTGTGGCGGCCTGTAACTGTTGGTTAAATGGCCCGTTCGGTTGGTATTCAGATAACTGGGGATTTACTGGTATAATGCAATAGCACCACCCAGCGGTGAAACCTGTATACACATTTACACGAAAAAAATGACCCACTCTAAATGTTTAGAGATTTTTCTACACGAACTCACCCCTACATTATACAGTATTTTTGCACTAAAAAACATACTGGACAGGAACTGTAACCAAATAACAGCCTGGTGCAGGTCGGTGCAAAAAAAAAAAAAAAGCCTTGAGCAAATAGCTGCCTGGTTTTTTTAAACACCTGGGGTCAAAATCGATTTTGTGAAATAAACGCCCGGGCTACTACTTGGAAAAATATGGTATATTTTTAAACACTTCAAGATCCACTCATTACTAAAAGTGTACAAATTAAACTTAAGTAACAGTCAAGGTTGTCACAGTGAAATTTAAGGTGTGTTGATGGTGTGTTCATTTTATAGTTACAGTTTACTAATAAAACTCTCCACAGTATGAACAGTGGTTACATGAGCCTCAAAACCAGACACAACTCAGCCCTGAGCAGAGTGACCGTCCTCTACTGACCAATCAGACTGCAGTGTTCACAGCTCCACCTTTTAGTACCAGATCTGTGTGCTAGGTACCCCAACAGAGGGGGGACCAAACATGGGGGCAAGTCTGGACATTTTAGTCCTATCTTAGTCAATGAAGACTATTCTAGTATAGATTTGGCCAATGATAACTGTTGACCATTTTATTCTCTTTTTAGCCATCGGATCATTTTGAACATTTAAGTCGGGTCTAGTCAAGCCAGAACTTCTGATTTTGCAATTTTAGTCAAAGTTATTTCACGAGATTATCTGAGGAAAAACACAGATTGAATGATTAAAGATCTGGCTTTGCAGAAAGTGTCTGGTGTCCACTGGTGTGATGGTACCAATTAAAGAAATACATCCAGTATGGGCCCAGATATCTGCTTGTTTCTTTTTCCAAAGCCCTGTTGTTATAGTTTTTAACTTCAGCTAACTTTAAGTTTAGGTAGGCGTGTATTTTTAGCTAAGCGGAGTGGAGAGATGCTTCTTGGATGTTCTGTGGTGCATCTAGTGGGATCACAAGCGCCGTGTACAGCGGCTGTTGGCATCTAGGCCGACTGCTTGTTGTGAGCTGCCGGGGAAGTTCCGATATGGCGAAAGCAGCACAGGAAACACAACTGCTGCACTCAAAACAAACAAACAACAGTCTTAAATTTAATCTCTATTTAGTCAGTAGAAATACAAAGAGGTTTTAGAACAATTTTTATCTTTTAAAAAACATTGTAGTCTTGTCTTTTCTTTGTCAACATTGCGTGTTGATATAGTCTCAGGTAGCGTTTAATGACATCAGTGCTGTCCTTCTGTCATCTTGTCTTAGTCATGGAACAAAAGGTCGTTGACGAATATATTTAGTCATAGTTTTTTAGCAGGAAATTACCACCGTACCTCTGCTATGGAACAAACATCATTTTAAGCTGTTTAAACAAATGAGTAATGCTGTTGTCCTTCTGGTAATAAATCTTACCACACTCACACACACGGCATTAATAATTTTTCTGTGCCCAAATCATAAAGGGATGTTAACCATATTAAATAGGGATGCACCAACAATTAAATTCTGGGCTGATAGCAATACCGATGTTTTTTGTTTTCCCCTTTTTTACCAGGGAAAATCTTCATCAAAGAAAAATTAACTGAACTGCTCAAAGTCAGTAAGCTCTTTATTACACTACCTTCAAATGAACACCAATTCAGCCATGCTCTCTGGTGTCTGTTTTATATTGCTGTGAAGACACATTTCTCTTTCCAACAGCTGCATGTATTCATGATTCTCACCAAAAATTACATTTACAAGATCACATCATGATAATGTTATAATCGACCTCGCCCAGTGCTCATTTTTACTGAAAAGTTTGAACGCATCTTAAGGCAACTCAGTGCAACCTCACTGAGCTGTTAGTTCATTTCACCGGCTAAAAGCTAAAAGCCAACAGCTAACGTTAACTAGCTCTTCTCTTGCTAATCTCAACACAGATTTGTTGTTCACAATTATCAGGGGAGCAATATGCGTCGATGTTTACCCCCTTTTACACCTTAAATGAAAGCGTTTTTTTGTCATCAGATTGCAATCAGATTGCTCTTGACCACATGAAAGTACAGGTGTAAATACACTCGGGACGCATTGACCACTTCTGAAGGTGCTCAGGGACGCATTGTGACCACATTGAACACAAGTGTAAATGCAAATGCGTCTCCAATCCACATGCAACGACTCCATGGGCTAAAATGCGTAAGTGAGGTGTGCCAGCTGGACACAGGAAGAAGGAAGAAGACAACAACACCGGGTAGCGACTGCCAAGAAAAAGAAAACACAAATGATAGCCAAGGATGGACACATGGTGAGACGAAGCATCTGCTCTCCATTTGGTCCGACAAAAGTGTCCATACAATAACGTGACTTCACGGGTGGCTAACATATTGTTGTTCTTGTTATTGCGGCGTACAGGATATGACATTGTAGTGTGCTGCAGGAAATGTTTGCAGAAGAAGAGGAGGATGTGACATTAGAGGAATGGAGCGTGATCGGATAGCAAACGGATCTGGATGTGGACACTAAAACACATATTAATACTAGGTATACACGTATGTGGTCAAGTGCTATCCGATTGCGATCCGATTGCAAAAACCATACGTTGATGCCAGGTGTAAAGGGGGCCATTGAGTTTACTGCATCCCCTCGTCCTGAGGGCACCCCGGGAAAGATCTCTGTTCGCCCTAGTCTGAGTGGGCGGAAGTTCGCTGCAGAGATCAGCCTCTCATTGGGCGGAACGAGCCACCCGCTGAAGTCCCGCCCTACCACCTCCGGTTGCAGTTTTCAACATGTCCTTTACTAACTTTTGCTGTGTTTGATCTTGCGGGGATGTAGCCATTTTTCTGCCATGGTTCGCGTCCTGTAGGCGATATTTTTGTGGGCGTGTTACACCAAAAACTGTTTCCCCCTGCAATATTTTTGCAAGCGCACCGTTGCTGTGGCACCGCCCAGAACGATTGTGATTGGTTGAAAGAAATACAAGCAGCCGGGGTGTTTTTTTCTCCAATCTTAAAGTGAGAGTCGGCCCAGCCAGACCTTTCTTTTCTTGAGAAAGGTCTGGTGAGCGAGACTATGTTCACCCCAAACATGTTCTCTATTGTCCCTGGAAGGACAAGAAGCTGTCAGGGGCGGTACACATGCACCCTCAAATTGTTTTCAATGTAGATGTGCGTCAGGTGCATTCAAACGCCAGAGTGATACCGTCATGTTGCACACACGTTCCCAAATATGTATTCTGCTTTTTAGCCTGCACAAAATTTATGGAAAACATCAGCCACAGCCAACGGTGAATGTAATCTATTTTGCCGATAGCGCGATGGCAGTCAACAGGGCAAATATCGGTGCAGTCGATAAATCGGTGCATCACTTATAGAGAAAGTAGACAGAGAAAAAGATGCGAGGAGAGTGCATAAAGAGCGCACTTTTCTGTCTCCTCTTCTAGCGTAAAGATACTTGTACTACCCTGTACTTGTTTTACAGCCTGTGTTTTACTTTGTTAAAAAGGATCAGATAAAAGTAAGATTAACAGGAGAATCATTTCTCGTAAAAGTTTGACTCGTGTTCAGACTCCGGGACCGGCCTGTAACACATCTCAGGATGCAGTTTCCCAGAGTTAATCACTGTACGAGGTGGCGGGGAGGCGGAGCTGCGAAACAAGGAGGGAGGGAAGAAAGGTGGAGAAGGATGGAGGCTGTTTGAGTGGGAACAGGGTCAATTAGTGAACTTGAACTCCAGAGGTCACAGAGGAAGAGTTCACGACCTGTGAGAAAGGTCACGACCTCGCCGTTTACTCAGCCAGGAAACACACACACACCCAAGCCCAAAGTCACACACCCATGCCACAGCATATAGGTCAAAGGTCATGGGTTAACTAAGGGAACTAACAGCAACTGGAGGCAGAGACGAGAGAGAGGAGGTTTCTAACCTGCATCTGGCCTCCAGATGGTTTGTGAGTCATCTCTGGGTTAGACACACACACACACACACACACACACACACACACACACACACACACACACTCCCCTTGCAAACAAACAGGACTGTATTGTCACACACACTCCAGACACATGTTTCTTTTGCACAAATCATACTCACACATATATGGAAAAACACCTGAGTCATTCCACTGCCAGCGGAGAGTTCACACTGAGGGTGAGCCGTGTAAGAATGATACTCGAGGTGTCAGAGTGAAGATGAAAAAACAGCGAGTGATATATGTGCAGAACATATGAAAAGATGGGATATATATGGGATTAATAAGAAAAATAAAGGAGGGATAAAACAGATAAGATGTCAACAGGGCTGCGTTTTCTCTGACAGTTTTCTGCCAAAAGAAAAATAACCTAAAGATGTTATTTTGGGCTACAAGGTGAGTCGGTGTTATCTGAACAAGCAGAGACACACTGAGACTGATAAGATGTTCGCTTCCTCCAGTTCATGAACTCCTGCCAGTGAAGGTCAGATTGTTTAGATTGCTCTTAACAACGTCGGCCATCTTATCTGAGCCGCTGCCACGACTGAGACCAAATCTCAGTGAGGAATGGAAAGATTTTAAACAGTATTCTTCGTGTTAAAAAGAAGTATGTTTGTGGATTTTAAAGAATTTTTTCAGGAGAGACTCACCAGGTAAAAACATTGAGATTTGGGGCCTCCATAACCTGTCTATAGAGTACCACCGTTGTGGAAAAAGTCATCATATTTTCCAGGACTGGAAAAGTCACAGAGTTTGTAAAGTTTGGGAAAATTCATGACATTTTGTTGAAATGAAATCTTCTGTGGATAATCAGCGTAGTGGTGACGCAGACCTTCTGTCTATTTCTGTAAGCTGAAACCATTTCCCTCAGTGGAAACGAAGCTTGTATTTACTTGTATTTCACAGATAAGAAACAATAAATTGTGAAGACAGTAAAGCCTCCACTAAAATAGCACTTTAAGTCTTGTGTGTGATTTATCCTGGCTTCATATGAGCAGAGGAAATCTCAGCTGGTCGCTAGGCTAATTTATACCATGTAAAATGCCATAGGCTGGCGCTAGTAACGTTAGCATGTTGTATTTGCTTGGAAAACGTGTTTCATATAAGACAGTTGTTTGACGGTGAATCTTGTGAGTTGTAATGGAGCCACATTGAGTGCCGTTACCTTTGTTAAATGTTGCTGTTGTGCCTGGTTTTATATGAGAAGAGGAAAAGATCGCTAGACGCTAGGCTAGTTTATACCATGTAAAATGCCATAGGCTGGCGCTAATAACGTTAGCATGTTATATTTGTGGGGAAAATGTGTCCAGATAAAGACAAGTGTTTGTCTGTGAATTCTGCGAGTTATAGTGAAGCTGATTTGTGTACTTGTGTTTGAGACTGTCTATTAAGCCATGTTTAATGTGTGTTTTGAATCAACTAAACTTTACAGCACTTAACACAGTCCTCCATTGCCGACTAGTGTTTTGGAGGTGTAACTGCAGAGTGACACAGACACACCACCGCACAAGTAAAAATAACGTGCAGATTCCCCCCCCCCCCATGACTAATCGATAAGTTAAAGATTATGTACAACTTAAGTCGACCAAAATTTTCTTTGGTTGACTAAAGCCCTACTTTGTACAGTAGTAATTTTGTGTCCCTTTGTACAGTAGTAATTATCTGTCATTTTGAGGTCACTGTCTCTCCTTATGGTTGTTTTGTGTCTCTTTTACGTAATTTTGTGTCTCTCCGTGCTTGTTTTGTTTCCCTGTGCTTGTTTTGTCTCTTTTACGTCATTTTGTGTCTCCTTGTGCTTGTTTTGTGTCTCTTTTACGTCATTTTGTGTCTCTTCATGCTTGTTTTGTGTCTCCTTGTGCTTGTTCTGTGTCTCTTTTACGTCATTTTGTGTCTCCTTGTGCTTGTTTTGTGTCTCTTTTACGTCATTTTGTGTCTCTCCATGCTTGTTTTGTTTCCCTGTGCTTGTTTTGTCTCTTTTACGTCATTTTTTGTCTCCTTGTGCTTGTTTTGTGTCTCTTTTACGTCATTTTGTCTCTCTTCATGCTTGTTTTGTGTTTCCCTGTGCTTGTTCTGTGTCTCTTTTACGTCATTTTGTGTCTCCTTGTGCTTGTTTTGTGTCTCTTTTACGTCATTTTGTGTCTCT
>NC_065522.1:27633328-27689229 GCF_006386435.1 Epinephelus moara | reverse complement strand
TACCTCATTGTATTTGCTTGTTTATTTCTATTGACCTGTTCAGCACTTTGGTCAACCTTGGTTGTTTTAAATGTGCTTTATAAATAAAGTTTGAGTTGAGTTGAGTTGTTTTGTGTCTCTTTTACGTCATTTTGTGTCTCCTTGTGCTTGTTTTGTGTCTCTTCGTGCTTGTTTTGTGTCTCTTTTAGGTCATTTTTTTGTCTACCTGTGCTTGTTTTGTGTCTCTTTGTGGTTGTTTTGTGTCTTTCTGTAATCATTTTGTGTCTCCTCGTGGTTGTTTTGTGTCTCTTAGAGGTCAATTTTTGTTTACTTGATTTTGTTTTGTGTGTCTTTGTAGTCATTTTGTGCCTCCTTGTGGTGGTTTTGTGTCTCTTTGTTCAGTAGTATTTTTTTTGTCTTCCTGAGGTGTCTTTTTGTAATCATTCTGTGTTTCCTTGTGCTTGTTTTGTGTCTCGTTGGGGTCAATTTATGTCTCCTTGTACTCGTTTTGTGTCTCCTTGTGCTTGTTTTGTGTCTCTGTTTCCATTTTGTGTCTCCTTGTGGTTGTTTAATGTCTCTTTGTTTTCATGTTTTCTCTCCTTGTGCTTGTCTTGTGTCTCTTTCAGGTCAATTTGTGTCTCTTTGTGGTTGTTTTCCCCGTATTTGTTGTTATTTTGTGTCTCTTTGCAGTTCCTCTGTGCCTCCTTTGCGGTCATTTTGAGTCTCTTCCAGATCTGTATGTGTTCATTTGAGGTATATTTTGCAGGTGAAGGCCATTGGGACCCCCTGACATTTTGGGTCCCTGGGTTTATGCCAGGTAGGCCTGTTCTTTAACCCATCTAGGCTTGGACCAAATGGGAAGGTGGTCTGGGCCGCATATGGCCACAGTCTTTCAGCAGCGTGTACGCACATGTGTCCTGGGGCGCATTGGGGGACTGCCTACTTGGATGACGTCCTCTGCGTAGGTGGAAGAATGTACGCATTCCAACAGCAACAGCGTCATTTTAAAGTTAGAAACGACAACAAGCCTTAAACAAGCCACGAAAGAGACTCCGTCTGTATTGTTTTCCCCCACGCTCCAAGGGCTTTGCAAATCCCTTCTTCACGAAGTGCTCTTCTTCTTCTTTTAATTTCCAGGAGACTAGGCATGAAAAGTGCATTGCTGCCTCCCGTGGGTTAAAAACAGCAATGCATTTGGTCTTTGCAAACAGAAATGATGTATGAATTTATCTGCGTATAGAGCAAGGAAATGAGATCTAATCAAAGCTGGTCACTCAAGCTTTGATTGAGTGATGCTCTAATAGTAAGAGACAGACTTAGAGACTCCACTTGTGATCGCAGAAGACGCACATTAATCCCAGGTTTAAACACGGCCAGTATCAACTGCTGGCATGTTACGATGCTGCAACAGGATTTTGCTTCAGAAACATCTTTTCTCAGTGCAGACAGAACAAAAGGCAAGGCAGCGCGATTGCACACGTCAAAGGGAAGACAATGATTAGATGCAAATTTGCCTGGGGTGGTGCACACTGACACGAAGGCACATCTGTGCGGGTTCAAATTGTTTCAACTTTGGATAAATATTTGGATGAATCTACCCCGTGACCTTTTGAATCTGCTTCATAACGGAGACGAAAGAAAAAAAGGAGAGAATTCAGAGTTCTGATCAGTCAAAGGCTGATCAGTGCGTCCATTTCTAGCTAGCGTACAGCTAACAGCTAGTACGACATTGTCAGATTCGTGCAACTGACACGTGGCAAAAATTTGTTCGGCTTTCTTTTCCAAAACACCAACATTCCAATAAACTAGATCCACAACTTATTTTAATCTGTAACTTTTTATTTACTTGTTTCTGCTTCTTGTTTTTATTGTCTTTTAGAGACAGTCTTATTTTTAATAGATTTCTGCGCCCTTCTAAAGCACTTTGAATTGCCTTATGTCTGAATGGTGCTGTGTAAAAAAACTTGCCTTACCTCATTTCTCGCTATGCAAGCTGTGAAATTACCAGAGTGTGCTCACAGACACAAGTAAAAACACATAAGTTAAAGTCATCTACAAGGAACGCCATAGCGATCTGATCCACATCAGAAAACACACACATACACACAACCCTAAAATAAACTTCCAGCCCTGATGAAGCCTCACATTTACAAAGCATCTCTCAAACACAACAAGCTGGTAGACTAAATAAAAAAAGATGTTTATTGGGTATAAAACATATTGTGCCCACTTGTATCAGTCAGAGAAATCTTGCAGCAAACAAGGCAGATGGGATCAGGGAGGAACACAAAGACGTGCTGAAATCCGAACAGGCATTTTGTTTTCTCAGTGGATCTGCAGACATGATGACTGGAACCCTGCTGCAATAACAACTGGTGAATGAGCCCAGGTCACGGACTTCAATATGTGCTTTGTGCTTTGATGACCTGAAAACAACCTCATGACTGATCAAATCAACCTTTCTGCAGTAAAACATCATTTGATTCTGAATATGGGCCTGGATCAGATACATAAAGGCTGATTGTTGTTTGAATTTGTTAAAAGAATTTTCGACATTTTTGCCAAGATTTAGATTAGCCAATTGATACCAGTCTCGTATCCATACTCTCATGATGATTAGCTTAGCTTGGCATAGCATAAAGACTGGAAACAGGTGCCTACCAGCACCTCTGGAGTAGAGGTCTTCAAAGCTCTAGTCAAGACTGACTTGGAAACTGTACAAGTTTGGGTCCATGTTGTATTATGGTCTGTTGGGTTGGGCCCCATTCTGTTCCAACGAGTCCCAGGTCTCGTTATCCTTATGTATAATACCTGATTAGTTCTTAGACCTGTGATCAGCGCTGATTTTGCAGCTCCATTACTGCAAGCATGATTTGTGTAACTTGCATGATAATTGGGTTGACTTGAGCGGGATTTATACTTCTGTGTTGAATTGATGCCGTACAGATGTCAATGCGATGCAGAGTAGAGGGTGACATGGGAGTGGATTTTCAGTCCTGGCCCATCCCACTCCCATGAAAAAGAAAAAACAAGAAAAAATTCCATCCCGTCCCAATCCCATGAAAAAGAAAAGAAAAAAGCGTGATACATTCATCTGCATGAATCAACAACGCAGAGCCTACGCCGTAACCTATGCCATAGCCCGACGTGCACCTCCCCAGATGTGAAACTACACGTCGCAGCGATAGCGATAGTTTACTTTCCCTTTCCCTGTGAGCTGCTGATAATCTTACTATATAATGACAAAAACTCTGTCTGTGTGTCTGTTCCACGTTTTTCTCCTCACTGACTTGGTCAATCCATGTGAAATTTGGCACAGTGGTAGAGGGTCATGGGAGTATGTGAATGAAGCAATATTACATCAATTGGCCAAAGGGGGGCGCTATAGCAACCGATTGAAATGGCAAACTTCTCATGCCCCGTATGTTGTAGAGACATGAAACTTTGCACAGAGATGCCTCTCCTCATGAGGAATCCTCATGNGTGGCGCTATAACAACAGAAAAATGCTTAAAAATGGCTAAAATGTGACCGATCGCTGTGGCTTCCCCTGTGGACCAATGTTGTTGTTTTTTTTCTAATTTTTGGTATGACTAAGTCATGGTATGGTATGCTGTACATAATCATCGAAATCAGTCTTTCTGTCTGTCCCACGTTTTTCAAAAACTCTGTCTGAATACATTGCTCTTCTTAATGGCTTCAGTTGACTATTTATTCTGCAGTTTCCTATGACCTGTATTCCAAACACACACCATGTGAAACTGTACGTGGGCAACTGTGCACTCACACACACCATGTGAAACTGTACGTGGGCAACTGTGCACTCAATGGGTATGGACTAGTCGATTATTAATGATATAAAAGATATATTTGATGCATCCCATGCTTTACCACATTTATCAGAAATGTGCTTCTGGTGTGATCGGCCAGGCGACTGCTAACGAGCAGCCGCGTAACAATTGACACATCGAGGCACTTCCGATGTGAACATGCCGTCACTCTACGTTTTGAGTTCTCTTTGCTACTTTGGATTGAAGGAAAAGTTTGTAGTGAGTGAGGTGCCCTGAGAGAGTATTGTGTGATAGAATTCACAGGAATCTCATCTCTGTTTTTGCTTTTCAATATGTCTTTTCTATGATGTTTTGCATCTCAGGGCCACCGTAGTTGAGACTACGCTGTTTGTGTCATTTGCCAAGATGCAGGATCATTCTGCCACTTTTCAAGTTTTTAGCCTGAGCTAAAAGATAGTCTGATTTTAAAAAAAGTATCACATTCACGTTGAATCTTATTCCTCATCACCATCTTCTTTTTTTTTTCTCTGTGCCTGAATCACTGCCACAGTTGTCTGGGTGAAGTGAAGGCCAAAAGGTTGAGCCTGTTGTCTGGCAGGTGGATCTGCAGCCGTTTACAATAAAACCAGAGCGATAAAAGATCAGACATCCTATCTGGTGACTCCACACACACACGGCGGAGATAGAGGCGATGGAGGTCACAACCTTTGATGTGTTCCTGAAACTGTTATGAAACCTGGATGTTTTGGTTTTGGCGCTGATGGTGTTTTTGGTGCTGATGCTCCCGGGAGACACACAGCGTCACATATACAAGCAGAAACACGCATGTTTTTCTGTACTTAGGAACTCGTGCACAGTTCGTAAACATGTATGAAGTCACTCAGGAGAGCTGTGAGAGGTCACACACACACACACACACACACACACACACACACACACACACACACACACACACAGATGTTTGTGCTGTTTCTGGTGATTTTATTTTGACATCCTCCATGTTTCATCTGCCAGGAAATGTGTGTGTTTGAGTTGCATCATGGGCAGCATTGAGACAAAGAGAGGACGCGCTGTGCTGCATTTTATGTGTGTGAGAGCACAGTTGTATACAAACAAGTGAGAATAAAACACTGTAAAATATGAATATACTGTAGATCAAATAGTGATCTCGGTGTGTGTGTTTTTCTGTGTGTGTGTGTCCCTTGGCCTCTGCAAGCCCTCTGTCTCCTGCTTAATTTCATTTCCATATGCTTGTCTCTGATGGTGTGTGTGTTCATGTGATGGTCTGGGTCAGAAATAAAACACTCATTAGAAAAATATTCCACTCGAGCAAAGCGAAAGAAAACATGCTGTAGATTTATACACACTGCACACACACACACTGCAAGCAGTATAATGTGGAATATAAGATTTACCGTCATCGTGGGGAATCAAGAAGAAGAAACTTTTCAGATTTGGAAAGAAAACCTCAGTTTTACCTCAATCCCTAAATCTCCACTCTGTCCTCTTTGTCCTTAATCTCCGTTTTCTTCCTCTGCTCCTGTAAATCGTGCTGTTTTCTCTTTCCTTACCGTCTGTTTTATAGACTTCAACTTGCCTTTAACCTCCTAGATTCCTTCTTTCTGTCTCACTTTTCTCTCTACAGTATGTACAGTTTTGTTGTTGCAGTCCCAGTTTATGTTGCTCCATTCAAAGTATATCTTTCTTTTATTTATGCCAACGGTTATCTCATGGCTGCCGTTTCCAGAGCTGCCAGAGGTGTCTGCACTCTATCCTTTGTAGTTCCTCATCTTACGCTTTGTTTCAGGTCTTTAAATCTTTAACTGCTGCTCTTTTTTGCCTGGTATGAAAACCATCTTCCAAAATGTCTGAGTATGCCACTCCACCTCGGTTAACATGCGGCTTTATTACTTTATAAAGAAGGTTATTTTAGGTTGGCCAAAAATGGGATTCTAACAGAGAAAATCTCCTCTCATCGTTGCCTCACGTTATTTTCACATCTGTTAGTGTAGCAGTGGTGTTTCACTTTACTGATACAACCTAAACAGGATTTATACTTCTGCATCAAATCGACGCCGTAACCTACTTTGCACCTCCCTAGAAATGTAACCACACATCACAGCGACCTCCTGTCTATTTCTGTAAGCTGAAACCATTTCCCTCAGTGGAGACAAAACTTTTATTTACTAGGGCTGTAATCAACCAAAGAAAATCTTGGTCGACTGAAGTCGCACATAATCTTCAACTAATCGATTAGTTGTGGGGAAAAAAAATAAATAAAAATCTGCACGTTATATTTACGTCTGTGGTGGTGTGTCTGTCACTCTGCAGTTACACCTCCAAAACACTAGTCGGTAGTGCTGTAAAGTTTAGTTCAAATCAAACTTTATTTATATAGTTGATTCAAATCACACATTAAATATGGTTTAATAGAGACAATTTCAAACACAAGTACACAAACTGGCTTCACAATAAATCGCAGAACTGACAGACAAACACTTGTCTTTATCTGGACACATTTCCCCCACCAATACAACATGCTAACGTTATTAGCACAAGTCTATGGCGTTTTACATTGTATAAATTAGCCTAGCGTCTAGCGATCTTTTCCTCTTCTCATATGAAACCAGGGNAGGGTGGGCGAGTTCAACTTTCTGTGAACAACAGAGGTGTTTTGAAAACACCCCCATTCTCACA
This sequence comes from Epinephelus moara, assembly GCF_006386435.1. Classification (NCBI taxonomy): domain Eukaryota; kingdom Metazoa; phylum Chordata; class Actinopteri; order Perciformes; family Serranidae; genus Epinephelus; species Epinephelus moara. The sequence goes on along the minus strand of NC_065522.1, from coordinate 27,682,763 downwards.
GGTAACTTAGCCTGTTCCCCCGCCAGAGGAAATAATGGATTCATCCTGGAAAGCTGTTGATGTAGCACTTTTCTCCTTACGAAAGTAACAAGGCGATTATTCGACTAATGAGAATTTGGTCGGATGAGAGCATAGTGACCAAATAATCGATTAGTCGACCAGGAGACTACAACCCTATTATTTGCTTATCCTGCCTTCATATGAGCAGAGGAAATCTCTGCTAGCTGCTAGGCTAATTTATACAATGTAAAATGCCATAGGCTTGTGCTAATAACGTTAGCATGTATTTGTTTGGAAAACGTGTTTAGTATGAGACAGTTGTTTTGTCGGTGAACCTTGTGAGTTGAAATGGAGCTGAATTTTGTAACGGTACTTTTTTTAAATGTTGCTGTTGTCCCTGGTTTTATATGGGTAGAGGAAAAGTCTGCTAGCCTCTAGGCTAATTTATACAATGTAACATGCCATAGGCTTGTGCTAATAACGTTAGTATGTTGTATTTGTTTGGAAAACGTGTTTAGTATAAGACAGTTGTTTTGTCAGTGAACCTTGTGAGTTGTAATGGAGCTGAATTTTGTAACGTTACCTTTGTTAAATGTTGCTGTATGTGACTGTGCAGTGTGAAAGGGGTCTCTCGTAGTGACATACACACAGATCACCCAACTACGCAGCAGAGTCCTGCATTTGGTCACGTACTCGTGACCTGCATCAAAGGTGATTCACAGTGGTATTTTGTCTTAAGTCTTTTTTCTGGGTTCTGGATAAGTCAAAGAAAAAAAACAACATAAACATATTGAAATAAAATAAAATGATAACAATTGAATTTAATATATTAAAGTTTTAATCCTCTTGATCCCCTGGTCTAGCGTCATCGCTCTCATCAGCCGTCTTTTCAGCAGCTGGCAGCTCTGGTAAACGTGCCGTACCTGCTCAGCACTAAATGTAGATGTACAAAGTTCACATAGTAGAGCATTTAGCAGCTAAAGAGACAAATATTTTAATCAGAAGTTGGTGGAGACCAAAACTTTTAGTAAGGAGTCCTAGCTTAGGAGTGATTTAGGAAAGTTCTCTGAGCAAGGAAGGGACAGAAACCTTTACCTTAGTGAGGAGGTGTGGTCAACCCCTTTGCTAGGTAGGATGCAGTCTTTTAACAGATGTGATTGGTTGTCAGAGACACACCCTTTTGTGAGCCTGCAAGGTGAGGACGTCCAGTGGACATGAAATGAACTGCTGACTGTGAAAGTGTTGTCATTGTTAGTTTGATCATTCTGCTGATGGAAGGTTGAGAGTCATCCAGTGTTTCCTCTTTGTGTTTCCACCATTTTCTCCCCTGATTAAGAAAGTCTTAAACCTCATAAAAATCCTCCTCCCTGCTCCGAACAGTTTCTCACCTTTGGAGCTCTAAGGGCGTTTTCATGACATAGTTACGTCCATCTACGTGGGTTGCGTCACCTTATATTTGACATCGATTGGTTTATAAATGGGCGGGGGTCTGACGTCTGCGTGTTGTCAAGTAGGCAGGTAGATCAATGTTTACAAACATTACCTCACGAAAATGGACGAACTGATTCTAATAATCGCCACACTACTCATACTATTATGGCATTGCTATCAGCTGCGGCACCAACGTAGAGCACAATACTCGCAGCTCGTACAAAAACGAAATATAAATCTACACCTTGTGCGAAGATGTCATCGTCGCCGGCAGGAAAGGAGGAGGAGGTGACAGCTAGCAATGTTAGCAATGCTGAGAACCCTGCCAACTCGGGAGCGACCAGTGTCAAGGTGAATGACCATAGATATAACGTCAATGTCCACCATTTATTACTCATGTGATCTCAATAGCTTATCAGTGCGATGTTACACCTAGAGACTTGACTTCTCTCCTGGCGGAAATGAACAACCGGCGCACCAGAATTTCCTGGCAATGGTCCCAAAGTCCGAACCATCCAAAAAAATGCTTTCACGCTAGTAACGGACCGGACCATGGTTCCATTTGGTCCGGACCGAGACCACCTCTTGTGGCCGGACCAAATTTCGGCCGTTTACACACCTGCGGACCAAACTGGAAAGTCCAAAAGTCCGGACCAAACGACCTAGGTGTGAAAAGGCCCTAAGATGCTCTGTGAATAACTTTTATCTTGACAAGGTGCTAGTCGTAACTTTAAGGGGAAATTCCAAGAAAACGTCACAAAGATTTTTCCAAGAATTTGGTCACTAGGAGCAGCTCTTAGCACTAGGAAGGATTGTGGATATTGTCCGTGGAGGAGAGGTGTAATATTTGGAGAAACGAACTTGGATAGTCTCTGAGATTATAAAGCCATACATCTGCTGTAATTTTCTTTCGGAAAAATAGGGTTTGTTTTGTTTAGAAACCGCATCGCCTCACTTGCAAGGTTTTGCTCAATCCTTCCAATCCAATTTTTTCTCTCTCTCTATTCCCCCAACACTTGGCTCCATATTTACAACCGTCCTTATATGTTGTCGCACACAACAGAGCTAAAAGAAGAATAAATGAAACTTCTGTGTGTCGGGTTACCAGGAAAAATGACTCCAGATCAGTCCTAATGTTGCTGTTGTGTGTGACAATGCTAACCGTTTGCTAACACGTTCACCGAAACAACTTTTTAAGGCCATGTTATGTCGAACCTGCGTGACGATAAGCTTGTATGCTTCTTTACTTTATGTTATTGGCTCAATAGATATGGTACATGGTGGTCTATCCGACTATGTATGATTGTTTACTATATGTAAAATCCCTTTGCGTCCCTCCTTCCCTCGTTTCCTCACCTTGCGTGTGAAGAGGCTCGTTTCTTGACGCCTCACTGTTTTGATGAACCTCATTAAAGAGTGAAAGCACATTCCTGTATGGCTTTATAGCGCTGTTGCACACACACAAACACATGAACACGCTCACGTTCCTGCTGGTGTTTATAGTGCAATTCCTTTTTTTATTTACCTATTTGGTGATCGTGCCCATGTGCTTGTAAAAACAGTTGTGTTGATAAAATGAGTCTACATATTAACACATCACACACACACATATATAGACACACACAGCTGCCAGTCTGTATCTGTAGTGGGCTCAGTTAAGAGCTTTCATGTCACGGTTTCAAAAGCCGCTTCACCTCGCCAAGACATCACTACTTAAGGAAACACAGGTGGGCGAAATTTCTCCAATGCCTTCTCTGAAAATGTGTGCAGTGAGTTTTGCCAGTTGAGGAACAATAACAGTTGTTACTGCGAGGTAAGAGAACGGTCAGTGCAGGGCTTTTTAGTTTCAGCTGGATGCCACATTGACCAGTTGGACTTAACAGAGCAGAGAGTGGGTGATGGCAGCAGAGAGGAGAAGTATTATGCAATTAATGCTTTTGATCTACTAACAAGTTGAAGTTCATATGAAATTCACTTGTGTGACTTTGTTTAAAACTATTATTGGTTTAATATCTAGGTAAAATATGTAATTATAAAAAAGTGAAATATCTAAAAGAAATTTTATATTTCTGGGGGGAAAAAAGTTAAACAATAGAAAAAAAACATTATCCGACAATTATTGGAGGAATATCTGGAAAAATTACTTTTAAAAAACCCCATATAAATATTCAAATATTATTTGTAAATAATTGGGAAAATCAATGAAATATAACCTAAAATTATTAGAAAAATGTACAATAATATTAAGCTTTAAAATATATTATAAATTAATAAAATATTCAAATATTTTTAGTGAAAAATATCTGAATCTCTGAATATATATACAGATAGATAGATAGATAGATAGATAGATAGATAGATAGATAGATAGATAGATAGAAAACAAATTAAAATCAGTTAAAAATCCAAAAATTATTAGTTAAATGTAAAAATTAAATTAATTAGTAAATTATTGGGAAAATCAGCAAAATATAATCTAGAATTACAAGTTAAATACACAATTATAATAAGCTTTAAAGTTAATTTTAAATGAAAATATTTAAACATTATTAGTGAAAAATATCTGGAAAAAAAACCTAAATTATTAGTAAATTATTGGAAAAAGAAAAGGAAGACTAATATCTCTAAAAATCTAACAAACAAAAAATAAATAAATATAAAGAAAATTACAAGTAAAATATCAGAAAAAATACTTACATATTAAAGGAAAAAAATACTTGTGAAATATCCAAAAATTATAAGTAAATTATTGAAAAAAAACCCAAACAAAAATATCTGTAAAAATCAGCAAAATATAAAGGAATTATCAGTAAAACATCAGAAAAAAATAAATATTTAGGAAAAAACAAAAACAGCAAATTGTCCAAAAATTATTAGTACATGTCCGAAAAAAACTAAAATAAAAAAAATTCAGTAAATTATGCAGTTAAAATTTCAAAAATTACATGCCTATAAAATATCTGTCTTTAAGATGTAACCAATTACATATGTCATTAAAAGACCATTTTCCTGTACATGTGTAGTGTCTTTTCAACCCCATCCTACAGCCTGAAAATGCTTATAAAAGTAAAATTGCATCTGATGGCTTTGAATCCAAGTTCACCCAGCAGGAAGTTACTGTTGGCTATAAATCCTCATTATACTACTGTAGATTATGCCAAGCAAGAAAAGGCAAACTGCTCCGTGGAGGTAAACTGACCTGATTTGACACCCATGAAGTCATGTTTGATGAGATTAGAGTGTGCCCGACTTCTGAGCTTTACTGCACCTTCAGTAACAGTAAACTCTCCATCCTATTTCAATAGTTTGAATGCTATAAATTATTGCACATTCTTTAGGTGAAGAATAAAACTGCCCTCCGTGTCTTTAACAAACACCACTCCAGCAGTGGTTACGATGACAACAAGATTATAGGGGTAGTCTGGGAGTGGAAGTCCGACTGCTAGAATCCATATAGACTGCCAGGAAAAATACAGATTAGCAAAATAAAGGCCTTCCCCGTTCATCGTCTCCCTGCAGCCCCCAAACTGCTCTAGTAGAGCTGCTGATGGGCCAGCAGAAAAACTCAATTTACTGGGTGAACTCTGTATGAAAAACGAAAATAGCACAATATGCTGACAAAAAACATTCTGAATCAAACAGCTTTACCTGCATGATACAAGAAGGTCAGATGAAGCTTCAGGTACAACAGGGTGCGTGATCACACAGCACAGGCCACCCAATCACCAGAAAAAATGTTGGCACTGTACATTTCTGCAAAACCACGGATACCTTACATTTGTATAGCTGATACGTTAAACCTATTTTTCCCATGTCTTCTTTATGTTTCAACAGTGTTCCGGTTAACATGTGGTTAGGCATAGGCACAAAAAATGTGCCATGATATCGGCAGGAAATGCAGCAATGTCGTGGCACAAAAACAACTGCTTGCTTTGGCACGATAGCGGTGGGAACTGCAGTGATATCTTGGTAAAAAGCAACTGCTTTTCGTGGCACTATCCTGGCAGCGAAATCTCAGTTGGAAATGCAGCAGTTGCTCGGTGTAAGACACATGCTTTCAGTCAAAATCAGTCAAAAAACGCAGCAACATCTTAACATCTTTAAAAACAAAACAAAAAAACCCTGCTTTTTCGTGGCATCATCCCAGCAGGAAACACAGCCATGTTTCAGTAAAAAGCAGCTGTTTTTCGTGGCATATTCTTAGCTTGAAACGCAGCGACATCTCAATGAAATCGACTGTTTTTTTGTTGCATCATCCCAACAGGAAATGTAGCAACATCTCTATAAAAAACAACCACTTTTCCTGGCACAATCTCAGCTGGAAATGCAGCAGTGGCTAGGGTTGGGTTTTTTTTTTTTTTTTGAGACCGACCGGACCGCATACTCGGGTGGAATGTATGCGGAGTGGACACCGCGGAGGTCTGCTTGGTAAAAGTGGACGTCTGCAAGCCCTGTGCGCGCAAAGCACGACCGCACGGACTCCGCTCCGCGAACCAGTGTCACACAAGACTGTTCGGCATGTATTTTTCACATCGCAGGGATTTTTCACGGACATTTTTACACAGAGTCCGCTCCGCTTATAGTACGCCCGAGTCTGTGAGCACCTGTGTCTGCCTCTTCGCCAAGCGCACAGCAAGCAGGAGAGAGAGGGGGGTGGGGGTGGGGTGGGGACTAAGCTAGGGGGTTCGAGTGCGCATGCGCCGAGGCCTCTACTGTAGCCTGGAGTTTGTTTAATAGTGACGGGGAGTTGATAATGGTGGACAATTTAGTCTCAAAGAAATCAAAGAATGCGCCACTATGGCAACACTTTGGCTTTGAGCCAGACGAAGGAGGCAACCCTTGTTTGCACTGATTAAGCTGCAAAATGTATTTGTAAGGAATAAAAGAAACAACTTGTTACTGTCACTCTGTTGTCCTAAGGTCGTTTTTTATTTTAAATGGGTTAATTGCGCCCCCAAGTGGCGAAAATCTGGTATAACCGACTTGATGCATTTTTTTTTTTTTTTTTTCCTCATACCGACCCAACCCTAGCAGTGGCTTGGTAAAAGACATTCTCGGAATCCATCGGCTGTATTCGGCGTCTGACTTCCAGCAGACGGTGATACAGCCTCTGGGGGCAGACCCCTGATTTTTTGGCATTCCGGTTTGATTTGGGCAGAGGAGGCAAATTTCCGTTTCCGACTTCCGTTTATATTTAAGTAAATATGCTGAACCACTGCGATGGATTCAGAGTTTGCAGTGACGCCAATTATGTTCCGCCTCGCTAGTTCACCACACGGACCGTTTAACCTGGCAACAACTGCAGCCGATTGATTGATTGGTCAATATCACACGGACTACAAATAGCCTACAACTGGAAACCAGGGCTCTTCTGCTCTTCTTCCGGAGGCAAGATCTCCGGGGTTTGCCTACAGACTCTACATTCACTGAATGTAGAGTCTGTATAGAGACTAGGTAAAAGACAACTGCTTTTTGTGGCAGTCTTAGCTGGAAATGCAGCGATATCTCAGTAAAAAACAACCTCTTTTCATGGCACAATCTCAGCTGGAAATGCAGATATGGCTTGGTAAAAGTCAGCTGCTCTTGTTGGCACTATCCTGGCTGAAAAAGCAGTGATATCTCGGTTAAAAGTAACCACTTTTTGTGGAAAAATCTTGTCTAGAAAATGCAATGATATCTCTGTAAAAAATGGAAGGGCTTTTTTCGTGGCATCATCCCAACAGGCAACGCAGTGACATCTTGATTAAAAACAACTGCTTTTGTGGCACTATCCTGGCAGGAAATGCAAAAAAAATCTTGGTTACAAAACTACCGTTTTCCCTGACACAATATTGGCTGGGAAAGCAGTGATATTTTGGTAAAAATCAACCTGTTTTGTTGTTCGTTGGTTTCCAGTGGTCTGCAGCTTGGCAGGCATTTTGGCCTAGGCGTCATGCTATCTCTCTCATCGGCAGTACTAGAGAAAACAATTCTCCGTCCTCCAGTCGCCATGTATTTAACGGCCTCACCAACCACCGCCTCCTACAACGCTGCCTCTGTTTTTGTCTTTTATGCAAGAGGTACATTATCAATATCTCCTCCACAGTCGCCATGTTTGTTTTTGAGTTTGTTGTTGTCATAAACTTTTGACGCTGGGCTGCCTCCTGGTGGATATATTGGTTAACATCCATGCCAACGTAAAGGACGCATGGAAGTATGTGGGCAGTGACGGTAACATTGTTTGAGACGGACGTATACATTTTTGTATGTAAAGGGAGCATAAATGAGCCTTAAGAGTTTAATCCAGACGTATATGGTCACTAAGGTTATTACAAGAGGCCTTTGGGATCTGTGGGATTTGGCAGCATGACTAAGGATGCGAAGAAAGACTAACCACTAAACCGACTCTTACCTCAATCAATTTGTTCTTGAACTGGACGTTGAACCCTCTCCTAGCTGCCCCTTTGACCTTCTGATGAAATGCGTTGTGTACCAGACGGACTCTCACTTACATTAAAGTGCTCCACATTCCAGAAAAATAAGTTCTGCCAAAATGAGACGAGTTTTAGGACTTAAATGTGCACCTCGTGTGCAAAGGATTGTCTGCTTTCTACCACCAGAAAGAGAAGATGACACGATTGGCCAATCTGTGGAGCATCCATGGTCAGAGTGTATTAGAGATGTTATAGAGATGTTACACACACACTGGCAGATATACGCATATAAGGGCGTAAGAGCAATGAAGGAGTCACCAGACCATTAGCATTCGCTGCATGCTTTTCAAGACATGCAGGAAAACTGGCATATGTGCAACGTTCATAGAGACGAAAGTGAAATACAACACACACACACACATGCAGCTGTGAAGGTAACAGTTGACAACGTTGGGATATCTGTGAAATCTCTGTGGTCAGACTGTCCGTTATTAAACTACAGCCGAAGCCAGCCGAGGACCAGGGTGGAGACAGTAACATTAACCACAGCACCAGAGGAGCCACAGTCAAGGTTGAGCAGGAGATTTTTTACACTGTGAGAGAAGGTGAACGTCTCTTTTGCTGACACGGTGTTTTAGAGAGCGTCGCCTTGCGTGCATTGGTCCGAGGTTTTTTACAGAAGATTCTCTCCTCACAGATGTAAGTGTTTTGAGACATTTAACGCTGTAAGAATGATCATGTAATAGCTCAAATTCCCCTGCTCTTTATTTTGTGATAGCAGCCATGTTGTCTGCCACTGACAGCATGACAAGCATGAAACCACAAATGATGATGAAGCACATGCTGCAGAGAGGCAGCCATCATCAGTGTCTTACTAGAGAAACAGTCGGACTGTAAGTGATCTGACTTAAATATGATGCAAATATTTCCAGTCCTGACTCATATGATATGTGAAATACGCACGTTAATACTAGACTAATAAGATCAGTTGCTTTTTCTGTCCACTAGATGGTGCTAATGTTTTTATTCCTGGTGAGGTCAGCAGAGGTCTCAGTCAGTGACATTTGGCAGGAAGTTCATCAACACAAGACAGAAATCAGAAATGCGCCCTCTGTGTTTAAATCAAACGTCTGGACATATTTTGGACTTTTTAACACAGAAGGAAAGGAGGACTTGGATATGACACGTGATTTACGAGCAGAGTCACATGAGAATAAAATACTGTGGGAATACTACGAGCATGAGGGCTCACCTCACACTCCACCATACAGAGATAGTGTTAGCCGCTGACGGCCAAGCTAACGCTAAACCTGCTCTGCCGAATAATCAACCAACACTGGACACACTTAGCTCGATGTAACTCCCATCAACTGTGAGAGCGAAGAAACCAACACAGTCTATCACCGACTTCATGAGCAAAGATCTGCGTCCATACAGCGCTGCTGAAAACAAAGGCTTTTGTTACATGCTAAAAACACGTGAACCCAGGTATGTGACTCTGCCCCCACGTTTGTTCACTGACACAGCCGTACCCAAGCTCTACAGAGAAGTGAAGCATAAAGCTGAGGAACCTTTGAGTGCAACAGGAAGGGTGGTGTTAACTTGTGACGCCTGGACTTCAAGGTCAGTGGATTCATATGTGACGATAACAGGACATTATCTGACAGAGGACAGGAGACTGCTGTCTCACGTTCTCCAAACTAGAGCGGGACATGATCTGACAGAGGACAGGAGACTGCTGTCTCACGTTCTCCAAACTAGAGCAGGACACCAAAGTCACAGTGGAGCAAACACTGCAGACCTTCTGCAAAATGCAGCTCAAGATTGTAACAGACGACACTTCTAACATGGGTGTCGTCATTCAGTTAGCAGGATACCTGCATGTAAAGTGTTAATCTGTCCTCTCAGTGTGCGTTAAATCTTCCCACAGTTCAGTCTTTCAGGTGTGTGCAGTATTTCTGACAGGTGTTATGACGGTGTTGGTCAGTCTGTCTGCTCTGTGTCACATTTAGCTGCAATAAAAATGATTTAAGTCGATGAACAGCCTGAATATATTATCTTATGAGGTAAAATTTACGCTGACAAAGTTTTCCTTTGGAGAATAATTTGCAGTTGTCAAAAAAGTAGTAAAATCGCAATAATATCGTATTGTGACCTAAGTATCGTGTTTATATTGTATTATGAGTCCTCTGGTGATTCACACCCCTATAACCTTCACTTGAACTAGGTGTATTACCTTACCTTATCAGGCTGTGTCTTGGTGTAAATGTATACCACAAAGTCATTTTGTATGGAACTTCTATACATATCACTTATTTTTGAATCTTAATATTTTGCAATCTTTATTTTGCTTTTCTATGCCTCCATAGCTGTCGCCAGAAGTATTATGTTTTCAGGTTGTCCCTCTGTCCCATTCTCATGAACGTGACATCTCAAGAACGCCTTGAGAGGATTTCCTCAAATTTGGCACAAACGTCCATAGCTCAAGAATTCATACACTAATTATGGCAAAATTTCACACAAATGTCTGATAGGAAACGATGATGATGTGATGACATTTGATATCCTAAAGGTCAAAGGTCACCTTCACTGTGACATCATAATGTTCTGCAAAAACACATTTCTGGTCATTACTTAACATCATATCTCAGGAACAGAAGGGGAGACATTTGGTCAAATATTAAATTGGTGACACTGATCTTCTGTGCTGTCGACCCATGTTTTCAGAGACATGATTGTAAATTGCAACCGCATCTTTACTGGTTTGCTGAAGCATGACGTCGAAAGGCCGAGGTGGTAGTTCTTGTATGGACCCCTTGAAGACAAGTGACCCCTTCGATGGAGGCTAATGGAGGTCCACAATAAGAATAACACCGTATGACTTGTGCTACCATTACGCTATGTTGTACCATTATCCAATAATTTGCACGTGGCAGGACCACTGTTCAGCACAAGCTGCACACATTCAGTTTAAATCTGTGAGAGATTTATTTACCCAAAAGTATCAGATTTACACAATTCTCACATCCAGTGTGGGGTCATGAAACTTTTGGTACCTGAAAATGACACAATTTAGAGGAGTCCCGGCGCACGCTGAAGTGCACGGGATGATCTACAAGGTGCACATGGATGATTGTGGTGTCTGTGTTCTCATAATGTAACAAGTAAAATGACTTATGCTTCAGTTTCCCCCCAAAACACCAGCGTGTCCCTTTGAAGCACAGAGTGAAAAACGCCACCATTACAGTGTTTTATACCGTGAACGTATAGTTTTTGTCAAGAGGTCAAGGTCAGGATTAGGTGAGAGGTAAAGGTAATCCTGATCCGATGTCCGTACATAAAAACACACACACACACACACATGCAATGATTGTAAAGAAAGTGTGTTCTGCGGGGAGTTCAGAGTTGGTGAGGTAAAGAGGTGAAAACGATTCTGCTTCACTCTGTTCTCACACACACACACACACACACACACACACACACACATACACAGAGGTCAGGGTGAGGTAATGATGACACTGTTGCCACAATGTTCACACTCACACACACACCGAGTTGAGGGTCATGTTGAGGTAAAAGTTAAAGAAGATTTGGTTTTCAGTGAGAGCCCAGAGACTCATAAATACAGACCTGGAGCACACAGCAGGGGGAACAGGAGTACACACACACACACACACACACACACACACAGACAGGCAAACAAAATAGTATGTCCATATGTACGGCCTTTAATGTTATATAAACCAGAGCAAGGCAGCCGTATATATGTGCATGTACACAGCAATTAAGGAGGAATATTCAGGGCAATCGTTACATGTAATGATTTATACGTTAGAGGTGAACAAAGCTTTTACAGGCATTGACCGCTGTCCAACAACCCGACTGTAAATCACAACATGAAACCACATCAAAACTCTGAAGTAGAAGCTGAACACAAGATTTCGAAATGCAAGATTTAGTGGAAACTCAGTCCGGAGTTAATTATGAAAACATATTTGTTTTGCAGAGACACTGGGAACAAAGACTCGAGCCAAATCTGGAGGAAAGTATTTCTAACGATTTTACAAGTTAGTTTGTAATGTAAAGTGTTGAAATGGTCAGCCTTGAGCTGGTTAGTCCGTGATTTCTGACCATTTTGGTTTGTGAACCTTAAAAGCAAAGTGCTGCTCAGCTCAGGTTGGCTCTTGTCAGATTGTTTCATATTTCTTGAGTCCTGAGGAGTAAAACTATCCAGTAATTCACTGTTTAAAAGGGCTAGCTTGTTGCGACAACCTCATACTTACCTTGTGTACCAGGCGGGCTCCTGACCCCCAGTTTGGGAGCGACTCCACAGTGTTAGCATTTAAGCATACTTAAAGCATACAACATGGATTTGTACATTTGAGGGTTTACTCACGAGAAAGCCAAAGACTTGGTCCATCATGACAATTTATAGTGTCTGACAAACAAGCAGTTGACACACCTACAGCTTTCCAGTACCTATTCAAAAGGTGTTTCCTGTCAATAACAGCAAAACAGTTGGTTAAACTGTTTTGCTGTTATTTAGACAACCAGCTCCGAGAACAATTGCTTCTCCTCACATAACAAAATTTGGCCAGAGTCATGCCAGATCTTTTGGCAGAAGTCACAGGATAACAACCATATATATCCAGTCATGTACACCATATATTACACACTAAGAGTTTATGCCAGGTCATTTATACGACAGGCTGTGTGTCCACATTAGGGCTGTCAACGAATATTCTAAATTCGAATTTAAATTTGAATTTGAAAAAAAATGGACCTTCGAATGTGAAAATTGGTATTCGATTGTGGAGGAAAAAAAAACACCACCGCAGCTGTCCTCTTTGCGAGTAGGCGCTGGCCTGGGCCGCTGCACTGAACGCACTGCATGACGGGTCACGGACAGGTCAAGTCACACATCTGCTACCTGAACGGTGTGGTAAAATGGCAGACAATTCGGAAAATTCAGAGCTCAGCTCGGCCGCAGAGCAAGTGATTTGGACTCCGAGCAATCTAAAGAGCCCCGTTTGGGAGTACTTCGGATTTTGGTCCATTGACGGCAAAAATGCGGAGTGTCGAGATAAAGTTGTGTGCAAGCTATGTAAGCTAGAATTAGCTTACCACTCCACCACTAGCAATCTGCGGTCACACCTCGAAAAGGTGCATCCAACTGGAGCACAGCCTGTCTGGAACGCCGACCAAACAGCCACATCTCGACTCATATTTTTCACCGCCTGCCACAAGCTCTTTATCTGCACCACGACAAGAGGCATGCACAAAGAAACTAGCTGTGTTCATATGTAAGGACATGAGACCGATTAGCATCGTTGATGGGACGGGCTTCAGGGAGTTTTGTAAGGAAATGGAGCCGAGGTACCGTATCCCCAGCCGCGGAACAATCACCAGCAGAATCGAAGATATGCACAAGAGCACCTCAGAAAACATAAAGGAAAAACTTAAAAACAAAGACGTGGCTCTTACCACGGACGGTAGTTATGTTTCCGTGTATTAGTTTGCCCTCTTGTGGACATAATGCGGAAAAAAAAAATTCAAATGGTTCAAACCTATGAGTTATTTTTAGAAGGAATATTCAAACGTAATTTTTGAGCAATTTTGACAGCCCTAGTCCACATAGTGTTTCTCTTTGGCAGAGAAGTGGTGGCAGGGCGCTGGGGAGCACTTCACGTGGGTTTTGTTTCTGTGACACCAATATCTTGACATTGACATTACCTAGGTAGCTACTCTAATGCTACACTGACAGAGGGTTGACTACACAGGTAGCAACAAGGTTACAGCACGTACGGTGATAGAAGCACAGCACTCACCACAGATATTCAGCGTCTGGTCGATCTGCTCCCACAAACAGGCTTTTCTGTCTTTGTTGTGATAGTTTCTGACTGACGAATCATGCAGCTCGGGATAGACAGTGAAGGAGTGTCAGTGACATCCCCAGTGCCTTTCTGAGAAGTTCAGAGATTTTCAACTAGGAGCGTTCTGAAAGGAGACGCTGGGTGGGGCGCTTTTTCTCTAGGTGGCTGCATGCGGCCGCATATGGTCCATCCTTAGTGGGAACAATGGAAAAAAGACATCAGTGCTCAGAAAACATCATGTATACACAGGCCTTAACTTTATTATCTATCTTGTTTTTCCGGGTCATGGCCCATATTTATTACATTTCTAAGAATTACACTCTCGAAGATCCACCTTAGGGTACTCGTTGATTGGACAGTTCTGGCGTTTGTCATCCTGCATCATCAGGACCCGCATGGGGAAATCAAATTCCGGTGAACTTTAAGAACTTTAATGCTTCTGAAGTGTTTAATGTTGTTTGTTTCATAAAGAGCTTAAAGAGAAATAACTGATTGTAAGCATTATTAACAGGCCATTATTAGACTGCAGCTCAATCGCATGTTATGGGTAACGACTAACATAGAGACAGGATGAAAAGACGTCATCTTACTTTTTACTGTGGGATCACTGTCACACTTTTAAATGGACTTAATGAACAGACAAAGTACACTGAGTTGGAGAGATCACGGACAGATTTCACAATCAGCAGATGGATTTCTTTTTGTTTTAGCCGTTGAAATCCTGCTAAAATCACATATCTGCCATCATAAAATCCCGTGGTTAGTTTGCTTTCTTTCGCACCACAGATTAACCGCACCAGAGTCCGTCTGGAAGCGAACCGACACCCACCTTTTTGAGTGATCTCGGTTCGGTGGTTTGATCCCCATTGGGGTTTGATTGACAGCATTCACACCAGACCAAACACACCGTACTAACCGCACAAAGGGATCCTAGTTCGTTTTAACTGAACCGAACAGGTTTGGTGTGAAAGCAATCTAAAAGTGAAGAATAAGACACATTTAACAAACAACGGACGTACGTACAGGGAATTGTGAGAGTAGCATTTAAGTTAATGTGTGACTAGTTGTGACTCGTAACATCTACCTCAGGCCCTGTTTAGATGAAAACGGTTTCTCTAAAAACAGAAAAGTCTGTCCTTTGCGTTTTAGAAAACTTCTGTGTTTATATGACAACATTACTGAAACGATCTCCGTTCACACGGAGCCGCAAAATCGAGTAAGGTAAAGCTGCAGTACCGGAGGCTGCAGTTTCAGGACCGCAGTTTTAGGACTGTTTAATTTTCAGAGCGAAGGCTGCAACCTGAAGTTTATTTTTTTGCTATACCCAAATACTACTTTCTTATTAAATAGTTATAATCAGTGTTGGGCAGTAACGTGTAATTTGATTGATGAAGCCAGGTAACTATACATTACCATTGCCGGTCCTCTCCGCTCCCCTCACACACCTAAACACCCGTTCTGGGATACACAGTGTCGGCCCACTTTGCCTGACCTCCGCGGTCCTCTCCGCTCCCCTCACCCACACTGGAGCACCCGTTCTGGGATACACAGCGTTGGCCCGCCCGGCCTGACCTCCACGGTCCTCTCCGCTCCTCTCACCCACACTGTATCCCAGAACGATTGCTCAAGTTTGGGTGAGAGGAGCGGGGAGGACCGCGGCGAGGTGGAGTTGCCACAGTAGATCTACACTTTGCTGGAGAAGCGTTGATAAAATCAACAGGGTGAGCAGCACAAGCAGAGCTCGGCATTGTCGTTGTGACGGTCGACTTTCTCGCCAGGCCTAGTGACTGGAACCGTAATGCGCATGTGGGAAAAGTCTCCGTTTTCAGAGGAACTGCATACTGCAAATTTACATGACAACGGAGACGGTGCCATTTCCAAAAATTGCACTCTGGAACCTGTTTTCAAAACGTTGCGTTTTCAGGCACCCAAAACACAGCTGTTGTATAAACGATCGGCCAAAACGCAACTAAAGTTGACAGTGTTCAGTTGAAATCGGGACCTCACTCTTCATTCTTTAAAAGTTCTGCAAAAGCCTTCGTGATTTTTATGTACTTTCAATTTTATGTAACAGTAACTAACACATTAAATCATGGATACTCAACCTGCTTTGTGCGGTGGCTACTTTTGCAAGATAAAAAGTAAATGGTAAATGGACCTGAATTTGTATAGCGCCTTTCTAGTCATCTAGTGACCACTCAAAGCGCTTTTTACACTACGAGTCACGTTCACCCATTCACACAGCCGAGGCTACCATACAAGGTGCCACCTGCTACTCAATTTTAACAGACTCACACACCGATAGAACAGCCATCGGGAGCAATTTGGGGTTCAATATCTTGCTCAAGGATACTTTGACATGCAGCCTGGAGGAGCCCGGGATCAAACCGCTGATCGACCCGCTCTACCTCTGAGCCACAGCCGCCCCAAAAAGGAGGCCAGGCCATATTATTAATATATAGCAGATGAAATGAATGAATGTGGCAAATCCAGTTGCAGACCTGCACAGGTTAGGTCTACGCAGGGCTGTTTCTAGGATTTGAGGACTTCAGGGCTTAGCCTGGACTTCGGTCGAGGGGTCGAGGGGATCCATCCCTTGCACTTTTTGTTAAATAAACAAGCTACATTTTTATGCTTATTTATGCACATTATTTCCATTCAGGTCAGATTTTGCATTTGATTAATTAAAAGATTCATGGAACAAACAAAACCAGTGCCGGCTCTACTTTTGTCAGCTGTATCGCTGAAGAACATCCAATCAAATGTGCATTTGTAGCCACACAAGAAAGCTGAAACTCTTTCTCTCAAACTAAACTATTCAGAATTATACACATTACCTCCAATACTATTTTACAGTTAATAAATTAAAGATAAGACACCAGATACATTATACAAGGGTAATGGAAACAAGACACAAGTTAGAACATAAAATACCACATGCTACTTAAATACCTGTCTAGCTGCTTTTTAAAAGAGTCCACAGAGCCCAAAGACCTCAAGCATATAAGGAGAATAATCAAAAGCTGCCAATTGAAAACATGTCCGAAGCACAGTTAGAAAACCCTGAGTCGGGGGGGCAGAAGGTGACCAACCAACATGATTTGTAAAATTTACAGGAAGCCAGTGCAGAGAGATTAAAATAGGTGTGATATCTCACTGTCTGTTGTCAGCAGCATTGTGGACCATTTGTGAACGGTATTAGGAAGATTTATTAAGGCAGGTAAAAAAGAGAGGCTTACGGTAGTCCAAACTTCATCAGTGAAAGAAACACGATTATTATCCCAAAGAAGGTAAAGTAAGAGATACTGTTTTCAAATTCACAGTTTCACCTTTAGCAATTTGATGAAGTCGGACACAAGTGTCCTGCCATGCCAGTGTTGGACAAGTAGAACATTTTAGCAGCTGTAATTACAGTAATTACAATTCATCCTCTGGCGACCATGAACGCCCATTCAATCTTTCATGGCAATCCACGTGACAGTTGTTGGGATATTTCATAACCTGACTGGCATTGTCATCCCTCTAGCGACAGGAACAAAAACACAGTATGGCTTTCACAATAACTCTGGTCTGTAGTTACCGCTTCTGGGTAATTGTTTAGTTTGGAGATAATTGCTGGGAAAACAGAGGGCTGGTAGTCTAAATGTGTGTGTGTGTGTGTGTGTGTGTGTGTGTGTGTGTGTGTGTGTGTGTGTGTGTGTGTGGCGGGGGGGACGAGAGGGCAGCGCCGAGGGCCGAGCGAGGCGGTGGGGTCCTGCAGGATCTAGAGAGTCGTAAATGTAAAATACTGTGCTGTAGGACGAGTGTGTGTGTGTGTGTGTGTTGGTTCCGCACAGCGAGAGGTTATCCAAACAAACCACTAGAATGTCAAGTTACGTGCCGACGATTCCTCTGTGTTTTATTGGCTGACTTCACTGAGTTACTCCTAGGTCAGCGCACACTGGGGCCGTGTGTGTGTGTGTGTGTGTGTGTGTGTGTGTTTACGAGTGTGTGTGAGATAAAAGAGAGAAAGGGACAACCTGTTAAGGTGAGACAGGCTGCCTGGATATCTCTTCTGGTGGGTCAGGAAAGAATTTGTGTTTTTCTACCTGTGTGTGCGTGCGATGTGAAAATAAGCATTAAGTTACGGGGTGAGAGCACAGAAGAGAGAGGCAAGGGTCACTCAGAGAACAAGGGTTGGCCAGAGGCTCGTTGTGGTGTGTACGAGTGTGTGTGTGTGTGTGTGTGTGTGTGTGTGTGTGTGTGCATGACACTTCGCTATTCTCCGAATCCATAAGACCTCTTGCCCTCTTGACTAACATCTGAGAATGTGATAACTGCAGAGAATGTGAGAATATATTGGAGAGTGGATGGCTGTGAATTGGGAGAGAAACCCGACGGATGTTTCACGAGTGTATGACCTTCCAACGACCACAGAGGAAGAGGGGGAAAAAAGTCACAATGAAAGTGAGCTGATGTACGTCTACGGGCCAGAAAATGCATCAGTTTTTTTTTTTGATATTCTTCTTTCTGAGAAAGTCGGAAGGAGGGAGGATTGAGAGGAGGAGAGAGGACAGATGATGAGATCGAAGGCATTTGTGCACCGAATCTCTTAATTATGTTTTAAACTGACCTCAATTTCTGTGATTTTTCAAATATTTTTGAAGTCAACTTTAGCTTTAGGATGGACATGAGCAATATTAAAGATACTTACTTGAAGGAATCATTGAATCACATCATTTTATGCCCACAGGACCCAGCAAATGTGCTGTAAATCATGGGTGATGTGATAAGATTTTTGCTTTCCTGGAGACAGTAGGACAAAGTGGTGTATCTTGGTGTGGAGATGCCAGTGGCGTATGGGCTTACAAAGAAAGGCAAGGGGGATTTGAATTAGGGTTGTCATGAGAACCGCCTTTCTCCTCAATACTGCAGCTGCACTTGCCGCCATCTTTATTGTGTTGTTGATGTTGTTCTTCCATGCTGACTGGCGTTCTTCTTCCTTTGACATTTAACAGCAGACTAGAACACTTGGAGGCGTATATGCTGCTCCGTCAGGTCTGGAAGCATTGCATCCCTGGTAACTACAGTATCAACGATACTAGAGAAGAACAAGTAGCTACCGTCACCTTTTCAGAATTGACCTATGGCTAAGTCCCGCCCTCAAACGCGATGAGCCAATCACAGCGCATATAGCCATTCCCATACACTTGGACATTCTCTGCCTGGACGTCCATTGAAATGCATTACAGAAAGTCAGTTTTGTTCGGTTTTATGAGCTTTTTCTGGGATTTGAAGTTTATAAATGGTCAAACGGTGTGCATGGGGTACATGCAACTCTGACACAAGGTATCCTGAGAGGCTGGGCGACGAGGTGTATTTTTTACCCTTTCCTAAACCACATCTCAACCGAGAAAAGTGTCTCCTTTGGATAAAGTTGTGTGGTAACGTTAGACCACAACATCAACTCAACGTGAATAAGATTAACAATGATGTCTACATCTGTTCTAAGGTAAGTCAACATTGTGTTTGAGGCAACATATTGTCACTTTGCTGGAAAGAAATATAAAGTTATCTTTAACATCTCTAGCTAACGTTAGCTAAAGTTAGCCTAACGTTAGCTCCTAGCTGCGTTGTTCATCATGTCACCTTGTTTGCTGGGAGTTCATTAGCCTATTTTGTTCTAGTTTTGTACTTTGGTGATCGTACATCATTGTTAGCTGTTGTCCAAAGGGCTCTAGTTAAGCTAACGTTAACTTCTGGAGCTTAGCTTCATTAACTTATCTGTAATGGCAGAGATAACAAAGGTTGGCAAACGTTATGCTGAATGATTCAGTGTAAATACTGTAGCACCAAACTAACGGAGAGACACTCTTGGTAAAGATGGTAAAAAGGCCGTTATCCTTTTCTCATATTCTGAGCCAAAAACCTTAACTTCAGTGGCACTTTAACTTGTTGTCTTTGATGGTGACGGCAACGAGATGCGGTTCACAAGCGTACACTGTGACCTGTAAATTTTGGCTTGTAATTTAAGCTTTTCATCGACCTTCTCAACAATAAAATGATGAATATATCCCTCCAATGTGTAGTTTAGGCCCTTTTGGTTACTTCTCAATGACATCTGATCGTTATGTCCCCAAAAATCATCAATTGCCTCCTGCGAAATGCCGTGTACTGTGACACCTGCCATAGCGCCGGTCACTGAATGTTGACATTTTGTCCGAGTGAGTGGAGGGGGGCGTGGCTTAGCCATAGGTCAATTTGGGCATTGACTTGCTACCAACTATCGTTTCTAATGACGTCCCTACAAACAAGTACTGTCGATGCATTCAAAGCCTGATATATTTATTTCTCTCCTAATATCGATCAATGAGCCACACTGTTGCCTCGGAGAACATGAACACACACACTGTAGTTCATTTTGACTCAATCCCGTGTACGCTGTCCCAGTGCGAGAGACAATAGAGCACCAAATTGTTCAAAAGAGTCCCCAACGAATGCACTGTTAACTTTTGTTTGATAGTGTTTGCCAAAAACTACAGAGTCAAGTAACGGCAGTTTTATGTTTTAGGGGGAGTATGTTGAAAAAAATCATAATAAAAAGAGTGATAGTTGGCCTTGGGGTGCATCATATAAGGGCCGTCCATGGGGAAAATGATTTCATGGACAAGGAAGGAAGCAAGGCTTATTCAGCCACACCATTCTCCATGTCCCAGGCATTTTTCTTTTCCTGTCATGAATAAGCCTTGCCTTGAACATCACAGATTTATGAAGCAATTTTTAATGAGAAATCTTAGTATTATAGTTGTCTGTGCATATATTATGGAAACAACTCATGCATGACTTTACAGTGCGAAAGGATGGCCTGGATAGAGTGGGATATCGCTCTGGGTTCTACAACTTGCTCACTGTTTTCCACAGATTTCCCTACATAGTGAAGCAGTGACTGATTTCAGACGCAGCCTTTGTCTGTAATCTTAGTAACATGTTGTGTAACAGCCCCTCTATGAGACGTTTTTATGAGACGGATCAATTTACTCACATACACATAAACTGGGGAGAACAGAAGGAGAGCAGAAGACAAGATCGGAAGCATTTATGTGTCTTCATTTATGTGTGTGTGCATGTGTCCACATCTGTGTGTGTGTGTGTGTGTGTGTGTGAGAAAGGTGGCGTTCAGGGCACGAGTTCAGCCCCGTGTGAAGTTATGGGAGAGTTAAAATGGAGAGGAGGCAAGGTCAGGGCACTGGGCTGGCTCAGGGTGAGCTGAGGTGTGTGTGTGTCTGTGTGGAGCAAGAGGGGGGCGAACAATGTTTAAAAGTACGTTTAGGGTTACAGCTGGCGGTATGGGAGGGTGAGAATTTGGGGTTGGAGAGAGGGAAAGAGGTGAGTTCAATGCTAGGAGGGCAGGAGGAGGAGGTGAGGCTTGGTTTACGGGACAGAACGGAACAGGACTGAGGGTTAGGTGGGAGCAGGGTGAGAAGTTATTGGGCGAGTGGAGCTAAAGAGTTGAGTTTCAGGTCAGAAGGTGCACATGGAAGCAAAGAGAAAGGTTAGCAGGATGGTGGAAAGCTAGTAACTGGACCACAAAAAGGAACTGTGTTAGAAAAACACAAGTAGCTGCTAATGTAGATCAGGTTTGAGTAATAGATCCCTGAGTTTAAAGGCTTATCAGGCGCCAAAACGGCGCAGTTAGAAATAGGATTTTAGTGGAATATGATCAGAGTGGCAACAATTTTATCCTCCATTGCAACATCACAAAGAAAACAGAAATACACCCTTACAAAGTCCTTGTTGGACTATGTTGCATTCCAGTAAAATTCAGAACCTCCACAGTAGTCCCATTAAAACAAATGATGGGGTTGGGACCTAAGTAGGTTGTGGTGCACCTATGTTTTGTTTTATAGCCTGACTGTGGAGTCAGAGTGACCCGAGTTTGCGATTGATGACAGTTTCAAGACAAACCAGTCTCTCCAAAAGGAAACTGTAAGGAGTAACATTTTTAATCCTTCCGTCCATGCATCCTTCCCTGCAGCATACCTGGGTCTGGGTCACTGTGGTGGCACCTTTGCAAAGTAGCCCATTCGCCTTTCTCCCAAGCCAATTCCTTCAACACTTGTTGGGGGTCCAGGTTGTTTTCAGGCCAGATCGGATAAATAATACCTCCGTTGTGTTCTGGGTCCACCTCTAGGGTCTCTCACAGTTGGACGTGCCTGCAAGAACTCAGGGAAGTGTCCAGGGGGTGCCCTTCATCCAATGCTCGAACCATCTCAACTGTCTTCTTTTAATGCAAAGTAGCAGCAGTTTTACTTGGAGCTAGATTGATATATCCAAGCTTCTCACCCTATGTTTAAGGGTGAGCCTAGCCAGCCCAATCCAATTTTTTTTTATTTTTACCCCTACATCACTTTTAACTGGATATGCAAAAGTCTCTCGTTTCTGCTGATGTCTGTGCGTGACCTACAACAGCAAATGAGACCATCGGTGTGAAGATAAGCTATTTCTATATAGTGTATATCCATACCTTTAGGAAACTGTCTCCGGGTCCGCCCCAGGGCGCTTCCAGGACGAAACGATTTACGGCACTCAGACGGCACACGTCATCTTACCTAGCTGCTTACATTTATAGTGACTCTTATAAATAGTCGCTATTCCTCCTCCTTGACCCGACGTCCGCGGGGAGTTAAAATAGCAGCAATCATCGGGTAAAAGTTCTGTGAAAGCACTGGACTCACCAACAGTCAGCCACGTCTCAGTCACACAGAGAAAATCCAATCCTCGGGAAGTCAGGAAATCCTTCAGGATAAACGTTTTGTTCGCTAGCGATCTAGCATTTACCAGCCCAATCCTGGCAGGAGCCGGCGGGTCCACGGCGTTAGCTGTCCGGGGAGCCACACACAGAGGCCGCAGGTTGCGCAGATTCACCCCGCGCCAGCGGGGACGAGGAGAGCAGGGGCCGCGGGGCTGGAACACCTCATCCGGGCCGACGACAGGTACCAGCCAGGCGTCGACAGGGTCCAGCGAGTGCCGAGAAATAAAGAGGCGAGGCACCGCCCCATACTCAGTCCAAGAAGCTGTGGAAGTGCTCGCCAAACAGGCCTTCAGCCTTACCAGCTGACCGCTGCGTTTACCCTGGTGGCGGTGGCGCTTACGCCGGAGAGGTGGAGCTGTGGCGCGGCAGAGGTGAGCTGGGATCCCCGATAGGAGCAAGTTTTCCTGTCTTTTTGTTTTATTCATCCCCAAAACAAACACATGTGCGAGCCAGGTAAGCGTCTTTACGACAATATGCGCTAGAGCTCATGGGAAATGTAGGCTTCATTCCAGCAAAACACTACCGCTTTTGTCCACAGGGTTGCCAAAATCAACTCACAATGAAAGTTCCTTGTAGGGGCTTTAAAGTCCCCCCCTTACCCTTTCGGAACAGAGGTGCAATGGATAGTATCTCAAATCATTCATTCATTCATTCATTCGTTTTCCGTAAATCTGAGGAGATCAGAGATGGAGCGAGTCGTCCACCAATCGGAAGATCGGTGGCTCGATCCCCAGGTCCTTCGGTCTGCATATTGAAGTATCCCTGAGCAAGATACTGAACCCCAAATTGCTCCCGATGGCTGTTCCATGTGTTTAAAACTGAGCAGCAGGTGACACCTTGTATGGTAACCTCAGCCACCAGTGTGTGAATGTGACTCATATTGTAAAAAGCACTTTGAGTGGTCAGACGACTAGAAAGGCGCTATACAAGTGCAGATCCATCCATTTACGGTTTACCATCCCTCAGCTCAAATCCATGGACTTGACAGATTGTACTTCCACATTTTCATACCACAACCATGGACATGAAGAGTTTAGAAGTGGCTCTTCGGTTTGAGTCCTGCAATGGCTCCACTTTCTTACAAAATGCTGCCTTTTACCAACAAGATACATTTGCAGGCTAGCAAGATTAGTCCTAGACTTGCTTTTCAGTCTTTAGTGATCACCATTCAGGAGATGTTTCAGTTTCAAATGTTCTAGAATTGACACCAAAGCAGAAGGTGAATGTATAACAGTGGATATTCTGGTCCATTCATGCCATCTGAAGCTCTTGTATTCTTTTTTCCTCCACATTCTGCTTCACTGCAGTTCTCCGTTAGCTCTGGCCACCTTGCAGTCATTCTTTCTTCCTCTTTGTTTATCTATCGCTCCGTTTTCTTTTCTCTCGCTCTGCTGTTCCCCCTCACATCCATTCCAGGGGGTTAAGTAGACTGTTGACATTTTTGTGGCCGTCGTCGTATTATGTTGGGACTATCAGATTTATACTGACACGGTTCACCAACGTTACACTGACTACCCTTTTGTCTGCTTGTGTGTGTTTATGTGCATGTGTGTGTTTTATGGACTTGACCTCGCTAAGAGTGAATGATGTTTGGACGCAAACCGAGGAATTCCGGCCTCTGAAATTTCCATAATCCTGACTTTAGCTTTTTTTTTTTTTTTTTTTTTCGCTCCGACCTCGGAAACAGCGGGGTTGTTCATTTTGGATGCATGCTCTCACACGTACTCCCTTTCTCTTTACTCTCTGACACACATACAGGCATGGATAAACTGAAAGACAGTAACGCCTGCATTCACACGCAATTACAAACAAAGGCAGACAGATTTGGATGCACATACGCACACTTATGGAACACTGTGTTCACCTTTACTCCAGCTCTCCCAAGTTTCTGATGACATTGTTATGATCATATTGGAACGATTTAAGCATTGTAACACTCACACGCACACACACAGGGTCACGTGGGAGTGATTGTACCTAGCATTGCCAGCCTGGGCTCTTTAGACGTTGATATAAAAAGCTCCCCTACTGTTTGACCTCCTCTGTGAAAATACACACATACACACACTTTTACTGCGAGTTATAAATTCACGGCAAGGTGGCATAAAAACTAGCAAGAGTTTGTGAGATTGCAACTTTGATTTTACCTTTTTTTCCTCTCATACATCTATTTTTTAATCATATAACTTCACTCACCCATTAAGGACGTGTCAAACTAATTTATAAGAGGCCCAGGTGTCAGGACCTATGGGGGGCAGTTAAGTGTTATTTAACATTGACATATTAATGAACACCATTTTCTGAGTAACTTGAGTGTTATTCAAGTTTCTGAAAGGGATTAACATATTTAATGGTCAGTGAATGTTGTAAATGGCAACTTGATAACCACTTTTTTTTTTCGGATTTCATAATGGTACACATGTTGGGCTTTTCCATAGCAGGGTTTCTGTGGATCCTTAATTAAAAAGCCTCAAAGGGCACTGAATTTATTATTCTAAAAACAAGACCTTAATTGGTATCAGATCAATTCAGCATGGCCTGATGTTAATCAAGGCAGTGGAATCCCACATGCAGATTGAGAAACAAAAATCACCAAGAAAACTTACCAACAAACACCAGGTATTTCCCAAAAAGGTAACATGTTACGGTACAGTGATCATTTTGGCAAAACGCTAACTAATTGATGTTGCTGCATGTTTTATTTTCTTCTTCAGTTTTGGTTATTGTAAAATTGGTCTGAAATTTCATTCCAAATGGCCTTAAAACATCTTTCAAAACTCTTAAATCGAACTTTCTTAAGCTGAAGGAACGCTGCCCAGACCCCAAGGAAATGCCCTGGGATTTGAAACCAGTTTTTGGAGTGGTCAATCAGTGGTACTGCAATTTGACGGGTCTGTCACATGATGCCTTGTGGCCCAAAAAAAGCCTTTTTTTACATAGACTTGCACAGCGAAAGAGATGTCTGTAGTGGGTATATTTTTTGAGCTTCACAAAATCTTTTAATCCCGATTCAAGTTAGCGGAGCGCAATACAGGAAGTTAGCTGCTTGGTCGCATTCAGCAGAGTTCGTCCTTTGTAAGTCTCCGGCGCGCTTGCTCTATGGGCAGCACAGTGCTGAGGTAGTGCCAATAATCCCCAGATCATTTAGGTAATTTTCTACATGGCAGCTGAACCATTTTGACTTCTTGCGTCACTGAGCAACTCTCATAGGAATTAACGGGGGCCCACATTTAATGCTGTATCCAGTTTTCCTAACACATCCATGATCCATGATGAGTTGTGCCACGCCGCACCCAAGATGGACCATCTCGTAAGTTGGGTGAACAGCCTGCTCGACCACAAGTGGGTTGTGGTGGGCTTTGTCTCCATTATTCAGTGTCAACATTCAGTGACGATTCAGCAGCATCTCAGTCAGTTTATTTTCACATTAAATAATACAAGCTACAAACTCCAATAAAATGCAATCCCATCAGCTTCTCCAACATGATTTGATCTTTGATCACTTAAATATGTATATGAATATCAAGTGTTGTTGCACACACTCATCAGTCCACTTTTAATTTTTCAAAAAGTCCTAAAAAATTTACATAACAAAAATACGTTGGTTGCCCCCAAAAAACACCCACATATGTCTTTTCCGATTTGATGCCCCCATGGCCAGGACTACATAATTTGTTAATGACTTCCAAAACCGTTACAAGTCACTGCCTTAAAAATAAAAATATTTTCTGATCTTACACTGCCATGATTAAGGTTTGGTTAGGTTTCTGCACACACAAGAAAAAAATGGTAAAGGTTAGGGAAACATCGTGGTTTGGGTTAAAATTACTATTTTTTTAGGGTACTTTCGTCATCATGGTTTCAATAAAAACTACTTAGTTGAAGTCAGGGAACAATCATGGTTATGGTGAGACACTAACGTTCTCTGTCGGTAGGAAACATGACGAGAACGGCATGTAATAGTCCAAGCAATCCACTCCAACCTCCTCTCTCTGTGGACTCTGAGGCTTTATTACAGTGCCACCTAACTTCTGACAGACAGGAAATGTAAATCTTGAAGTCGGTGAAGGGCTTCGTCACTTAAACGTCAACATATGTCATGTTTGGGGATTTGCTGAAATGACTCATGTTGTCAGGAGTCAGGACAGACTCAGATTTACATCTCTCTTTCCTTCTCCTCATTTTTGTCTCCACCATTCATCATTTATTCCTCACTCCTTTCTTCTGTCACCAATCCATCTGTAGAAGTAGTTACCTGCCTTGTGCATGTTCATAACGAAGATGATCAATATCCTCTTTCACTTTTGTCCCTCTATCCCTGTTTCGCCATCTGTATCAGATGGCGAAACAAACGCTCCAAATGCTCCAAACGCTTTCCAGAAATTAAGATCTAATAGTGGCCAATCAGGGATTCGCACCATTGTTGAACATCTAAACAGCCAATCAGGGACTGTATTGTAGTTTGTAACGTAGAATCCAGGCCATAGCTTGCAGAACGGTAATGGCGGCTTCCAAAGCAACAAGCGCAACCAAGTATATGTGAGGTTAATTGCAGAAATAGGTAACAATTAAACAAGAACAAGAGGATACCCTCGCAGAGTTCCTTTCAGGAAAACACATTTTCGCCATTCTTCAGACTGAAGCTGGATTTATCAACTGGCTCTGTAGGTGATAAAGGAGATGTTCCCCGATGTTTGGCTGAAAGAATCAAACCTGGTTGATTGCGATGAGGCCTTTTGCAGGCTCTACCAGGTGAGCTACAGGGCGCTCCAAAATATAAGACGTTAAGTAGTGTTAGTGTGCAGAACATTTTACAATCTTGGCACGATGCTTCCTAACACAAACTCAGAACCTCTTTTAAAAGCATTTAAAACTGCCAGTTTGATCATGTGTATTCATTGTATAAAGTTTCTTATGAAAAGAAGAACTCCTTATTCTCCTGAGGTGCATCGCCTTCAGTCTGTTTTCTTTTTCATTTTCTTTTCATCCGTCTACACTTTGCCCTCTGGAACACCTCGCCCCGTCTGTCCTCCGTCCTCAGCCATCCATTTCTCTCTCCTTAACTATTCCAGTAATGTGGAAGTATTTATATGCTCTTCTGTCTCCCAGTGTGTGTGTGTCTGTCCTGTCCTACGATATTATTATAGTTGGCAGCAGTAGCTCTCAGCCTGGCATGGAGTGGAGAATGTGCGCACCAATAGACGGAGGGGTAAAAGGAGACAAAAAGCAAATGAATGAGGCAGAAATAGCCATAAAGATGGGTAGAAATGGAGAGAGGTGCCGGGAAGTGACGACAACCGAGGCCTTTTTGTTGGACTCTTTGTCCACTCTAATATTTCTTCATCGTCTCTGGCTTCCCCTCTCCTCCATCTCTCTTATACGCCGCGATGATGAATGAAATCAACAAACTTGTAAAAACCTTTTGGCTCTGACAGCGAGCCCTTATGCAATGCTGGAAAAAAAGCAATCCTCTATTTCCTCTCTTCACTATCAAATGAAGAGCTGAGAAACAATGTCTCCATGAATGAGGCTCACTTTTTTAATATTTATTTATTGCCAAACGCTTAAAAAGACATGTGTTTGGGATTATCTTGTGATCTCACTTTGTCAGAACATAAAAAAAATGCTGTAGTGGCTGCATGAATACCAAAGCAAGACAGGCTGTAATGATTTAATGTGATGTATAATTACTGTAATTTGAGGGCCTTTTTCTTAAATGTATCTCTGTCTTTCTTAAGTGCTCTTTGCTGTGGTGTTTCCGCAATGCAATTCCCAGAAATCACTTGTCAATCAAACACTGTGGGACAGAGACGTCTTGTTCTTTGGGTTTAAAGTCTGACTGGGCCTTTTTTTATGCTCATGTTGCAGCTCACTCTGTTTGTCTTCTGTTTCATGCACTTGAACGGCAGATGATTTAGACACAGGTTGGATCACTCGGCTCAGTCGTCAGAAAATGCTGGCATTGTGCGTTCCTGCAAACCATTGATATATTTGTACGTGTCAGATCTATCATACCAACATTTATAGAGTTAAGCAACGTATTCTCATAGACAGTTCGTTTGATATCCTATCAATTAGCAACCCATGGATGATGTTACGTCCTTAATGTACAGTTACGTAATTATCGTGAAGTTACGGAGGTTAGGTCAAGGAGGTTAGGCTTAGGAAAGGTAAGGACTAACGTTAAAATGTCTCAAAGTTTGCTTAAAGTTCACACAGTTCTGAACATGTGTCTCCTGGAAAAATGTTCTGGGGTAAACTCCAGGTTTTTGTGACCCTTCCACCAAACCAGCCTATCACTTTACAAGACCACTTGGGATTGCTTCCTTGTTCACTCGTGTCAGTGCATTGGTCATGTGATCTCAACCTTTTAAAATACACGGTCAAAACAGTCCGAGAAGTAGTATAAGCTGATTTGTGTCATCTGGAGGTGCAGGGGATGGTGGATGGTCTGACATGTAGACGAGACGGCTGCCAAGCTGTAGACCACTGTTAGAGACCAGCATCAACAACACCCGTTGTTTTTTGGCAACGTTTTGTGGCATCTCTTCCAAGGTTTGAGCCACTAAATCTTGGGTGTTTTGCTGATCAGTCCCTGCTATTCCAGCATCTTATGTGCAACCAAACCCAGGTGTTTTTGTGCCTAAACCCAACCATACATTAACCACAGTGTTGTTGAGAAATGTTAAGTTTCACTGGAGATTTAGGCCTCATTTACACCGCAGGTGATGCGTTTGCGAAGTGGTCCACAAGCTTAGCGGCAGCACACGTGTATTCACACCAAAACCGCACAGATGCGTCGCACAGTGGCCGCTGCTGTCCCGTCAAAATACAAACCACACCTGAACAGTTGGTGGTGGTAGTGCACCGTGTTTTCAAATCTCCAATAAACCCCAAAGAAGAAGAAGTGAGTTTGGACCCAAAGCCCAGGGTGGACAGGTTCGTGCGCCAGTGAGTATTCCAACACTTGGAGAATTAATATTTAGCACTTCAAATGGGTAAGTACATGAAACATGTGGCTGTCAGGTCTCGTCTGGTCAAGGGGGAGATGTCTACGGTGGCCGAGAGAGGTCACAACACACGCAGACGCGTGTTTTTTGTTGAATACAGCAACCATTCGCTTGCGACTCACACAAAAAAACAGTGTCTTTTCTATTTTCGAGCTTGCTCGCAAAATCAGTGTGACTCGAGCAGCACGTAGAACGGATGCGGTGTGAATGCTCTAACCTGTTAACATGCTCGCCGAAATGAAAACGCGAGTAAACAGCGACTGTTCGCGAACGCTACGCGAATGCATCGCTTGCGGTGTAAATGAGGCCTTCAAGTCTCAGAAAGTAATGCTGATGTTGTCAGAATTATCTCAAATTTGCCGTGAGACTTTAAATGTGGAACAAAAAACCTGTGTCACAAACTTTAGGGTGGCGTTGAAAGACATGGGTATTTAGGGAGGGTCTAATGCAGGGGTATTCATTTAAAATTAAAGAGGTTACTAAAATTTCCTTCCAGCAAAAGTCCGAACCTCATAACCTTTAAATGGCATCCTACAGTCTACTGAGGGTACTTTGGAGTGCTGCAGGGGGTATATGAGATTCTTTGTAAAATGTTAATTAAAGAAATATTAACGACGCATAATTCCTAGATAATTGCATCTCTAAATTGTCAGTGCAACTTATCAGGAAGATGCAATTTGATGCAACTACAATGCCATTCAAGTGTTATTGCAGTATGGCAAGAAAGTGGTTCGCAATGAATTTAGTGATGGACTCTAAACATTTGAATTGTAATATTCCAGTGTTTTCAGTTCAAGGATTGTTGTTTAGTAAATCAGACACTGATGGCGCAGCGCTGTATCGTATGTCTTTATATAGGCTTTGTATTTATACAAACATGTTTTACATGATTGAAAAAAAGGTTGAGAACCACTGCTGCAGCCCACCCCTACGTCTGTCAAATAAAATCAAAAATCCATCAAAGTACGATACTTATAACATACAGACACTGAACTTGTATGACAGTCGTAGAAAAAACAACTTGCCATCTTTGCCAGAAGTAAAGTCAGTCCTAATTCAGTGAATTTAAGGCCTACATTTTGAGTAAAAGAAAGCAAGACTGAATCCTATGAATAAAATAAATAACAAAGGGCCTCTTTAAGAAAAAGTGCAAATACAACATCAGTGAACTGTCTGTGCACGGTGAACAATCAGTTGTATTTGCTCAAGCCGCATCAACTGAATTAGCCGCACTGTTCACCAGGAAGATTATTATTTAATTTCATTCATTTATCTGTAATTGGTCACAAGTCTGAATAAAACTGTAACTCAGGCCAGATCTGGACAGCG
This sequence comes from Epinephelus moara, assembly GCF_006386435.1. Taxonomy (NCBI): domain Eukaryota; kingdom Metazoa; phylum Chordata; class Actinopteri; order Perciformes; family Serranidae; genus Epinephelus; species Epinephelus moara. The sequence goes on along the minus strand of NC_065522.1, from coordinate 27,651,916 downwards.
AATCACCATTTGGTGATGCCTGGTCTGAAGACGCAAGCAACTTCATTGCATTTCAGGAATTGCAGTACCCAGCATGTTTGCAGCTTGACCCATACTAAGGACTTGAATTTGTGGCTATCTTTGCTTTAAAATCTGTTCCCTGTAAGTCCCCCAACTCCATGAAGGTGTGATGTAACTTGTTAAAAACAGCTTAAGAAACCTTTTAAAGCAGTCTTGAAGTACACACTTCTTTCTGTTGAGACCTTTGACCTAATTTCTTGCGACATTTTTAAGAAAAAAAGTGTTTTTGATGCTCATTCTCTATAAAGTTTGGCCACGATTGAAATGGAAATATTAGATAGACAGCAGCACAGTGGACATTTATTTGTTTGAAAATATCCTACAGTATTATTAACAGTTTTAATTAGCGGTGACCAGCAGGTCTGTAGCTCAGTCTGCTCTCTTCTGCCCCCTTTTGTTAGACCACAGATGAGACAAGCATTAACTAGCTAATGTTAGCCAGGGGATTGGGCAGCTGCTCTGGAGATGGACCTTTGGTTGGCAGGTTTTAGTGGCTTAAATTCGGCCAGCACAAACCCCCCAGCTGAGCAGGCTGGTGGCCAGCAGCAGTGCTGGAAACAACCTGTGGAATGGCAGCAACAGAAAGTTTGCTGATGCAGTGGGGCGTCAAGGCTGTCCACTACCCCAGAGTTGGGATTTGCCCTGGATTCGTGTTGCTGTGGCCACTGATGGTGGGTCTGTCTCCAGAGCTACTGCACACTTTCCCCTTGTTGAGGGGGAGTGAAGTGGAGGGCACGCTGTGATTTGAGGCTCTAGCTAACGTTAGCTACATGAATGTGAACTTAGAGCCGAAGCCATGAGCCTTTAGCTCCGGTTAGCTGAAGGCCAAACTATTAGCAACATCTTCTCTCCATCTCTGTAACAATTTGCCAATATTGACACATGTTTTGTTTGTTTATTGTCAGACTCTCTTGTAGACTTTCTGTTCCATATGTCAGTCTTCTTTCTTGGGTTGCTTTGCAGTGTGTAAAGTTGTTGCCAGTGCTGGAATAGAACGTTCTCTGCAGGATTCTCTGCCATTGAATCAAACTTTTGCATTTGTGCAACAGCCAACACGAACGCCCTCTCGCTGAAATGACCTGTGATTGGACAAAGTCTACCATTACGGGCCAGATTTTCTAAAACCTGCAAACAGATCCAAGAGGAGGTGAAGTCGAGTGTGCTCTCAGTTCACTTGAGTTACACAATAGTCAAAGTTTATTATGACATTATTGCCCAATGATGCCAAAATAGAACTACCTGCTGCGTCCACCGCTTGTTCCTTAATAACTCACACTTCAAAACAGATGCAATTTGGAAGCTCCGGGGCCATGACTCTCTGTGTCTGTACATATTGAACCTGCAAGTTGAAAGGCTTAAATGCGCTAATAAATAGCACTCGGTGATGAAAACCCGCCAAGCTCGGAGTTCTGTCGGGAACGCTCAGCAGCATTTCCACAAAAAAATACGAAGGAGCGCGAAGCCAGGCCGTAAAGAGCCACTCAGCCTGCGTTCAGGCCGTACAGAAGATCTGTTTCTCTCTTTAGCCGAGTCATTAGCAAAGACAGGCCTTTATGATCTGTTTATGACTGAAACACTGAGTCTGGATGTGTGTGTGCGCGTGTGTGTGTGAATCAGAGACGAAGAGAGAGAGAGGATGAGGAAGGTATGCGTGCATGTGTTCACCATCATGAATGAAATATGTTATTGGAGGGTCGTACACTAAGTGAGCGTGTGCAGGTCGAGAAATCTAAAATACTGGCATGCTCAAGCATTAAGGAACAATGAACTCGTAGGAAACCTGTGTGTATTAGTGTGTGTGTGTGTGTGTGTGTGTGTGTGTGTGTGTGTGTGTGTGTGTGTGTGTATGTGTGTGTGTGGAGTGTTCCAGCACAGCGAGCCATGTCTTTAGTGCAGACAGATGCTGAATCCATTGACGGATAATTAAAGCAATAACTGGCTCTTTAGAGAAACGTTGGCCATATACACCGAATTCTGCTTCCTGCCAATTAATATCATTCAACAGACTGTGGGATAGAGAGACGAAGACGAAGAGAACGAGAGGACAGAGTGGATAATTACTTACCAAAGAATAAAAAATAATGAAAATCTGATTTTTTTTTTCTTCACAAAAGCAGTTTGTCCCTCGTGAACCACTCAGGCACGTTTTGAAACTTTTGTCTGCTTTTTATTTGTGTGTGCAAAAGTTCTTCATGTTCAACTTGGTTTCATTTCCCATAATTCCCGCCCTCCTTGTCTCTCCTAAACCTCTGGCTCAAAGCTGATCACCCTGCCTCGGAACACACACACACACACACACACGGACTTAAGCAAGACATAACACACACATGCACACAGAAATAGACATGCAAACACACATTAGTGCCGTGATTCTGGTTCATGTTCGTTGGCCTCCGACGGGGTTCCAGGATGTCTTCAACACCTCGAGCTGGCAGTCCCGCTCTATAGGAGTAGAAATCACACACGAGCGAGAGACCCAGAAAATCAGAAAGAGATGAGGGGCCAAGACGGAGAGCTGGAGGAAAGTCGAGAGGAGAGAAAATTAGAGCGAAAACGATGAGAGACGTTTGGACGGGAGACTCGGTGAAGAGGTTGAGCGATGAAGACACAAGACAGAGATTTGGAGCGACGAGATGGAGAGAAAGAAAACAGACAAAGGTTCAGATTGGACCTGTTCGCTGTCCTGATACAAAGCACTCACACGAGAAAACAATGGAAATGAAGACACTTGCCCAATACGAAATATAGCATATGGCCAAAAGTATATGGACACCCTGGGGAAAGGCCCATGTACAATGCATCGAATATCAGACTAATTTTCACTTCATTTTTGCTTTTTTTTGCCTCAGCCAGTCAGTAACAATTGACGTCTCTATCCCACTGACATAATTTTGTGTTGACATGGAAGTTGTAATTGCGGTTGCTTGGAGCTGTAATCATTTTTCTAATTCAGTTGAAGAAATATTCTACTTTGAGTTTTTATTTCTGTAATTCAGCTGACAACAACCTGTGAAGCTGCGTCAGCCTCATCCGCGCCATTGCAATTTTTCTGAAACCAGAAGATGACATTGATGAGCACACAGCCCAATCAGCAGGAGAATTGTGGAGGGGATGGTGGATGGCGTGTCACCAAGACAAGACGCCTGCCAATCTGCAGACAGCAGCAGACCACTGTTGGAAACCTACAAACAACAGAAGCAGTTGTTTCGTAGCGAGTCATGGCCGTGTCTTCCAGCTGCTTTAAAGCCATCAAATGTGAATGTTTTTCAGCACTTTGTTTTCACTGAGAATAGTACCACCAAAAGTGATTGTTTTTCTACGAAGACGTCGCCGCAGTGCCATGAAAAACAGTTGTTTTTGGCCGGGAGATCACTGCATTTCCTGCCAGGACAGTGTAATGAAAAGTGGTTGGAATTTAACGAGACATTGCAGCTTTTCCTGCTGGGATAGTGCCACAAAAAAACATTGTTACTTACTGAGACATTGCTGCATTTCCTGCTGAGATAGTGCCACAGAACATGGTTGTGTTGTGCTGAGACATCACTGTGTTTCCTGTTGGGATAATGCCATGAAAAATGGTTGTTTCTTTTTCAAGACATTGCTGGGTGCCCTGCAGGAATAGTGGCGCAAAAAGTGATTGTTTTCTACCGTACATCGCTGCATTTCCAGTAGAGTTGTACCGATACCGATACCAGTATTGGAAAAGCCACTGATACTGCCTAAAATGCGGTATCGGGTATTGGCGAGTACAGCCTATGACCAATCCGATACCACGTAATGCCTCACGTCATTACGCATACGCGCGCTACAGGCAAACAAAACGGAAATGGAGCGGAGTTTAAAAAGCATTCTACTGTAGCCTTTAAAATGTCTTTTTGACCAAATTGTGTGGCTGCACTTTAACCTGTGTCTTGATCTGTGTCAACACTGCATAATAATAATAATAAGAAGAAAAAGGTTTATGGCATTCATTCTACTATTATGTATTTATTTATTATTATTTTACATAGAGTTTTAGGAGTTGAGACATACAACAAGTCATATACCATCCATTTTTATTTTACGCGCTGGTATCAGATCGGTACTCGGTATCGGCAGATACCTAAGGTTCAGGGATCGGAATCGGTATCGGGAAGGAAAAAGTGGTATCAGTACATCTCTGATTTCCAGCCAGAATTGTGCCTCCAAAACTGGGTATTTTAAGCCAAAACATGATCTTTTTCTAACCATGAACAAGTGGGTTTTTTGCCCAGACCTAACCACATGTGAACCACAGTGTTGTTGATATGTAAAGCTTCAATGTAATTGTTCATAATAATGTACAAATGTAACAAGGTCGTGGTTGGTAGAAACAGTTACAGTGCCAACATTTGGTTTGGTGCAAAACCCCAGTCCAGTTGGAATCTCTGAAAAATCTGGAATGTGGGCAGAGATGCAGTGGCTACATTGCTAGGTCCATGAAGAAATATCTTTCCCAGTTTGGCTTGGAAGAACCTCAACCTCATCCAGCACCTTTGGTAGGAACTGGAACACAGACCTTATCGCCCAGCATCAGTGTTGGACCTCACTGATGCTCTTGTGGCTGAATGGGAGCAAATCCCTGCGCCCAGGTTCAACATCTGGTAGGAAGCGTGAAACCAGAAGAGTGGAGGCTGTTACAGCAGCAGATTAATAACCATGGTTTTGGAATGGTGTGGGTTTAATGTTCAGGTGTCCATATACTTTTGACATATAGTGGCAGCGAGTTTTTGCTTCATGGCAGAGAAACTGTGGTCCTCTTTGACTTCTAAGTCAAATCACTGCACAGGATACACTTGATGAAGTGTTTGCAGTTCTTTTTTGTTCTTTGAAACTTTTTCTCATTTTCTATGATTTTGCTTATACTTTTCCAAGCTGAGTCGGGGATGTCTGATGCACTCCTCCTCCACATTACTCTCTCTTCTTTCTTCCCCCTTGAGCCGAACTCCCATTGGCTGCTGCCAGGATCGCTGACAGATTCCCGCCTTGGTGAGTCTTGGCTCAGGTTCGGCTGCAGAGCCCTGCCAGACCGGACCGACCAAACCAAACACCTTTGGTAAAGATTTAAAAAAAAAAAAAAAAAAAATGTCCTGTTGGGCTCCATTGGGTCTGGAGCGGTGTGGAGGGTCGATGCCTCCAGTTTTAAACCCATTCAAACCGCAGGACGATTTGAGCCGCCGTCAGGCCAACTCCATGGTGGTCCAGCTGGATGGAGAACAGGCGTAGGAGTCATCTAATGTATCTTAACGGTGCTTTAAAGGCCTCATGGATCTGTGTCGTATTAAAAAGATCTTCACTCATGAAGGCGCTCTTTGAAAGTGTTATTTATTTTGTGTCGTCTGCATTTCAGTGAGACTCTAGAAACCAAAAATGGGGTAGAAAACAAAACTAATATTCTTGGAAAGAGATATCTTCCATGAGTTTCAGGATTTTTAGAAACTCAGCGTTCGTCTCAACTTGTGAACTCAGAACCTTCAAAAAGATTCTACTTTCAAAGTTGTGAAGACCGCAGGAGCGAGTCATCCAAATGGAAACACAGTAAAGACGACCACACTCGAAGGGACCGTAATCTTTCTTGTGCACTGATTTAAAACGATGGTTAAACTCTTGACTGGAACTGGATGTTCAGGAACATGAGTACATGTGTAATATCGAACAGCTTTCAGTTGTTGAGACTGTCAAAGGGGTGGAGATTAAACGTTGGGGTAAAGAGATGTGCAGTGGCCTCGTGGTTTTAAGCTGCATATCATATATTTGTAACATCACCAGTGTGATTCCTGTCGGGGAACTTTGCCACAAGTCACACTCCTCTCTCTGCTCATGTTTCCAGTCTAAAGCCACACTATAAGCTCTTTAATGAGGAAAACTGCCCCAACAAATCTTTACATTTTGAGGTAATTGTTCCATTGCACAATTTTGCATTCAATACAACACTATAACGGGAGCCTAAATAATACTAAATACTAAATAATATTCTCTTTTAGGGCTGCAACGATTAGTCGACTAATTGACTATTGACTATTTTAGTAGTCGACTAATCGGTTTGAGTAATTTTTCAAAGAAAATACTATAAAGTACCCCAAAATACTCTTATTGCAGCTTCTTACGTTCAAATATTGGCAGCTTTGCACACTCTCCCATGACGGTGAACTAAAACCGTTTGGCGTGAGTACGAAACAAGACATTACATGACATAATTTTGGGGTTTGGGAGAGACAGACCGACATTTTTCAACATTTTAACACATTTTTCGATAAAATGATTAGTCGACTAATCGAAGAAATAGTTGACAATGGGTGCAGTTACATGATGGCTTCTCATTCAGAATGAAATAAATCTGAATGAAATCATTCGGAATTAAATTAGTTAATTAGTCTTTCCAGGTAGTTTACATGAGAAATATTCATTCTGAATGAGGATTTACACGGGAGATCAGTTTAATCGTAGCCTGGTTCCAGACCATAGACCCCGCACACTCAACTGAGTAGGCTTGCATTACTGGTCTGGCATACTGCAATGAATTTGCGATTTATCTCGTCCAAACGATGGAAGGACCAATGAACGCCGGGGGTGGGGGCGGGTCTAGCGATTAGCCAATCAGCGCCACGCTGATGTCAAGCTGTGCGCTGGTGGGTAACTGGTGAGGATAGCAACAATGGCGACCGCTACAGATCCTACAGACCACATTAACGATGCTATCGAGGTATTTCGCCGCTACTCGCGTTAATGGAGGACCAAATTAAGGAAGCTGCTAAACTGGATTTAATGGCGATGCAGCTGGGCGTGCACGACGACGGAGACATTTTAAACGGGCAATGCTCGCTTGTTTTCGGCACCCCCGAGGCATGGATACTAATGACGTCAGATTCTGGGTGAGTCGTTGATCTCTACTGATTGGTTAGGGAAAAATCAAATTCCCTCCCCCTTGTAAATCACCTTCAATGGAGGCAATGTCAGACTGAAGGTTCTGGGAGCTTCAGTCTGACACTCAGGCTAGTTTAATCGCCTTTTAATCGCCTTTATTCGGGTCCACGCAAGGTTTGGGGCAGGGAAGGTTTCTGATTGGATAGGGGGCGGATGTTACGTGCTTACGTTTACCGTAAGAAAACACTAGTCCTCACTCCGGATAACAAGATGCTTGACGACGCCGTTCTTAGTGCCTTTTTCGGGCTTGTTTTGCTTATATTCTTGAAGCAGCAGTACGACAACAACCTTGTTCTGCTAATGCTTCGTCTGTTGAGGAGGCGAAGGGAGGTAGAAGGTCAAAGAAGGGAGACAGAAGGCCGTGCTGTGGCGAATGGAAACCGGTGAGTGCAACGAGTCCGACTGCTCTATCTCAGCCCATTGCTATGCGCGCTATATACGTCAATGCGCCAGAAGGGCAAGGAAACGAGCATGTGCAGAAAGACCGGAATGAACTTAAAGAGGAATGAGTGTATACAAGTGCGAGAAATTCCGTTCGTGTGTCGTTGTCACCGTCATGGAGATCCCGTATCGTCCCACCAAAGTCCTTTGCTTCTTCGTCCAATTCGGATTCAGAATGTTGATCAAAACAGGAAGTGGAAGAGGAGGTAGGGAGTGATGAAGCAGCGACAGAGGTCTCACTGACTGTCTGGTTTGTTAATGGGATTCCAAACCTCCCTCACACCACTCCGTCCCCTTTGTTAGCGGAAAACAACTGGTGCTGACTCTTTCAACAGGCTGCGGTGCCAATAGTTTAGATTCCTCCTCCTCCTCCTCCTCCTCCTCCTCCTCCTCCATCCTTCTGCTCACCCTCTGTTTCCTGCTCCTTCTTCCTCTCACATCCTTTGCTGTCCCCTACTTTGTCCTCCTTTTGTCTCGCCTCCCTCCTCCACTCCGTTCTCCTGCTTCCTCCCCTCATTCATCCCGCCTCCTCTCTTTCCCTCTCCTCCCCAATTTATTCTATCCCTCCCTCATCCTCTCTTTTCATTTTTCCACTGTTGTCTCATCTCCTTATCCGCACCTCCATCTCTCCTTGCCTCTCCCCTCCTTGTCTCCTCTGGTGCAGTATTCCTCCTCTCTTCCCTCTCCTCCACCGCCCCCTTTCTTCTCCTTCAAATCTTCTCTCATCTTTTCCCTCTTCTCTCCTCTCCTTGCTCCTCACTCCATCCTTTTCTTTTGTCCCGTTTTCTGAATATATATATATATATATATATNTTTCATTTTTCACTGTTGTCTCATCTCCTTATCCGCACCTCCATCTCTCCTTGCCTCTCCCCTCCTTGTCTCCTCTGGTGCAGTATTCCTCCTCTCTTCCCTCTCCTCCACCGCCCCCTTTCTTCTCCTTCAAATCTTCTCTCATCTTTTCCCTCTTCTCTCCTCTCCTTGCTCCTCACTCCATCCTTTTCTTTTGTCCCGTTTTCTGAATATATATATATATATATATATATATATATATATATATATACTTTATTAATCCCGAGGGGAAATTCAATATATACTTTAATCTCACTCTCTCTCCTATCTTGCCCTCATCTCCTTGTCTCCTTTGTCTGCTCCTCTCTCCCCCTCATCTCTCCTTGCCTCACCTTGTCTCTCTCCAGTCTCCCTTTTCCTCCCTTCTTTGTCTCCTTTTCATCTCTCCTTCCCCTCCTGCTCTCCACTGTTCCTCTTTTCTCTCCACATGACATTCCCATCTTCCTCTCCTCCATTGTCACCTTTCCTTTTCTTGTCCTCTCCCCTCCTGTCCTCTCCTCTTCCTTTTTCTCTCCTCTCATCATACACTTCTTACTTGCTTTTTTCCTCTCCTCAACCTCCCCTTTCTTCTTTGTGTCCTCGCTCCACATCACATCTCTGTCCTGCTCTTTTGTTTCCTTTTTTTATCCTCTCCTTTTTTCTCCTGTCCTTTCTCCTCTCCTCTCCTCCCACTCCTTGTCCCCTTCCCCTCTTCCCTCCTTGTTGGATCTCCTCTCCTCTGCTCCTCCTTCTCCTTGTCTATCTTGTCTCCTGTCTTTCCTCCTCTCCTCCCACTTATTGTCTCCTTCCTCTTCTCTTCCCTCCTTGTTGGATCTTCTCTCCTCTGCTCCTCTTTCCTCTCCTTGACCTGCCCTCTTTCCTTTTTGCATTCCTCTCTTCCTTTCCTCTTTTGTTTCCTTTTCTTTTCTTGCCCTCTCCTCTTTTCCTCACCTCTATCTTGTCTCCTCTCCTCTTCACACCACCCCCTTCTTCCCTCCTTCCTCCTTTCTCTTCTCCTCCCTCCTTGTCAGATCTCCTCCCCGCTGCTCCTCCTTTCTCTCCTCAACCTGCCCTATTTTCTTTCACTTTACTTCCCGCATCACAATCCCATATTTCTTTCCTCTGTTGTTTCCTTTCCCTTTCTTGTCCACTCCTCTCCTTCCCTCTCCCTGCCCCTCTCCTTTCCTCATCCACTTTTTCCTCTCATCTTGTTTCCTCCCTCCTTGTCAGATCTCCTCTCCTCCTCTCTTCTCTTTTACTCCTCTCTCCACATTGCATTCCTGTATTCCTTTCCTCTTTTGTTTCCTATCTTCTTCCTGTCCTCTCCTCTTTCCCCTCCTTTTTTCTTGTATCCTTATCTCCTTCCCATTATCCCTTCTTCCTCTTCTCTTCCCTCCTTGTCGCATCATCCTTTTACCCTTCTCTCCATCTTCCTCTCCTCTCTTGTTTCCTTTCCTTTTCTTGTCCTCTCCTCTTTTCCTCCTCCTCTTCTGTGTTGTCTCCTTTCTCCTCTCTTCTCCATTTGTTTCTTCCCTCCTTGTCAGATCTCCTCTCCCCCTCTCTTCTCTTGTCTTGTCTTTTCTTTTACTCCTCTCTCCACATTGCATTCCTGTCTTCCTTTCCTCCCGTTTCCTTTCTTCTTCCTGTCCTCTCCTCCTTTCCCCTCCTTTTTTCTTGTCTCCTTATCTCCTTCCCCTAATCCTTTCTTCCTCTTCTCTTCCCTCCTTGTCTCCTGTCCTCTTCACACCACCCTTCTTCCTTCTTCCCTTCTTCCTCCTTTCTCCTCTCCTCTCCTCTACCCTTTTCTTTTACTTCTCTCTCCACATTGCATTCCCATCTTCCTCTCCTCTTTTTTTTTCTTTTCTTCCTGCCCTCTCCTCTTTTCTTTCTGGTGTCTTTCTCTCCTTCCCCTTATCCCTTCTTCCTCTTCTCTATCCTCCTCATCAGATCTCCTCTCCTCTGGTGCTATTTCTCATCACTTTTCTTTTACTCCTCTCTCCACATTGCATTCCCGTCTTCCTCTCCTCTTTTGCTTCCTTTTCTTGTCTCCTTATCTCCTTTCCCTTTTCGTCTTTCTTTTCTCTCTACTCCTCTTCCCTCCTTGTCGCATCATCATTTTACCCTTCTCTCCATCTTCCTTTCCTCTCTTGTTTCCTTTCCTTTCCTTGTCCTCTCCTCTTTTCCTCCTCCTCTTCTACGTTGTCTCCTTCCTCCTCTCTTCTCCTCTTGTTTCTTCCCTCCTTGTCAGATCTCCTCTCCTCCTCTCTTCTCTTGTCTTTTCTTTTACTCCTCTCTCCACATTGCATTCCTGTCTTCCTTTCCCTGTCCTCTCCTCTTTTCCCCTCCTTTTTTCTTGTCTCCTCATCTCCTTCCCCTTATCCCTTCTTCCTCTTCTCCCCTCCTTGTCGCATCATCCCTTTACCCTTCTCTCCATCTTCCTCGTTGTCTCCTTCCTCCTCTCTTCTCCTCCTCTCTGCCCTCTGGTTGACTCGTCTCTTCATTAACTCTGTTTAGAGACCAGTAAACCAGCTTGCCTCTCGCAAACCTCCCAGTGCCCCCATTTAAACTGCGGACAAACAAACAGAGAGCATGGAGGGAACACACACACACACACACACACACACACACACAAACAAGAACCCAGGCGGACATCACACCCGCAAGCACACAGAGAAGAATGCACACGATGTTTGTCAGAAGTCGTTGCCCACGCACATTGAGCGCGATGATGTGTTTATAGTGTTTGTGACCTCGTGCGCTGTCATGTAACAGCCATATTAAAACACACACAAAAAAGGCAACGCTCAGCGTCTTTGAAAAACAGCCTTGTTTTGTGTGTACTTTCATTTTTCCGCCTTTTCTTTTCCTCCTCTTTTATTGATGGCAGGATCGCGGGGTGCTGCGCGGAGGAGACGGCGAGTAAACACAAATAATGAGGGAGGGCCGTGCGTGTTTGTGCGCGCCGGTTCATGTGTGGACACTCTCAGTGCTTCCAGATGAATATCGTGTTTGTTATCGATTATTGCGAGGACAGAGGGAGGAGGGGGAAGAGGAGATCAATAAGGAGAAAACAGGAAGTAATGGCAATAAAGCAATAAGATGAACAATTCCTTCATAATCACATTCAAATGTTTTAGTGTACAAGTTTAATTACTGATATTTCCTCTGTAATCATCAACAGATGGCTGAAAATATTAAACCTACACAACATCTGTGTACGTCTCAGTTGGCGGTCGTTAATCCGCCTCCTAGATATTCCACAACAACATTAATCCTCATCCAGGTTTTGTTTAACGTCAACATGTCCAAGTGAATGACTATTGAACATTTCTCGCAGTAAAATTCACCCTCCTCTTCCTCCTCTGCCTCCTCTGCCTCTCTGGTCATGGCAGAATGTTCTGAATGTGCACTGAATTCAAAGATACTGACTCCTGCAAGTTGGCAAGTGTTTGTGTCTGCTTCATGTTCAGTCTCTCAGTGTGTGTGTGTGTGTGTGTCCCCTCAGCGACCCAGTACTTGGCCTTGTCCCTCTCCAACGGCTCGACTTGCCAAACTGTCTTCAGATGCCACACACACACTCATACACCAAAAATCCAAAAATGCAAAACGGTGAAGTGTAAAGAGATTTTTGTGTGGAGCTGAAGGCAGCTGACATTGAACAGACCCCCTTGTGTGTGTGTGTGTGTGTGAGTGAGAGTTAATTGAACTGGAGTCAGTCTACCCGTTCTGGATTCTGAGCCGTTTAATTCCATTATGTTCATTTAGTTGTTAGCGCCACACGCTATCTACTAGCTCATCCAAACCCCTCCCTCTAAATTGTTCTATCAGCTGCTTCTTCCATCCCTCTCCTCTTTCTCACATCCTTTCTCAGTCCTCCATTGTCCCCCTTTTTTAAATGTCTTTCCTGATCCCGATTATATTCTGTCTGCAGAGATTTTTCTAGTCAGAAAAACGGCAACATGGTGGTTTGGCGGGGATGGACTGGGACAACAAGTTGGCCCTGGCATATAAGTCATGTATATATTAAATGATATTTGCCACAAAGGTGCAGGTTTCTTTCAACATTTGAGGGATGTCGTATTAAAGAGGGGTTCTGGGGCTGTTTTTTGAGTGTCAAGCTATTATTTCTGCACCAATTTTTTGCCTTTTACTCTTTAAACCACATCTCAACCGAGAAAAGTGTCTCCTTTGGATAAAAACTCAACGTGAATAAGATTAACAATGATGTCTACATCTGTTTTAAGGTAAGTCAACATTGTGTTTGAGGCAACATATTGTCACTTTGCTGGAAAGAAATATAAAGTTATCTTTAACATCTCTAGCTAACGTTAGCTAAAGTTAGCCTAACGTTAGCTCCTAGCTGCGTTGTTCATCATGTCACCTTGTTTGCTGGGAGTTCATTAGCCTATTTTGTTCTAGTTTTGTACTTTGGTGATCGTACATCATTGTTAGCTGTTGTCCAAAGGGCTCTAGTTAAGCTAACGTTAACTTCTGGAGCTTAGCTTCATTAACTTATCTGTAATGGCAGAGATAACAAAGGTTGGCAAACGTTATGCTGAATGATTCAGTGTAAATACTGTAGCACCAAACTAACGGAGAGACACTCTTGGTAAAGATGGTAAAAAGGCCGTTATCCTTTTCTCATATTCTGAGCCAAAAACCTTAACTTCAGTGGCACTTTAACTTGTTGTCTTTGATGGTGACGGCAACCAGATGCGGTTCACAAGCGTACACTGTGACCTGTAAATTTAGGCTTGTAATTTAAGCTTTTCATCGACCTTCTCAACAATAAAATGATGAATATATCCCTCCAATGCGTAGTTTAGGCCCTTTTGGTTACTTCTCAATGACATCTGATCGTTATGTCTCCAAAGATCATCAATTGCCTCCTGTGAAATGCCGTGTACTGTGACACCTGCGTGGCTTATGTCAATTGTACTTCAACTGTAGAGTAAGTTGACAACCAGCTGGTGAACATAGTGAAGCATTTAGCAGCTAAAGACACAGACATGTTTCTCAGGAGTCGGTGGAAACCAAAACCAGAGCTAAAAGGAGCGTGTATATTACACTTCAGTTGGACATAAGCCTGACTTCATAAGAATGCTAACATTACTTTGTGTCTGCTTGGTGTGTTTGGTGCGCTTGTAGCACACGCAAGTGTCTGGTGTGTGGGTTTCGAGGCCAATTAAGGGCTGTTTTTTAAAGTCAACACACGCGATGCACTTCCTTTCACAGTCAACACATTGAACGCAAGCGACGCGGACGACACTTGAAATGCAATACATCGCTCGCGCAATAGCGGGTAGCAGAGTCACTGGTACATTCCGGCTAGCTAGTACTGCTATTTTGTTAGAGTGCAGGGCACTATATAAATGGGGGTGTGCCCATACGAGGTCGCAAAGTTTTTCCTCCTCGCCCGCCATATTTCATACCTGCTTCTTCTGTGAATAACAAAAAGTGGTTAATTTTAAGTATGTCGCTTGCAGTATCACCCCCGCTAAGTTGCTACAATAAAGCTACACTTTGCTGGAGAAGCGTAGATAAATTCAACAGGGTGAGCAGCACAAACAGAGCTATGGAGTCCGCCATTGTTGTTGTTGTGGTGGTTGACCTGCTCGCACATGCCTAGTGACTGGAACCGTAATGCACACGTGCGACAAGGAACTGCATATTGCAAGTTAACATTTCAATGGAGACAGTGCTGTTTCCAAAAAATTGCACCCTGGAACCTGTTTTAAAAACGTTGCGTTTTCTGGCAACCAGAACACTGCTGTCGAACCATGATTTTGGGGCATGGTCACACCAGCGACACATCAGTGTGTTCAGATGTTTCAAAACAGGATCTTTGCTGCAGATCGAGGCTGCAGTTGTTATAAAGTTTCTGTTATAACATCACCTTAACTCTGCTGTTCCCCGGTTTTCACGTTTCTGAATTTCTTCTTTGCCTCTTTTTCTTCTTTCCTCGTCTCTCCATCCCCCGTCTCTCCTCCTCACCTCACCTCCCTCTCCTCCTCCCCTCCACCCTCCCCACTTTCTCTCCCATCCCGACTCCCTCGTTCCGCCTCACTTAACAGCAGCATGGATTTTTCCGAAACACAGAGAGAGAAAGATGAGATGGCACAACATGGGGTTACAGTGGGAGATGATTATGGATGGAGCAAGTGTGTGTGTGTGTGTGTGTGTGTAAATCTCTACGCTCTGTTTTCTGCGGTCAGACAGAAGGTTCTGGAAAAGTGGATCATATACAGTATTTGATGGCTCATTATCTCTTTATGTCTCCAACAACTCACGGACCATTGGGAAAGAAGGCTCTGTGTCTGTGTGTGTGTGTGTGTGTGTGTGTGTGTGTGTGTGTGTGCGCGCGCACAGCATTAACACAAGTGCAGTGTGATCTCCAGATGATTGGTTCTGGGGTTGGTTTTTGGATCAATGCTGAAAAAGATTTTTTATTCAGTGCAGTTTAGTTAAACGTGGCAAACAATTTTAAACATCTCTTAACATTGTCTTCACTATAACACACACACACACACACACACACACACACACACACACACACACTATACATCTTCCTTTTGATATACTTTAATCAGTTCTAATATAGATTATTTGATTATCTGTTTCGACATTTTCTGTGTGTAGCATGTATTAAAGGGAACAACTGCATTTCATTGTGAGTCTTTAATAAACTTTATTCATAGAGCACCTTTGATGGTAGAGCCAGGGTTAATTTCAGGACTGCAATGAGGCAAAAAATCAGACCATTAAAATGGTACAAAAAATAAAGTACCAACAATAATAATGATAGAACAGATGAGACATTTTGGAAATAAAACCTTCAACAATAATGACATGAAGTAAAATATCAATATTGTCTCGCAGATAAAATGTAGTTTGTATTACTATTTATTATTACTATTTGGGGGCGGCAGTAGCTCAGTCCATAGGGACTTGGGTTGGGAACCGGAGGGTCGCCTGTTCAAGTCCCCGTCCGGACCAAAATATGGAGCGTGGACTGGTAGCTGGAGAGGTGCCAGTTCACCTCCTGGGCACTGCCGAGGTGCCCCTGAGCAAGGCACCGAACCCCCCAACCGCTCAGAGCGCCTGTCATGGGCAGCCCACTCTGACATCTCTCCACTTAGTGCATGTATAGGTCCAGTTTGTGCATGTGTGTGTTCCGACCTGTGTGTAATTGACAAACAGAGTGAAAAATTGAATTTCCCCTCGGGGATTAATAAAGTATATAAAAAAAAAAATAATAAAAAAAAATAATAAATTATTATTCTGTCTCCATTTGACCCAATTTGAATGTTTAATAAAAAAAAATAATAAATTATTATTCTGTCTCCATTTGACCCAATTTGAATGTTACCACTCTATTAAATTAGGCTTTAGTAGTGGTTATCAGCAGTATTGATATAGGAAGTATGTTCAATAAGCCTTCATCAACTTATTAAATCCCTGTTGACAAAACTTTATTATTCTCTACATTTCAGCAACACCATGGTTCATGCGTGGTTGCATTTAGGCACTAAAACCACTTTGGCCACTAGAAATGCAGCGATGGCTCACTAAAAAACATCCATGTTTGGCGGCATGAACACTGCTGGAGTGGTGATTTGCTTAAATTAGAATAACACGCATGTTTGGAAGCAGACATGCCACTAGAAACGCAGTGAACATTGGCTAAAAAAACACACATTTAGGGGCAGGCGAACAGCTAGAAACACAGTGACAACCTGCTAAATAAAACACCCATGTTAGGAGGCAGAAAAACTGCTGGAAACGCAGCAATGATTCACTAAATAATAAACTCATGTTTAGGGACAGAAAACACGCTGGAAATACAGTGACAACTTGCTCAAAAAACACTGTCACTTGGGGGCAGTTATGCAGCTAGAAACACAGCAACAATTTGTCTGGGAAACACCCACATTTAGGAGGCAGGCAGAAACTCAAGAACACTCCCTAAAACAGCAGCCACGTTTGGGGGCAGAAATGCAGCTGAGAATGCAGCAATGACTCGCTAAAAGAAACACTCGTGTTTGGGGGCAGACGCACCGCTGGAAATGCAACGACAGGTCCCTGAAAAAACACCCATGTTTGGAGGCGGAAATGCCTCTGAAAATGCACTCACCACCCGCTAAAAAACATCCACATTTGGGAGCAGAAAAAACACTGGAAATACAGTGACAACTTATTAAGAATACACCTTTGTTTGGGGGCAGAAACAGCTCTTGAATGCCGCTGGAAATACAGCTGGAAAGGCAGCAATGACTCACTAAAATAACACCCACTTTGGGGGCAGCAACACACCTGGAAATACAGCGATGATTCATCTGAAAAACATCTACATGTAGGCGGCACGCAGAAACAGCTGGAAATACAGCAATGACCTGCTAAAAAAAAACATATTTGGGGGCAGAAGCTCCGCTGGAAACACCTCAGTATCTTGCTAACACAGCAGGCATTGTTTGTTGTTATCGAATAGTGGTCTGCAGTTTGGCATTCGTCTTGCCTAGGTGTCACACCATCAACCATCCCCTCTAACAAAGTCAGCTCATACACATGTTTCTACATAACAACAAACACGGCCATTAAATTGCTGTCGGCGTTCTAAACATGCTAGTCAGTGTAGCAGAGGCCTTCTAACCTCTCTGTAACATTTATAATCACCACTGACACACATTTAAGAGTAAAAACAGTTGAACCTGTGTCCACATGGTGATGTTTCCTTTCATTCCTCAATAACACAACAATTAACAACTGCAGAAACAGCTTATGAATCGAAACGTCCATTGCCCTCAAAATAAGCACGTAAAAGGGCAGCAAAACATCTTAAGGTGACTTTTGTTTGAGGGCAAGGTGCCTCTGAAGGCAGCTAATCCAGGAAGCATAATGCACAGTGCAAAGTTACCATAACCCATAGTGAAAATGGCCACAATTAATGATAATCAGATTACACAGTTTTCTCCAAGCAGATGTCTTCTGTGTACCATTGAGTGCTCGGGCAGCATTGTTGAACTTTTCATTATGCCAGTAAACCTTTTTAAAAATGTTCAGTTGGATCAGACTGAGAGAGAGAGGGAGAGAAAGCAGACTAGAGACAGAAAGAAAAGAAAAAGTAATAAAAGTAAAAGAGAGAAATTCTGGCCTGAAAGAAAAGCCCTGAGTTTTGAGGTCTTGTCATCACCTTCTGAGAGGTTTGAACCACTAAAACACACACTTGCACACACACACACACACACACACAAACGCAGCCTCTGGAATACTGCTTAGTAAGGACCAAAGCCTAGTGTAACTCAAGAGCAGCGAGCAAGAGGAGAGAGACGGAGGGAGGAAAAAAAGAAAGAACCGTGCAGGGAGAGGAGGTTAAAGAGATTCAGAAGGTTCAGATAGACATTAGTGACAGCCTCAATAAATATAAAATGAGAAAGAAAAGACAAAATGTACAAAATATCTCAAGCAAGTTGTAGTTGTTCAGTTTCAGTGCTGCTCTGGAGGTGGAAAATCTCTTTGGTCGAGTTAAAGTTCACGAGGAGGAGATCTCCTGCTGTTCAGTGTGCGAGCTGAAGTCAGAATATTTACACAGCCTAAAGATAGAAATGTATTCTTAGAGGACTTTACAGTCTACACTAGGGGTGGGCCGTATCATCTCGCTCACAATGATACTGGTATAATTTTTGATATCATATGAAAACGTCACATTGTGATACTCACGATATTTCAACTTGTTGACATTTTGACGTCATACTGTTACCCATGGCAACAACAAGCGTGATATTATTTTAGGGGCATATCGCCCATCCCTAATCTATACGACACATATCACAGTCTGTTTTTGGACCATTGATTTTGATAAGGGAAAATCCTTTATCAAGGATAAATGGAAGGACCTAAAGAAGTCCTAACACCACTTCCTGTCTGTTTCACTTGCTTCTGTAAATCTGTGAAATCTCTCATAGAGTTTATTTAATCCTGTAAATCTGTGAAATCTCTCATAGAGTTTATTTAATCAGTAATTGAAATCTTTGTGATCTTAAAGGGAAATTTTGGTTTATTTCAACCTGTCTATCTTTGTGATCTTAAAGGGAAATTTTGGTTTATTTCAACCTGTCTCGTATCGTCCTAAATTTGTTTCAAGTGACTAGTGACATAAAAATAATAGTTAGCATGTTAGCCGTTAGCCTAGATACAGCCTTCAAGTGCAAAGTTAGTCCACTAAACAAGCTTTTTTCCACAAAGACTGCCTCATATCGTTAGGATAAATGTCAGAGAACATATAGAAAATGACATGTAAACGTGTTGTCTTACCTT
>NC_065522.1:27618210-27632356 GCF_006386435.1 Epinephelus moara | reverse complement strand
TAACAGGTCGACTAACTTTGCGCGCGAAGGCTGTATCTAGGCTAATGGCTAACATGCTAACTATTATTTTTATGTCACTAGTCACTTGAAACAAATTTAGGACGATAGGAGACAGGTTGAAATAAACCGAAATTTCCCTTTAAAGATTAACCACTGATATACACAACATCATGCAACTTTTTTACCTTAAAATAACGGCTTCAAAGTCATTCCTTTTTTTCCAAATGCACTGAATTGTATAAGAGATGGTGCCTCTTTCATTTCCACGCCACACCCCAAACGCCTGTTCTTGCTCTTAAACGTAACGTAAATTTGCCTAGCAGGAAGTATGCACCTTGCTGCCAAGGCGAAGAACCATTCTTTTAAAAATCTTAACAATACATGTAATTATACTTTGTAATTGAGTAAACCAATGCAGGGATATAACTGTTTATACTGACCTGATATAAGCTGTCTCATGGCTAATGGGAAAACAACAATACGACAGCAGAGTGTACATCCTTGAGTCCAGCCACTGTATCATCACTGACTACCACATCTTGATCTTTTTATTTTGTAACCATTTAAAATGGGTAATATCTTATTAATTATCAAGCTGCACACAGCTCACTGATTCACCAGCTCTTCATTGCCCTGCTCGCTCTGTTTATCAGACCACAAATTACACAAGAATTAGCTAGGTAGCAACCTTTGTGGTTCGTCCGCCTCACTCTCTGCCACTAGGAGACTACTTCACCAGGAGGAGAACAAGCGGCTGCTTGGGTGACGGACCTCCAGTTAGCAGCTCTAGCAACCGGGCCCCAGCGCCAGGGGGTCACAGTGAGCTTGGTCTAACCTGTGTAACTGCAGCAACAGAAAGTTTCCTGTTATGGCAGGGAGTTGGCTGAAGTCAATTTGCTACAGCCACTAACTAAAGGTCCATTTTCACCACAGTGTTATAACGCTCCAAAATTGCAGTGGTGCCAAATTGCAAAAAAACAACAAATTTTGCAAAATGTTGCTGTAATTTTCGAGCTTACAAAACAACCCCAGAGCTCCGTTGAATATGGACTAACACACATTGTAAAGGTTGAAATATGGTTTTCAGGCTGCATGCAGTATAAAATGCATAGAGAGTGTTTAGTGACATTTGCGTGATTGTTTTTGCATACTGGAATTGGAATTGGAAATTTATTTATTTAAAACAGGGACAATGCACAAATAAACATTAATGTTGTAGAAACAAGAAAAGATGTCTTGAGCCAGGTTATAGCAGCTTTGCTGATTTCCAGCTGTAGTCCCTGGGCAGGTAAGGATAACAATATTAAAATCATTGCAATATACAGAATAGAAATTAATTGATGACCATGGTATTTAAAAAATAGACAAAACAAACTGACAGCTAGTGTGACTTTAAGGGAATATTTACGTGTTTTTACTTTTCATTTCCAATGTTTTCTCGCACGATGGTCGAGGACTTATCAGAAAAATTATGTTAACAACAACATAGGATCGTTTTTAACACCAAACTACACAACATACTTTTGAGCAAGGAAATGTTTGGATCTGATTTTTTGGCTGAATTTTCAAATAATTTCTGTTTTTATACATGTAAATGTAAAAATGGTTACTCCCCCAAGTGAGTTCATGTATCGAGAGTCGCGAGTCCAAGAAGTTCAAGTATCTCTGGGTCTTGTTCACAAGAGTAAACTGGAGCCTGAGATGGACCGGCGGTCTGGTGTGGCAGCAGCAGTGATGCAGGATGTTGAACCGGTCCTTTGTGGTGAAGAGGGAGCTCTTGATTTACATGTCCATCTACGTCCCATCCTTCACCTATGGTCATGGGGTTTGCATAGTGACCGAAAGAGTGCGATCATGGATATAAGTGGCCGAAATGAGTTTCCTCTACAGGGTGGTTGGGCTTAGCTTTAGAGATAGGATGAGGAATTCAGACATCTGGAGGGAGGTTGGGGTGAAACTGCTGCTCCTTCACGCCAAAAAGACCAGTGGAGGTGGTTCAAGCATCTGATCAGGATTCCACCTGGGCACCTCGTGTTAGAGGTTAGACGTCCAACTGGTAGGAGGCCTCAGGGCAGACCCAGAACATGCTGGAGGGACTATATATATCTCATCTGGCCTGGAAACACATCGGGATCCCCCATAAGAAGGTGGAAAATGTGGCTGAGGAGAGGGACATCTGGAGTACCATGCTCAGCCTGCTGCCCCATGCAAACCGGCTTCTGATAAGCGGTTGGAAAAATTTGATTTTGAAAGAGATTTTCTCTCTTCTTCTTCACAAAACATAATATAGTATACAACAATAAATGCAACATAGCAATGCTACAAATCACTGAGTACATAGAATGACATTATACAACCAAGAACTGCAAAGTAACAGAGCTTCAAGCAGGACTTCACTAAACCACAAATGATTGATGACAGTGTCTTAAAGAGAGTTAAGTCAATGACTTTCCAGGAAAGTGTAAAGATTTAGGTAACGAACTGTGAGGGGAGCGTAGGAGACATTTTAAACATATGGCAGTGAGTTTAATTCATAAAAATCATGGACTTCAATGATTTCTTGCTCCAAAGCACCTCTGCTTCCAAGAAATACTTGAATGACTTAAACTGTGGCGAGGATACTTAGGAGATTATATGATACTGAATTATCCCCCTGGGTTTATTGGGTAAAAAAATAAGGTATTGCATGGGGGAAAAAAACAAAATATAAACAAATAGACAGTGGAGAGACAGAGAGGCTGAAACAAAGAGAGGAAAGAATGTCAAGAGTCATGGTTATTTGAAGAATGTAGATAGCGTTAAGAGAAAAAATAGGGCCAAATTGCTTCAGTTACGGGAATCCAACCGACAACCCCCCTGGATACGACCGACTGCTGACCAGCTAATTTGAGAATCCCAACCACAGCACAGAGGGAACGTGTGTGTGCGTGCGTGTGTGTGTGTGTGTGTGTGTGTGTGTGTGTGTGTGTGTGTGTGAGGACCAACTATGTTTGCATGACTGCGAGTATTTGGCAGCAACAGGAGGATAAATTTCTCCCCCATCTTCTTTTTGGACAGCGTGGCTGATCTCTCTACACGTGTGTGTGTGTGTGTGTGTGTGTGTGTGTGTGTGTGTGTGTGTGTGTGTGTGTGTGTGTGTGTGTGAGAGAGAGAGAGAGAGGGAGGTAGAAAAAGAGATGAAACTTAAAACAAAAGGAAAAATGTTCCTTGGATGTGATCCCTTCTAAAAATAAGTGAACTGGTCAAAGATATCGAGGTATTATCCAAATATGAGGGGTGGTGTCTCCTCAGACTCTGTGTCTGTGTGTGCATGTAGGAAGGTAAATCGTGGGACTAAGCCAATTCAGACACTGCACTTACTGGAATCGAGGCCACCTAAAAAGACAGAGGACACATACACACACACACACACACACACACACACACACACACCACATACACACCACATACACACACTCAGCCCGTATTTGCCCTGAGCTCAAATTAAACACGGCTGTCTAGTAATCCTGTTATCATAGGCTGCGGTCGCTCTATCTGTATCACTTACACTGTATGACAGCACACACACACACACACACACACACACACACACACACACACACAGAAAAAAGACTAAAGGTATTACATAGAAAGACATAAAAAGGGGAGGCAGATTGAGAAAGAATGGATAAAGACAAAAAGAGAACCAAAGACGAGGTGAAAGAGGGAAGGGAGGTGGTAGAATGTCTTGAGTATGCTGAATGGCTAACTTTTCTTTCCTAAAAATCAATGTCCGAGCCGGGAGTACATTCTAATATGTTCTGCAGTGCCTCAGCGTGCCTCCCAGTTTTTGTTGTCATTTTTCCACCCCTGTCTATATTTGCACAGGGACAGAAAGTCAAAGCTGGTTACAGTCAGTTCAAAAATCAATGCAGATGATGCTTTCTCTTTTGCAGCTCAGGGGGATGAGTGGGTTTCATGCAGTCACGGTTCACCCACTGGACATCTGACAAGTCAACAAACTGGATTTCATAACTCTCAGTCGTGAAATCAAAAAATTCTGTCAATGGAATAGAAACGATTGAATCATCATTCAAAAAACTAGAGATAAAGAAGCTGATTTCTCACCGCAGCTTTTCAGCCCATAAAACCTCAAATTGTTATTTCTTACTTCACGGTAGATTAAACAAGCAAGATAGAACTTGTGAATTTGTGACCTTTAGTGCCCATGTCCACACAGAGTTTTTCTCTGAGCGCTGGTGTCTTCTTTCTTTTCCCAGTGAGGGAGAAACCCCTCGCTGTAATGTGCAATTTGGTGCTATGCTCAACGTGGCCAGAGTCAAACGTTGAGTGCTCCCCTGCGTTAGCAAATTAACATTTCGCCTAGCCCCGCCCCTTTGTGATGGTCCGACAAGCTGTCAGAGTAAGCATGGAGCCCACACTGTAACTAACTGCACTCCCTGAAGAAATGTTATATTTTCGGAAAAATGAAATAGTGATTCCAGAGTTTGTGTGTGTGTGTTTGAAGGATATATCCAGGATGTCAAACTGACTCAGCAGCAACAACAGGTTCAAAAGACAAAGATAGTTAGAAGCTAAAGCCGAACTATAGGCTACAGATCACAGTGTAAAAGTGAACCACCACATCACTGCTGATCGCCACACAAGACAATGAATGTAAAGGGAAACTTTGCTGATATTGAACCAGCTGTGTGGCATCACAGTGTGTGCAGATGAATGGTGTTTGGCTGCTGCCAGCACCCGGACCTATGCCGCCGGACGGGCAGGGATCTCTGAGGGAAGTCAAACAACGTCCATCCGCTCACAAAATGATGACACACAGCTGGTTGAAAACCAGCAAAGTTTCCCTGCTTCCCTTCACTGGTTCCTGTACAGCAGGGTCGGTCTTTGTTTCACTGTTATAATCACTACAAAGCAAAAGCAGCATGTGTATACATTCAGTAGGCTATATCTTCAGTAGCTAGTTAGCTAACCCTACACTTTTCAGGGTTTGACTTTGGTTTTGGAACAGGGAAGAAATGCATATCTTTTTCCAACCTCTAACGAGTATCATTAATACACGACACATTTAGCTCGAAATCCACAAAACCAGCCTGAAAATGAAGGAAATCTGAAGCGATTGCATTAGAGTCAATGGAGCACAGCTGTGTTGTTGTTGGACCCGGGTCTTAGCCGGCCTGATGCTATCATTGGCCAGTCTGCGTCCAGGGGCAGGACTTAGTGAAGGGTCAATTCCAAATGTATTAGCTGCTAGTGAGCTAGTTGCTACCCTGCGCTTCCTCTCAGCCTCACCCCGGGCCTATGGGAACTTCTTTTGCCGTGTGAATAGCCAACTTGAATTCAGCTGGAGCTAACCAGCCAACCAAGCACTGGGGGGCCACAGCGGGCTGGTGGCCAGCAGCAGCTCTGGGTCTAACTTGTGTAATAACAGCAACAGAAGTTTGTGGATCCAGTGTGGGGTTGGGGTTTGCGCTGGCTGAATTCAAGTCTCTACAGCTGCTAACTGAAGGTCCGTCTCCAAAGCTGCTGTCTGCTCTTATCCAAGTTAAGCAGTCTCTTATGCGAGAGTGAGGTGGAGGGACATCAGGGTGCGGTATGGTCTATCTCTGCGGAATATGACTACAGTAGCTTGGAAAACAGCAATATGGAGCACCGAATTTGAAGAATTTACACATTATGATAGATCCCATTACTTTTCTCGCTAAGTCACACCCTACGAAATCCCCCCAAATACAGGCCAAAGCACAGCACCACATCTAGGGGTATGTGGACACTGGAGGAAAGCCGATAGAGGGCCGTGGGCACAAACCCCGCCAACCTCCCGCCCTCCCTCTGGTTCTCTGGCAGCGGAGCTGAGCACAGTCTGGGTCAGAGGGGCTTCCTGAAGGCGAGTGGAGAGCCAGGGCCCGCAGAGCATGTTGGAGAACCAGAGGGAGTGCAGGAGTCCACACACCCCTGGATGTGGAGCCTCCAACTCCACATTGGCTCTCCTTTCACCCGCTTTGACTGCCCCTCCAGCCAGGGTAAAACCTCCAGCATGCTCCGTGAGGCCTGGCTTGACTCTGAGCTGCCTGGCTCTATCCCACAGCCTCTAAGCAGCATCCAGCTGTACCACGCTGTGCTCTGCTCTTCCGCCAGAGAACCAAGAGGTCAATTTGCAGTTGCATCCTTAATTCGTTGAATGCAGCCAATGGTTTATTACACATTATGATCATATTACAAATATACTGGTCTAATATGTTTTCGAGGCTGCAGTGTTCATAATGTAGTGGTTCATGAAGTATTGACATCAACTGTCAGGTGGTGCAATTGAGTAAGTCAGACATGCTCAACATTGGCAGAGTTAAACGTTTGACTACATCCGCGTTGAGCGTCGCCCCTAACGTTACATTGCAGTTAGCAGTATTTGCAATGAGGAGAGTGTATGCGGCCGCCTAGAGAAAAAGGGACGCACCCAGTTTCCTATTTCATTACATTAGCTCGCTAGCTAACGTTAGTGTCAAGATATTGTTGTCATTGAAACATACCCACACGTAGCATATCATTGAAAAAAGCACTGGGATGAAGTGCTCCCCGGTGCACTGTCACTGCTTTCTTGTTGAAGAAAACTGTTATGTGGCCCTTAGAGGTGCTGGCAGGCCGATTTTGTTATCCTTGAACTCGACAAGATGAACCTTTTTTTTTTTTTTTCTCCTCAGTGGATTGATCATCCTGTCTAATTCTGAACAAGACAGCAGTTAAGTATATTTTCCAGCCTGTCTTACAATCCCTTAAAATATGGAGTTCATCAAGGAACCAACTGTGGTCCCCTGTGGTTTCATTCATAAATGTTCCTTGAAGTTCAGTTTAGGACAAGATGTTATCCCCAATCCCTTTATGCACTTATTTGAGACTATAAGTGGGAGTAATAGTAGCGTCTAGGGGTTTCATAGTGGGAGCCAAAGGGTTAAGATTAGATGGATAGAAAAGAAGGAAAGAGCAAAGGTAGATAGAAAAGTAAGATGAAGCGCAGGGAAGGCATGGCCAAGGAGAGACGTTTATGCAGACTGAACTCCCACGCCCACCAGACCGGGCCGTACAATTTACCTCCACCTCATTTTGATGAGGTAAGAGATAAGAAACTAACAGGAGAAAAACTTACCTATCTTTAATCGAGTTGGAGTTTAACTGGTTAGTTGTTGTTCCACATGCTTGCATTTGTGGGTTAGAGTTGGAGTCATGCTGGGGGAGGGTAAAAGCTTTATTGGGGTCATCAAGTGGGTACCTTTCGACGATAGGCCCACGACACCTCCAAAGGGCTCATCGGCAACATCTGGCATCCAAGGTGCACCCCCCTTAGCTTTTACCCCCTTGAACCCTGTTGTTGTTTGTGGTATTTCAGGGCCCAAGTGGCGTCTCTCCTCTTAATCCATAGCCACCAGCTTGCCTGTTTGGCTGCGCCAGAGAGGGCTTTCATGGCCTGATGTTGGGCTTGGCCTCGAATTCCTGTTTCTTTAAGCAGCCTGGTAGTTGGCTTGCCTACTAAGCCTCTGCAACCCACTTAAACTGGGCAAACCTTCGTTTTCTAGCTGTGTTGCTCAGCGCTGGCTGCCATCTCGGCGTACTTAAGGGTCTTGTGCTTGTCGGCCTCCTCCACAGCATCCTCCCAGGGCACAGTGAGCTAGACTTAACATAATTTGAAGACATGATTTGGGGAACTCAAGTAGGAGTTAATTCCCACAGATAAAATTTCCTGAACTGTCTTGTAAAAGTAAAAAAAAAAAAAAAAAAAAAAAAATCATCCAGCGTAAAGACATGCAAATTGGCACATAAACTATTATACAAAAATGTTTTGTAACTCTGGTTGAAATTGGAAATGTGTCAGATTTCCTAAAACCTTATTTATTTCCTCAGCATGCTTTTACTTGTGCTGCACATCGGGTGCATGGCTCTGAGACGCTGGAATTGAATAAGTTGGCTCCTTTTAGGAGGTCTTTTGGGTCTAGTTCATTTAACGACCTGTGACAGGAAGTGCCTGTTGATCATCCTAAATCTCTAACAGGCTTTCAGGCTCATCTGCCTCCCTCCTCTCCTACCCGGGCCCAGGTTTTACACAGAAACTCACCCTGAAAAACTGAATCAGATCCTGCGCTCTGGTGAAGAAACAAACAAAGAGTGCAGCAGCAGAGCTGGAGCTTTATATCCAAGTTAATGGCTTTGGGTTTGGAGATGTTTATGAAGAGGAGCCTCGCTGTAAGAAGTAAATTATGACCTTGTTTGAATTTAGGTTTACATGAGCTATATGTTGCCATAGAATGTGATATACAGTATGTATTTATTTTTTCTCATCCTCCACCCATCCATCCACATGTCCTTTTTCACTGTTCCAGTAACATGTAACTATATATACGATTCTTCATCCTTTCTGCTTGTGTGTGTGTGTGTGTGTGGGCTTGTGTTTCTGGAAAAGGTCAGCAGCTCACAGAAGTCATCCCCAGTCATTATATTATATACGCCTATGATCGCTTCGTTACAGGTTGACCTCTTATCCTCCATACATCCTAGAGAAGCTAATGAAACATTCACACATCTCATGTAGCTGCATGACACTAGACAAGTTTGTATTTTGCATGTAAAACAAGAAATTATGGTCACATTCTGGTCAGTTGGTCAGTTGGTTGGTCAATATGCTCTTGCCCAACCAAATTCTCATTAATCTCTCAAGACAGATTCTGCAATCTACATTGTAGATGTGTGTGAAAGACGAATAGAGGGGGCGGGGCTTTGAGTTTGAACGATGCTGCGCTTTAGCCAATCACAATGGAGGGGGCGCGGCCGAGACATGCAGTTGTCCCCAGGAAATGTGTACCTACAGAAACAGCAAGCTCCGCGTCCATAGCGACCGCTCCAGTAATGCCGTCTCGTCAACGTGAAAAAATATATTTTTTCCATGATTGAGCTAACTGGAGTAGTTTCATGTCGTATCCAGCAATGGGAGGCTAGCTTTGCTAACTGTCCCTGTCAGCTGCAGCCACTGATGCTTTCTAGACATCTTGATTTCCCATAACTGAATAAATACCACACATAGCAACAGATAACTGCTTTGCTAGCTCAATCATGTTGTAACTAAGATATCCGCTGGAAAAAATATTTTATTCACGGACCGTTTATTGAGTTATTACCTATAGTCTATGGTTATAGACAACGCTAACGGCTAACGTTAACAGCTAACGGTTAGCCCAGCTAATCTACGATAACCATATTAATTACGTGCACACAGAAATAGTAACGTTTGTTCAGTCATTGTGTTTATAGACTTAACAAACATCAGATTAGTCTACACGGTGATATAGTGACGTGAAAAATGTGATATATAGCTAAACTCTGCTGGTTTTCTATCCGAAGTATTTGTAAACAACACGGCGATTCCCTGGGGGCACCGCCAGAAGTGAAGGGCGTGAGGCCCCTGCACTTCCGGTTAGTCGAAAAACTCCGGGCTGTGCCTCCAGAGGTAAAGGAAGAAAAAAAAAAAAAATTATTATTATTTTATTTTTTTTACCGATGGATTTCCAGATTGAATTCTCATTGATTGGACAGTGGCTGGTGTTAATTTAACGGCGCCGTGTGTCCACCAAAGCGTTTCTTTTCCCAGCTGAAAACGGCAGTTGTTGTTCAGGACTTGTATTTGTCCTCTGTGACGATTGGTCACAGAGGACGGTGGGTGGGTATTTTGTCTCGTCCCTTCTCCACTGTGATTGGACGGCTGGTGTCAGTGACGAGTTAAGCATTTGTTCAACTCTCATTTTCATTTTGAAAATGGATCAATAACCACAGAAGACATTCAGTGTTGGATTTAATCACTATGGATGTATTTTGCAAAGTTTTCGAAGAGACACTGTGGTTCAAGGCTGGATTACAAAGCTTCTGAAAGGATTAGGATCACACTGGAGCCCTTGCTGAAGTAGCAGGATAGCTAACGTTAGCTTCTGGGCTAGAAACAGTTAAGTCTCTTTCTGGCATGCGGCGTTACGGAGGTATCTAACGTTAATAACGTTATGTTGTATATGACATCGTCAACCCCAGAGTTAACTTCTGTAGTGTCTAGTAAGGGTGCGCCCGCCATATCGTCTCGTTCATAATAATACCAGTGTAATTTTCATTATCATATGAAAAATTCATATCATGATATTTGTGGTATTCCTAGTTTTTGACATATTCATGTCATATTGTTACCCATGGCAACAACAACAAGCATGGCTGAAAGCGAAATTATTACTCCGCGGTGGTTCCAAAAAGAGGAGCAGCTTCAGTAGTGTGGAATAAACTGTGGCGTCCTGAATGTTTTAAGAACAGCCCCGGACTTCTCAGACTCTTTAGTGACTTACCGCTCAAACTCATTCAGCAGCTCCTCTGGCAGCAGCACAGCGTCTCTCCCTCTCCTCTCTTGCCATTCACACACGGGAGGCGGTGTCGTCAAGTGATTTTGTCATAAACCTTTGGTAATGTAAACCTACATCACACTCACACCACGACAAAAAACTCCATATATGTGAATCTGTGATAGTTGTGGTGTCATAACGGCCTGTCACAAATAAATATATGGTGAAAAATACTTTCGCCACCAATGCTGCAAAGTTAAAGTAGAAAATAATTATAACTAGCCCACGTCATAGTAAATCGTACTAACAAATGGTCATTTAGACCTATTTGTAATGGGACTGATGGGCTAATTCAGACTTAAAGGCTGTTACCTTCATTCAAATATGTTTTTCGGCTCCAGACAGATTTTTGGGGGTTTTTTTTGCCAAAAATGGCTGTTTAAATAGTGAAGGTTGCCGATCCGTAGCCCAGAACGAAGCATGCATCTGCTGCTAGCTCACCTAGCACCACTGAGCTCACTTACATTACAGCTAGGGTCCTGAAATGAACACCCACTAAGTGAATGTGGGCAGATATCGACCTCACTAGCAGCTAAATGTTTGTACCAGAATAGTCACATAATACAAAACAATGTTGAGAGTCTGTACTGTGTTTTGGTGTTTTTTAGGGGAGCCCTGCTCTGGCTGGTAAAAAATACGGCAGTGGATTTTTGATCCACCAGCCCCCTTGTCAGATGAGTCAAAAAGTAAATTTTGGACACTGATTACAGCTCAGCTGAGGAGGATGAAATTAATGTTTACATTTCATGCTTTCACAAGCCTCTCGTACATGAGTAGATGCACACATCCTTCTTTCCTGCATGGAAGTGCTCACAAAAAGGTCTGTGAATTATCTTGAGTAACCAGGTCATGATTTCAGGAAAAGAGACATTACTGTTGATTTTGTCAAATATATTTTTTTTTTGGCGCCTTGAGCACCACAAGCCGAGTGTAGTTCCATTATATTGGGCTACTGATACAAAAAATATACATCTATATCTATAGATAGCACTAAAGATAAGAGGAAAAATACATATTTTTAATTTTGGGGTGAACTGTCCCTTTCACTTAATGTTTTAATTAACCTGTATAGTGTAATCTGTTGTATACAGTTATAGTGTAACTCCTCAACTCAGACATGTTTGTTCCTCTGTAGCAAGTTCTCACAAATAAAAGTCAAATGTGAGACTGACATGTTGTGATCCGAGAGGTGTGAAGCACATTCCATCTCAGTTACATTACAGTACACAGTGTTTGGATACCGAGTCTAAACAGGGCTACAGAGTTTGGTAAAGACCAGGCAAACTGAAAAACGACATAACCGAACCTCTAATCAGCACTCCGCTCTGATCGCCAGGACAAATCTGGTGTAAATCAGCTCAGTAATCCTCTTGTGTGTCCCCGGCATGACTGCTGTTCATCGTCTTTATTCATTTCATCTGTTTGCCATTTCACTTTAACCATAAAACGGCAACTTGCCATGAAATACTCCGTTCTTAAGGCTACGTTGCAGCGTGGGCACGTACGGACACAAACAACCCCCGATTAAATCTGCGCTGTGACCTGATCGCTTCACTTCTGCTCTGATCCTTCCAGGCTCCAGCTTTGAGAATTGTCATTTATTCATTTGAGTGGAAAGCTCATAAACTGAATGCCTTCCATAAGCCAAGGGAACCACTTCCAAAAGATTATTGAAGCTTATTGTGTAATTTCTAGAATAGCTAGTCAGCATTCTCAGAGAGACCATTTGCTTAAAATCCAAGAAACGGCTAAAATTCTGATATCACTTTGCTAATAAGGATTCGCTGCCTCCTTCCTTTCCTCCCTCCATCACTTGGGTTATGTTCAGGGTGAGCAGGGTTGTATTGGCGTCGAGGGAATTCAGCTCGCCACTATGAAACTTAATTAGTAAAGCCCAAAACCCACAGGAGTCAGGTTTCCTACCATTAGCTAAGTCCTTTTCATTCTTTTTCTTCATTTTAATTCTGTCTCCTTCCTCTTTGAATCCTTCATTCTCTATCTCTTTCTTGAGTTTGTGTTCATCCCAACATCTGAGGATAATAGAAAAATGGCTGAATAGTTTTTGGAAACAACTGAATATTGAAGGAAACCTGTTAATGAGCAGCACTCAGACACCTTTTCCTTATGTATGAGGTACACATTTGTATCTGAAGAGATTGAAGTGCCAATATAGAAAACATGAGAGGTATTAGGTTTCTAGTTGTAAAGGTAAGTATGACGTCAAATACTGATATTTCCTTTTTTTTCATTAGGATATCTGTATAGATGGATAACACTGGTCAGTCTAATGTAATGTAAGCAGGAATCCTATGACATAAAGCTGCTGGTTGATGTTTCTTCCCAATGCAGGGACACTTTTTATGAAGCCCACATCTATAATGCGTCATGAGGGCATTCAAAGTGAATTATAATGCATTTATAATGCTCTGTTACTACACTCATAAACACACATAATGCTTCCTGATGCACTGTATCTATCTATGTAAAACAATATACACCAATCAGCAAAAAAATTAGAACCACTGTCGGGTGCAGTGAGTAATATTGGTCATCTTGTTACAATGCAATGTTCTCCTGGGGAACTTTTGGTCCAGATATTTATGAGGATGCCACTTGATGCGCTCCACCCACCTGAACACCTCTACAGATCAAGGAGCTCTCCTCACAGTTGCAGAACTCTGCAATGTCAGTGGCCCCCCAGCAGGAAAGTGCACCATGCCACACTGCAGAAACTGCTCAGGAATGGCCCAAGGAACGTGACAAAAAGCAAAAGGCATCGACCTGGCCTCCAAATAATAATAATAATAACCTTTATTTATATAGCACTTTTCAAAACATATGTTACAAAGTGCTTTACAGAACAATTAAAACATAAAATACACAATTCCAATGCATGAAAACAATAAATGACAAAACTCAGATAAAATCAAAAAAGGCTTTTCGGTAAAAATGTGTTTTTAGAAGAGATTTAAAAGAGATCACTGAACCAGCCGACCTTATTTCCTCGGGCAATTTGTTCCATAGTTTTGGGGCCCGGACTGAAAATGCTCTGTCCCCCTTAGTTTTCAGTCTGGACTCTGGAACGCATAAAAGGCCTTTGCCCGAGGAACGTAAAGTGCAAGTAGGAGCATATGGTGTTAAAAGGTCGGTGATATATAGGACCGAGTCCGTTGAGACATTTGAAAGTGATCAATAAAATCTTAAAATCATTTCTAAAGAGTACTGGCAGCCAATGTAGAAATGCTAAAATAGGTGTGATGTGATCGTGTTTTTTAGTTCTGGTTAAAAGCCTCGCAGCAGAGTTCTGCACCATTTGTAGTCTGTCCAGGGATTTCTGACTTAGACAGGTAAAAAGGCTGTTAAAAAAAATCGAGCTGTGATGAAATAAAAGCATGCAAAATGGTCTCATTGTCTTTAACAGTTAAAAAGGAACGGATCTTTGAAATATTTCTGAGCTGATAAAAACATGATTGCACTAATTTTGTGGCGTGATATTCGAAGGTAAGATTACTGTCAAACCAGATGCCGAGGTTCCTTGCAGTGGGCTTGACGTATTCCGCAAGGGACCCAATAGACGGCATCAGTTGATCCTGACTGTGCTGCAATCCTGTCCTGCCCCAGATCCAAATCGGATCGAGCATTTGGGACGTGCTGGTACCTCAGAGGTACCCCTAATCCACGGTGGGGCCTCCCTGAAGTGGACATGTCAAGGCATGGACACATGACCT
>NC_065522.1:27600710-27613210 GCF_006386435.1 Epinephelus moara | reverse complement strand
TTTTGAGATCTGATTCTGCAGATTGGATTTTATGTGATCGCATTGCTGTGCGTCCAGACTTGGCCTGAGAGCAGCTGCTGTGGCTACACCGATATAAATCTTTGTCCACACCGGAGAGGAATCAGGCTCTGAGGTGCAACCGCAAATAACATGCACAGTCGCTAAAGTCCTCTATCAAAACTGATGCTTTGGCTCAAAAGGCATTTATCAAACAATTTTAGAAGGTATCTCAGAGGTTTTGTATGAAGTCTTTTTTTTTTTCTTTCTTTTTTTTTTTTTACCACTCACTGCTGTGGTGTTTCTGACAGATCACCTGTCAGTTGTACACAACACTAAAGTTTAGCAACCAGTCAAACTGACATGGGGCTTTTCCTGAACTCCAGTTGTTCAGAAGTAATCTGATCAATTTGGGTTATTGGATTGGATCAAATCTTTAAAATGGATTGTTCAAAAGAAAAGTAGACGACTCTGAAATCAGGTAAGATTACGTAATCCAGTTTCAACCCTTAGTGTGTGTTGTTCAAAACATTTTAGTAGGATAGGGATGCCTTTGATCCAAAAAAAATCTGGATTGTTTTGACCCCAACAGGATGGATTCAGGGTGGATTTTAGGAACAAAATGCAATGAATCATTTCAGCTGGTCAAATATATAAACATTTGTTTATATTTTGCACTCAATTGGTTTAACTGTTACACAGATAAAGTAGAGAAAGTAGGCATTAGACTACCTACGAAGCCTTTCAATACAGTAAAAAAGGAGGTTTGTCCTCATGAAATAATCTCCCAAATACCTGTCAACATCAACACTTTCATTGCTGTGGACAGCTTCCCCAGGAGGAGAGCGGGCAGCAGCTCGGGAGACCAACTGTGGGTGTGACTGTGGGCTGGCCAGTGGCAGCACCAGCTCTAATCTGTGTAAGAGCAGCAACAGAAAGTTTCCTGGTCAGGCGGAGAGTCAGGGCTGTCCGATTTCCTGGTGCTGGGGTTTGCGCTGGATGTATTTGGGTTGCTGTTCGGGTGTCCAACTCCAGGGTTACTGCCCACTCTCCTCCTGAAGAGGTGGTCTTCAGTGGTGGGGGAGTGAGGTGGAGGACACACAATGATTCGAGGCTCTAGCAAATGTTAGGGACACAAACATGAATTTGAAGCTGCAGCTGTGAGCCTTTGGCTCCGCTTAGCAGAAGATGAAACTATTAGCAACATTACCTCTCCAGCTATGAAACGCTTCACTGATAAAGACACATGTTTTGTTTGGTTCACTGTTACACTCGCTTTTAGACTCTGTTTTTGATCAGTTCGTCTTCCTTTTTGTGTTGCTTTGCAGTGTAGGCAGCTGTTGTCAATATTGGAATTGCAACTTTCTCTGCAGGATTCTCCTCCATTGAATAAGGCTTTCACTGAAGATATGTGCACGTGCATCTGTATTTGTAGACCAGCCAAGAGGAACGCCCACTGTCTAAAATTACCTGTGATTGGCCAAAGTCTCACGGACTAGATTTTCTGAAGGCTAAAAACTCACAGACTCAAACTCATGCTCATTTTTTTTGCCCAATAATGGCAAAATGAAACTGCCTACTCCAGCTGATTATTTTACCCGTTGTTTTGTACATAGCTACATTGTGATATGTAGTTCCATTTAGAGCTCTGGCTACCCAGATTTGGTAATGTTTGTATCTGGTTCAGGGTGATCCATCTCAGTCTTGCTTTGACAAAACAGAAAATTAGGATGGATTAGCTGATCCTTGATAGCTATAAATTGGATTTCCAAATCCAGATCATTGTGATCCAAATCTATTTCTTTAAACAAATGGGCCTAACACTGTGATTTGTTTTTCCCTGGATATTCTGTTGGCGAAGTTTGACTCTCTGTAGCTGCTGTGAACATTTTAAAGCATGCTAATTGTATAGTATGTCACAATATATTTCTCAAGGAGGTCCCTCCCAACATTTAACCCAGAACAAGAGAGGTAAAATATGTATTGGATATACCATTACTCAGACTATAGACTTTTCAGTCTATAAAATTTAATAGAACATGGGTCTGCTGTAACTGAATGATGAAATAGCACTGTAAATTTGTAAAAATGTATAAAGTAGAAGGAGGCACAGTACAATAAAACGGCGCAGAACAGAGCAAGCACGCACTGACCCTTGAATGTCCTCTTTAGGCAGATGGACAAATCATTAGAGAGAGTTTTTCATTGCTGCCTATTAGCCTGCCAATAGTTTCCTTTCAACTTTAGCCAATGGTTTAAACTTTCAAAGGTACCAAAATATTAGTATGTTAAATTTATATTTGTCAATAACAAGGATTATAACTCAAACCACAGTTAAACCCGGAGGTGACAAATCAAACTAAACACGTGAATATCAAGTGTAAGTATTTGGGTTTCTGTGGCATGTGTCACTCTAACCCTTCCCTGGCCTCTGGCTCAGATGGACGAGTCATCAGAGACATGGAGACATCCTCATATCTATATTTTATAGCCGTCTTCTGTCCTGCCAATAGTTTCATCTCAACTTAAGCCAGCGTCCTACTGTGTCTTCTGGATGCTCCCCAACAGCATGGTTTTCACCGCAGGGCCAAACCAGTCCTAACCAGGGCTTAGCTACTTACCATTTATCCCAAGCTGCTCCCCTCAAAACAACATTTCTGGGATTCTCTTCGCTTCTGTTTGCCAAGACGGACGTGTTTGCCAGTTTGGCTGGAGCTTTAAAGGATTGATAGTAGAGAATATGCTACACGGTCTGCGTTCTGCCATTACAGCATGTCTCTGAATTGTCTGGCAATGATTAGACTGGATTTTATCAGATCATCAAATGGCTGCTCTAATTTTCTAATAATATCAGGCTAGTGTTGTTTTTCTTCTGTGTCTCTGTTTTGTTATTTTATGTGGGCAAAAAAAAAAACTGAACTCAAGTACACAAAACAAGGAAATTAAGTAGTTTCCATAACTACACAACAGCCGGGAAACATCACAGATCTATGTAGATTTACATGTTAACAGTCCTCCTATTAAAGCCATAAATAGCTGTTGGTACCTACTTTGTAAAATGTCGTCAATGTCTACAGTTGGCAGGCGTATTTTGATAGAGAGAAAATGGTTCCTACATGAAACGGCTAAAAACAAGGTCTGTGAGTTATCCTGAGGAACCGGGTCTAGAGACATTGTATTTTTTTGCGCTTCAAGCACCACAAACTGAGTGCCATCTACTTCCATTATATTGGAAAGAAGGTCAACATCTCTGTGGTTGATATTTCCAACAGTCGGCAGCTTACACCAAAACAGTCTCGATTGATAGAAAGCACTGTTCCTTTAAAGAATGAGTCCATTTACAAAGAAAATTCCTGCGAAGTGTAACAACAAAATGAAATGACCCCAATCAAATATTGTAATTGTAATGACACTAGTTACCTTAACAGGAAACTATCACAGCAATCCACAGCAATTTCAGTTCAGAAAAAATTGACGTTTTGAAACTGGCAACAGGTGTAAGAGCTTAAAGGAAAAACATATGGTCACAGATCTGGAGTTTGGATCACAACAGGTGCAAGGGCTTACAGGTCTGTAGCTGCCATGTTAAGGTCACTTCAGGTATTTCGGAGACTTTAGCAAGAACTGACTGTTCTTGTGGTATGTGCAATCAGGCCCGGATGCAGACCAGAGTCATGTTCAGCTCTGTCC
Source organism: Epinephelus moara (assembly GCF_006386435.1). Classification (NCBI taxonomy): domain Eukaryota; kingdom Metazoa; phylum Chordata; class Actinopteri; order Perciformes; family Serranidae; genus Epinephelus; species Epinephelus moara. The sequence continues at coordinate 27,609,523 of NC_065522.1, read as the reverse complement.
GAATGTTTTCACGGAGCAGTAATTTAGTTCCTCCTCTATTAACACACATTAGGATGTGTCACTGACCTTTTTCTCTGTGTTGATGCAAATAAATTCCCCAGAAAAGCAGCAGTTTTATCACATATGCTCCCTGGATCAGGACATCATGGCTACTATACTTTGATGACTTCTTCTGTAATGGTTGCATGTTGTACCTGGTGTGTAGTTCAGGTTTCAGTTGACCAATATGTGTTCGGAGCAATACACTCTTAGAAATAAGGATTCTTAAAGGGGTCCTCCCTAAGGCTGAGGTAGCGCCCAGAACCATTTGCTTCTTATTTGATGGGAGGGTATTTCAAGGGTTATTTTTTGTGAGGCTAGGGGTTCCATTAAGAACCCTTTTCATCCAAAGAACCCTTTTTGTAAGAAACAGTTCATCAAGGATTGTTGAAACCATGGATGGTAATAGATCCTCACCCTCAAATATTAAAATCTTTGCCCGTGTTTTAAATGGTATTTTTAAATGTTGTGTCTGGAATCCCCTAAATCATTTCATTTTACATATGTTGTGCCATAGCTGATATCTTTACCATCATTTCGTGCCATACGGCAGTTAAATGCTACCTGTATTAAAACCTCTTGCACTCCACCCCCATTTTGTAGCAAAAACGCCTAAAATGACATACCCAAATTAAAATGACTACAGCTTCTGAACCGCTCTGACTACATGCATGCATGAGGTCTTGCCAGAAAGAAAACTCCCTGAAGTTTCTTGTGAAAGTGTTAGAAACACTCTAGGTGATACAGAGACAGAGTAATGGGCCTCTGAAGTCAGTAAAAAATTGAAGATTTTGCCTAAAATAAAATAAAAAATGTTTTTCAGGATGAATAACTGTCTGTGGCTTCATCTGAGCAGGTAAATGACACTGTGGGGCTGTAGGCACACTATCAATGAACACTCATTTCAAATTTAAAGAAGACTGCTCAAAGTTTGACCATTCTACAGTGTTTTTTTCCATGAAAAGATCCAGGCGGAGCTCCACATGACAAGAGCGCTCACTCCACTTCAAAACAGTATTATCAGTGATCAAACAACACTCAGCCAGCTTCAAACATCGTACCTTATTGAAATCAGGTGTGATTATGATAGCTGATGTTGTTTATGACAGAAACACCATAAAATATCACCAAATAAACGTGAAAGTTATGATCCCACTTTCTAGACGGTATATCTCAGCCAAAAAAAGTGGTAGGAGTGAGACTCTTACCTTTTATAAAAGATCTAAGTCCCCGCTAACAGCTCCGCATAAGATCGCGAGTAATCCTTTAACTTTTCCTGTCGAAAAACGGCATGACATGACTTGTCACCACTCATCGCAATTTTGGACTTGCCACTGAACATCTTGGTACAGTTGAGATCCACTGTGCCATTGAACTAGTAAAGGCTGGAGGCATGAAATCTCAGTTCAGGCTGTCTTTTTAAACTATAACCATGGTTAGTTGAATATAAGAAGGTTACTAGGTGGGTTCTTGTAAGCACTTAGAAGGTGGAAATGTTCTGGATGCAACCCCCAGAGAAAGTTTTGAGTGGAACTATTACACCATAGAAGGTTTCTTAACTTTTGCTCTGTTATTACAGATATTTGTTTTTAGCCATGAAGCATGAGCCAACTGTTAATAAGACGACTGCACGCTCTTTTTTTCTGACAACTGCTTACTTGACTTCTCCATTGTTGCTTTCTCCATCCTCTTTTTCATCCCACTAATGTTGTTATGGTTTGCACTTTGGATCAAGAAAGTGTTTCTGGTTCTGAATCAATTTATTTTTGGTCATGATGTTCTCCATAGTTGAAAATTAGGTGTGGGAACCAGAATGGAACTGGTTTCATACATGGTTCTTGGTATAACCCTTTATGTTGCTTTCTATGTAGAACCCTCTTAAAGGGTGCCAGAAGGAACCTTTATAAAAGGGACTGTAAGGAATCAAAGAGGGTTCTCATACTGGGACAAGCCAAACAACCCTATATGGTTCTAGTTAGCACCTACAGTATATTTGTTTGAGTGTATAAATATGGTGTATTGATGGAACACTTTAGTGCTTGTATGCATTACAGCACTTCCCAACTGGTCCAGCCACAGGGTCCAGATTTCTCCTTCGTCATTAGTTCCAGGTCCACACAGTTTAATATGTTCAGCATCATACTTAAGTTTGGCCATGTCACCAAGCTAGTTTGCTGTTTCTGTCAAGTAGCTGTCCATTACCTAGTCACTCTACAAAATAAAAGCTCAGCTCAGCACTGGAAATTCATTGTACTTAAATACATACAGAATGGACCTGTGACCCACCAGTTGGGAGCGACTGGTTTAGCAAACTGGATGGTAAATAAGTAAAGTCCCCACAGTCAGTCCACAGCTCTGAGAGTTTATTGCAAGGAAAAGGAAAAGCAGATAACGCTAGAATTATTTTTTTGTTCTTGTTGTTGTTTTTCTAAGCATTGTTGATATTGTTGGACAGGAAAGACATATGACCCCAGGCCTGGACACAGAATTGTACATATCCGATATCAAGTGTAGATCAGCTACATTTAATCACAAAAGTTGCCCTGAAAAGACCCGTGTAACTCTGGATGCTGACATTAAAAAGTTAAATGGCCAACTGACTCTGACTGCCAATCAGTTTGGCTTTAGCTCAGTGATTGCCCCCTTCAGGCGCTCTTCCTCTGTGTCAGGAAATAATTGCTTCAAGTATACTAAACCATCTGTAAACAGTGGGACAGTACATGATGCTTTGACCTGAAATGTTGAGGCACCCTGGTCACTTCCCGGTTTGGAGTCTTCTCCCTGCCCGCTGGATGACATTGCTGTTGGACTGTGACACCATCACAACCAATCAGCCACTGGAATGGGATCAGAAAGCCAATCAATTACTGGAACGTATAGGCCCCCATTATCGGGCCCAGCCAATCACATATTTGGCACAACTGTGCTGTCTGTATCGCTGTCTTGTGTACTTCTCCCTCTCTCATTTCCTATCTATCTTCCTCGATGTTGGCCTCTTTCTCATCTTGTACTTTCATCAGTGTCCTCTGTTTATCTTTCATCTTCTGGAAGAAAGAGAGGACGAAATACCTGTGAGGAAAGAAAAGAGAGAGATAGATGAGAAGATATAAGGACAAGTGCTCCTCTAGCCTTTGGCTGACCTGCTCGGATTCCAGCCCAGGAGTTTAAAGACACCACGGGACTATTATAGCTGCCTCTTCCTCTGCACTGATGTCACTGGAAAGGAACAGTCTCCCTCCTCTTTAAACATTTCAGGGCGACACACAAATAGACTGATGTACACATGTGCTCTAAACACCCACTGCAGAGCCACATCACCTTTCCTGCTTCCTCTGTCTCTGTTAGTGTCTCTTTATCCGTCATGTCTTGAGATCGCCTGCAGGCCAAACAGAGGTCACTTGAGTCAGCAGCTTTTTTGAAATTCCCCTCAAGAAGTTTAGATATTCCCACTACATACTTTGAAGTTTGGGCAATATTTTACAACTGTCACGAAGACTATGCCTGTCCCTAAAATTATATTCTCTTCAGGTGGGTAATTATAAAACACTGCATAAAGTTTTTTTTAATGAATATGCATAGAACTGACTCCTGACTTTGGTTTTGTTGGAGGAGTTTCATGCCAATTATAGCAACAGTTTAAATTGTTGAACGAGTGGCCTCAAATTAGTCGTGGGTGCGTTTGGATACATGACTGTGCTGCAGTGCATTCTTAGCTCAAGGGAAGGCCTTGTCAGTCTGTTGGGTGGTCCACCACTTTGGTGAATCCTCACGACTTTGGTGACCCACTGACTTTTCATCTAGTAAGACGGATAGAAGGTTTTCACTTACTCATATTTTTCAAAATGTTAAAGGTGTCACCACTGCAAACAAAATCAATGGAAAGATACGTGGGAGTGGGGTTAGATGCACAATTGCCTGGGGCAGCACAAACTGAAGTGAAAACGCATCTATACAAAGTTAGACATTTGTCAAGTTGAGTACAAAAATTGGTGCCTATCCCAGGACTTATGAATCTGCTACAGAGAGAGAAAGAGAGAGACTCATGGAAACATAAAGGGAAGAAATTCAGAGATCAGTCACAAAAACCCACACTCCCATACACATGATTGGTACGTCTGCTTGCTAACCTCTGTGCGCCTTACCTGATTTGGATGTTATCAGCCCATTAAATGGCCGATAGTTCAGAGGCTGATATTTGACCTCCTGAATCCAAAGCTTTGTTTTCACCACCAGTGCGGTTCAGTTCAGTTCAGTTTGTTACCCATTAGAGCTGTTTACTTGCATGTCTATTGTCAGACATTGTGGATTTTACCAATAGAACCATTCAATACCATTCCAATTTTTAGCTACCCCTCTGTTGAGGTACCTAGCACATTAATCCAATACTAGAAGATGGAGCTACAAAGACTGCAGTCTGTTGGCTGGTTAAGAGAGAATCCTCACTCTCGCTCTGCTGGAACTCAATGCACAAACCCGCTGTCATTAAATATCCTGTCAATTGCAACAGAGAGTCTGAACACTGCTATCTGTTCATGTTTGTTCTGAAAATGTCGGTGTGCAACCCAAATTCATGGACAATCAACGAGGTGTAGATCATCATCGCCTGTAAAGAGGAAATAAAGTGAGAGCTGGACGTGGCTATTACCAGTAATAACTCTGCCTACATAAGAGAACTGTTTGCAGCAGAATTGCAAAACAGATCTAGGTTTTGGGTTCATGTCCGTACAGGTTGCGTATCGGTTCTAAGGGTACTAAGCTGAAAGTGTTTTATGGAGGCGCGGCTTAATAGTAGGTGTAGCAGGCCTCTTCTAAGTCAGATGTATGACTCTTATTAGCACTGATAAAGCCATTTAATGGCCTGATAACAGTAAATACAGTTGGCTGTTTGGGTTGGACTAACATGGACTGCAGAAACAGACCAGCGGGCAAATTTGTTTAGTTGATGAGGTCTGAATTTGTTTGATATTTTGTCTGAACAAATCTTTAGTCTTGTTTATGAATAAAAAGTTTATCTTCAGAGCTTTTTAGGGGTCTTAGGATCTCCTCTTCGATTTTTTTTTCCTTTCTTGACTTTAAAACTTTGTATCCATCTTTTAAAGGTCTAGTACGTAGGGTTTAGGGGGAAACATTGGAAGAAATTGTATATAATATCATAACTATGTTTTCTTTAGTGTATGGTAAATGGACTTGGTAAGTGGACTTGCATTTGTATAATGCCTTTCTAGTCTTCTGACCACTCAAAGCACTTTTTACACCACGAGTCACATTCACACACTGGGGGCCGAGGCTATCGTACAAGGTGCAACCTCCTAAACACCTGCTTTGACACACTCACACACTGATGGAACAGCCACCGAGAGCAATATGGGGTTTATTATCTTGCTGAAGGGCGGTGGTTCCCAACTGGTGGATCGCAGTCCAGAAGTGGGTCATTGGTACATTCTGAATGGACCACAAGTGACTCGCCAACTTGTCAAGTTTGTAAAGAAATTCTTTGAAGTACAGTGAATTTCTGGCACATTTGAAGTGCAGTTTCCTGCTGTAGAGTGAGTAACTAATGGACAGCTACTTGACAGAGACAGCAAACTACCTTGCAACATGGCCAAATGCAAGTATGACACAGCATATATTTAACTGTCTGGACCTTGAACTAATAACTAAGGACAAATCTGGACCCTGTGGCTGGACCAGTTGGGCACCACTGTTCAAGGGTACATCAACATGCAGACTGGAGGAGCTGGGAATCAAACTGCTGATCATCCGATTAGTGGATGAATGGCTCTACCTCCTGAGCCACAGCCGCTGTATTACTCTTTAAGACTCTAATCAATCATTAAAGCCCCTACAAGGAACTTTCATTTTGAGTTGATTTTGGCGACCCTGTGGACAAAAGCAGTAGTGTTTTGCCAGAATGAAGCCTACATTTCCCATGAGCTCTAGCGCGTATTGTCGTAAAGACGCTTACCTGGCTCGCGCATGTGTTTGTTTTGGGGATGAATGAAACAACAAGACGGGAAAACTTTGCCCCCGCTCCTATCGGGGATCCCAGCTCACCTCTGCCGCGCCCCAGCTCCACCTCTCCGGCGTAAGCGCCACCGCTGGACCCTATTGACGCCTGGCTGGTACCTGTCGCCGGCCTGGATGAGGTGTTCCAGCCCCGCGGCCCCTGCTCTCCTCATCCCCGCTGGCACAGGGTGAATCTGCGCAACCAGCGGCCTCTGTGTGTGGCTCCCCGGACAGCTAATGCCGTGGACCCGCCGGCTCCTGCCAGGATTGGGCTGGTAAATGCTAGATCGCTAGCGAACAAAACGTTTATCCTGAAGGATTTCCTGACTTCCAGAGGATTGGATTTTCTCTGTGTGACTGAGACGTGGCTGACTGTTGGTGAGTCCAGTGCTTTCACAGAACTTTTACCCGATGATTGCTGCTATTTTAACTCCCCGCGGACGTCGGGTCGAGGAGGAGGAATAGCGACTATTTATAAGAGTCACTATAAATGTAAGCAGCTAGGTAAGATGACGTGTGCCGTCTGAGTGCCGTAAATCGTTTCGTCCTGGAAGCGACCTGGGGCGGACCCGGAGACAGTTTCCTAAAGGTATGGATATACACTATATAGAAATAGCTTATCTTCACACCGATGGTCTCATTTGCTGTTGTAGGTCACGCACAGACATCAGCAGAAACGAGAGACTTTTGCATATCCAGTTAAAAGTTCCTTGTAGTGGCTTTAAGAACCGTTGTGTTTTTGTTACCTTAGAATGAGCCGTTTATATCTACATAGGGTTGGATCCTCGTCCATGTTGCACCGCCATGTTTCTACAGTAGCCCTGAAAAGACAAACCAAACACTACCTCTTGATTTGGCCTTTTGCGTTTTCACTTCAGCCTCTGCAGATAGTAGCCCCCTGCGAGAAGAGCTTCATAAAAACACAGATTTAGAACTTAAACTGCTATATTAAATAATTTTATAATATAATATAAATAATAATGTGAGCACACATTAGCAGGTGATGGGCTAGTGGCCCGCTGCACTGAGCCAAACAGCATTGGAGAAACACTGATTTGTATAGTGAAAGTGCTTTATTTAGTATTTTTGCTAGTTTAAATCACCGGGTCCAATTGTTTTGGAGAGGAAGAGACCTTTGCGGATAATTCAGCTCTGGGTATAAACCTCCTGGACAGTGAACATTGAAGGAATCCTAACCAAGAGTTCGCACTTTGCACATAGAAGTTTCAGTAGGATGCTGTCTGCATTGTCACTGCTGGATGGCACTAAATCCTACACACTTTTCTTTTAATCGATTGTTTCTTCTTTTTTTCTTAATTCACCCTGTAAAGCACCTTTGTATTTTCTATTCTTAAAAGCGTTATAGAAACCATGTCAGCAGACTTGCATACTTAAAGCAGGTGAGACTCATGGTTATTCAGGTCATAGCTGTCTTCATGTTTTGGAATTAGCACAGGAGCCCTTAAGGTCTGGAGCTGCCTCCTTCTACCGAAGCAGGATGAATGACACTATTACACTGTAAAATGACTGAGCAGAAGGGCAGCCAAAAGTCAGATGTCTTTGTTTACCTCTGTGTTTATACAGTGACGAGTCACCGCGCCTCGCAGCCAGCCCGTAGCAGACCTGTAATCTGCAGCGTGTCACACACACATGCTGAAAAACACGTACGCTATGCAACAGTGAATGACTACCCACACACGTAAATGGTCAGTGTAGTCAAACGTGCACACAGTAGAACGTGTGGTTTAACCCCGGATTCACCCCATTCCCATCCCATAATAAACATGACAGAGTAACAATTGTGCTGTCATGGTAACAAGGCAAACCTGAGGTCTGGTACCAGGATGTTTAGCTGTGGTTCAGATGACCACAGCATTGCTCACTACAGTGTGTGTGTGTGTGTGTGTGTGTGTGTGTGTGTGTGTTCACAGGCTCAAAATGAAATCAGGCGCAGTGGACTGAGTGACTAAACTGAAGTTTACATGTTCGTGTTTGTGTTTGACAGAGTCATGCCTTGTTCATTTCACCAGTAGAGTACACAGCAAGACAAGGAAATAATAAACACTTCCAGGGAGCACAGCCATGCGGACCGAGACGTGACTCCATTCTACATCTTTTCAACATCTCTCAGGAACCTTGTGTTAGTTAAAAAATACAAAAACAGAGAAGGAAAGGGCTGCTTTAATATTCAAGACTCTTTTTCTTTTTAATTTCAGCCATAACTTGGTCGTATCAACAGTCATATTCCCGGAAAGTGTTTGAGTGTCAGGATCAGCGAGCCTAGCACCACCGGAGTTTCGTTCCAAAAACTCAAAGAAGCCTGCAGGAGATGTAATGGATGGATTGGTGGCCAGCTGACTAACAAAATACAAAATCTAAGAGTGGGAAGGCAGATAATGTAGGGCTAAGTGAAGCAAGTTTAAAAACATTTAATTGTTTATTTGAAATTAGAAATTGCGGCTAGTTTGTCCTCTTGTAAGCCTGGAAATTTTGATGTGTAGCCATTACTCTTACAGTATTAGCCAATATTTAGAGTTTTAAACTCTTAAACCACCAATTCTTGGTGGCACAGATTCAACAAGGTGCTCCCGTTCCAGCACATCCCAAAGGTGCTCTATTGGATTGAGATCTGGTGACTGTGGAGGCCATTGGAGTACAGTGAACTCATTGTCATGTTTGAGATGATGTGAGCTTTGTGACATGGTGCGTTATCCTGCTGGAAGTAGCCATCAGAAGATGGGTACACTGTGGTCATAAAGGGATGGACA
>NC_065522.1:27541121-27600648 GCF_006386435.1 Epinephelus moara | reverse complement strand
CCAGTGGTTATTTGACTTCCTGTTGCCTTTCTATCATCTTGAACCAGTCTGGCCATTCTCCTCTGACCTCTGGCATCAACAAGACATTTTGGCTCACTGGATATTTTCTCTTTTTGGGACCATCCTCTGTAAACCCTAGAGATGGTTGTGTGTGAAAATCCCAGTAAATACTCAGACCAGCCTGTCTGGCACCAACAACCATGCCACCTTCAAAGTCACTTAAATCACCTTTCTTCCCCCTTCTGATGCTCAGTTTGAACTTCAGCATGTTGCCTTGACCATATCCACATGGCTTAACTCAAACCCAAGTGCAGAACACACATGCTGGCTGGCTGTAGTCTTTGCGGTGTGTTCATGTGCAACTTTTTGGCCAAGGTTTGGCAATGTAAGGCAACACCACAGTCGACTTTCATTGCTGCTACTTCTTAGAATCAGTTTGGTGAGTCTTGGCCTCAAGAACACCTTGAGGGAATTTCTTCAAATTTGGCACATGCGTCCACTTGGACTCAAGGATGAACTGATTAGATTTTGGTGGTCAGAGGTCATTGTCACTGTGACCATGCATCTGTCTCATTCTTGTGAACGCGATATCTCAAGAACCACAAAGAAATTTTCTATAATTTAGCACAAGCATCCACCTGGACTCAAGGATGAACCGATCAGTGGTGCATTCAAGTAGTATAAGCACCAGCTCTCATGCCATTCAAGTTTTTTGTTGATGATTTCATACAGCTCAGCCTAAGCATCATTTATTTTTTGAAAAACTGAAAACAAATCATTTACTTTGTAGCTCTTGAAAATGCAAAAATAGCACTTGAAGACTTGATTGAAAGTCCTTAAATTTCATTGTGTAACGTCTGTAAGAAATGTGCAACATTTCCTTGCTATCTGATTAAAGTAAATTTCTTAGTTTTGTTCCTTAGCAGAGTAAAATGGAAACTCCTCAGCTCTGCAGACTGTGTGGTGATGTTCATTAGAGTTGTTGACATTTATTATTCGTTACTGAGTGCCCCTTTTCTAAGAGAGCAGTATCTTTTATTAGTCTGTATGGAACATTATTCATTTGTCAGGTTGTTAAAGTGCATAATCATATTGCTGGGCCACTGCAGTGCATGCGCTCGTTTAATAAGTGCAAGCTAGTTTGCTGGTTTTTATTGGTCTGTGTGGAGTACAACCAATTGTCAGGTTGGTAAAGAGGCAGAAAAACATATTCCAGTTTGCGGTTTCATATTATTAATAATGATAGAAGCAGTTGTTATGAACTACATAACAGCACTTCAGATGCCTTTAGGTTTTGGCCGAAGTCATGTGTCTGCGGCTGTGATTTGGACGTGGAGTTAGTGAACCCCACCTCCCTTCTCCAGTCCTCATGCTCCTTCATCTATCACTCCATCTTTTCCTCTCTTTTTTCTTCTCTGATTCACCCCATCTTTTCTTCTTTTACATTTACTCTTTTGCTATTCACTTCCCTCCTCCATCCTTGGTCTGTATCCTTAATCTCTCCTTTGCACGTACATGTACATCTTATCATCCCTCTTTTTCTCCCTTGCACCTTTGCTTTCTCTCCTCTGATTCATCCTATCTGTCCCTTCATTCCGTTCTTCACTCCTTTCCTTTTGATCTCATCCTATGTTTTCTTGCTTCTGTTGTTCCGATTCCCTGTTTTTGTCCTCCTTTATTTTCCCGTTTATGTCCCCGTCCGTTCTTCGCTCCTTCACTTTCTTTCCATCCTCCCTCCTTGCTCTCTTTACCTCATTTCGCCTCCGTCCATCCCTCTTTCTTGTTCCTCGACCTCTGACCATCAGCCCATCAGCCCAGACAGACCACAGACATCATTAGCGACATTCATGGAAATCCATCTTGGAAAAATAACACATGGCGCTTCCAACTGTCCTCAACAGACCCGCTAAATCACACACAATTCTTGAATTTTCTGGAATTCCCTCTGTCAACATGACGTGTTATTTCCTGACAGGGAACATGACGAAATTGACAGATTTTTCCAAAACAGGTTGGAGAGGAAGCCTTCTGCGGTTGCAGCGTTGGAGGACGTTGGCCCAGAGGGTCAGTGTGTCACGTAGTCAAGACAAAAACATTGATGTGGTTACTTTGTGGGTCCTTGAGTCAGCGAGGAATGTTGAGGAGTGGTCAAAAACAAATACATAAAACTTCTCTTTGCCAGTCAGTTGGCAGCTCAATGTACACCATGAATCAAATACTTATATGACTTGTGAGGACAATCTCAAAGCTTTCTTTTCATATCATTTAAACAAAGAGCCCGATTCATGTGTTCAAGTAAGGTTCATAAAAACGTATCACACGATGAAAATACACAGTGTATATACATTTTTAAAATCGAGTGACTGTTTGGGCATTTGTTGCATCTGTTTGATGCGCCCGCATACTTTTTCATTTGTAGTGACGTCAAATGACCAGTTTAAAGTCCTGCCCCCTGTAGTTACTATTGCTAGGTAAGGCAAGCTTGACAAAAAGAAATATGGCGATGCTGGTTATGTTTAGCCGGGTGCTGCAGTGTGTATTAGTTAAGTTTCTGGGCGTCAGGCAATATAGCTTTCAGAAGCCGACAGTAAGGACTACAGTTTGTGATGGATAACGTCTTGTATATCCAAATGAATTACATCAAAAGTTACGTTGGGGTGACACGTAGCCTTACAGGGATAATCTAAAGACAGGAACATTTGCGTTAATCTTGCTGACAAGAGCTTATGTCATCTGAAACTAGGGCTGCAACGATTAGTTGATCGATGACTAATCGGTGACTATTTTAGTAGTCGACTAATCGGTTTGAGTAATTCTTCATAGAAAAGTACTATAAAAGTACCCCAAAATACTGTTATTGCAGCTTCTTACGTTCAGATATTGGCAGCTTTACACACTCTCCCATGACAGTGAACTAAAACCCTTTGGCGTGAGTATGAAACAAGACATTAGATGACGTAATTTTGGGGTTTGGGAGAGACAGACCGACATTTTTCAATATTTTACCACATTTTTCGATAAAATGATTAGTCGACTAATCGAAGAAATAATCAACAGATTAGGCGACAGTGAAAATATTCGTTAGTTGCAGCCCTATCTGAAACATATGTCGGCAACCTATCTGTCCTTTCCCAAATCTCTTTGACGTTACCATAGAAATACAAAAGAGGTAAACCTAGCTGACGCTGCTGATCATACATTAGGTTATCCTCTCTTAATATAGCTGTGCATTACCTAACTAGTTAGCCAGCGTTTGCTAACATCAGCTAATTTAAGATGTGCCTTTTTTTACATTACACTTTAATGTGTCTATGAAGATCGTGAGAGCCCCCAGACACACTGTTTAACCATCTGCAGAATTTGGTTTGTTTTCAACATAGATGAGGGCAGCACATTCAAATAAACACAAGAAGTTTGTGCTATAGAGAAAGGATCAGCACTCCTCCTAACCTAAAACCTCCTAAGCCCTATGATAAGCTATTATGGCAAGGCTTAACTACACAGACCAGTGAGCAGTGATAACTAACATGTCTTTGGGGTCATCAGGTAGGAACCTCCTTTCACCAGTGTTTTGTCTAGTTGGTCCCACGACACCTCCAGGAGGCTAGACAGTGATCTCTGGCGTCCCAGAGACACTCCCCTAATGCCAGGTCTCACTGCTCTCCCCACCAACCCAATAACCTCCTTTACCTTACTTACACATGGCTTTCTCAGCCCAAACAGCACTGCCACCTTCAACAAACCCACATAACATATCTAACAGGAAAAGGGAAAGATGCCTGACGTCCTGCCGCACCTAGCTCAACTGTTATTGAAGCACAGAGCAAAATGGGGCAGGACTCATGATATCTTCTGTCATTTCCAGCTCTGTTGCCCTTCTATCATTTGAATTTGTACATCTCCTTTATCCTCATTCAGCTGTTTCTGTAGTTAGACATTTTCTCTGGGCATCTTCCATGAACTTGACAGGACAAAGGTGTAGCTTGTCTAGACCTAAACCTCCAGTTAGCTCTTCAAAAGGTCAGAAACATTTTCTTCTTGTTATTCTTGTGAGTCTGATTTGCTGCCTCTAAAAGCTGAAACAGAAAAACAGGGTAAAGGTGGAAAGGTTTCTGCGTGGTTACAGAGGCAACCATCAGGCAGACTGGGCTTACACACTCACTGCACCACTGGTATGTGCTGGTAGCTGACACACACACATAGAATAATAAGCATGGCCAAACCTTCTCTGATTCATCATCCACTCCCTTCCTGGTGTATTACCCGCTGTCACTCATCATAAGACCATCGGTACTGAAGGACATCCAGGATAAGCAAGCGCCGGCCCATTCTGCCGTCTCCTCGGTGTAGAGGGTAAATGCTCTCGTTCTGTTTTTTTGTTGAGGTACGATCTTTGGCTCGGTTTAGATTGTTGCTGCCTTTCGAGTTAGACCACCTGCTAATGGAAGTGTAGTGCAGATATTAACGAGACATCATGGCCTGAAAACAAAAGAATATAACAAACGATTGATGGAGCTGCGACATGAGTTACGACCCCAGTGAATTAGACCTTTTTATTGCTTTGGCACTGCATTTACAAAGATATTCAACATTTTTATTTCCTTCAATATTTCTCTGGAATATTTTTTCCAGAGATACTATTGCCTACTAAAACTTATGTTTGGTATGTAACTGAGAGAATCCATAAAACATTAACTAGCACTATAAAACAACCACAAAACCAATCAATCCATTGACAGTATTGTTTCATATTCGCAAAGTTTGTTCATTTTCCTCCTATCAGCTGATTTTTTACATTTTCATTATGAAATTTGTTGGTTAAATTGCCTTGACAGTTAGTGTTAAATTCCTAGATCACTAAATATTTGTGACCCTCTGCTCGTTACAAAATGATTATCCTAAGGGATTAATATTGACAGAGCAGCAGACAGATTGTTTTTAAATTCTTGATCCAGCATCTTCCTCCCCTTCCCACAGGAGTGGAGCGGATCAGATTCCCACGCGGAGCAGCCAGCTTCCTGTCATTACACATCATGATGTCATGCACTGACACATTACCACGACAGATCCGCATATATCGCACACAAACCAGAAATTCATACACAAGCATATACAAGATGGACACAGTCTAAACCACCGCATTCCTGATTCAGGGTCAGGGCTGCCTTTGGTCAGGACACACAATGACTATGGTCAGAGCTCATTCTGGACGTGTGTGTGAGTGTGTGTGGTGTGTCCAAACTGTATATTTGAGGGAGAAACCACTGCATAGCCAGAGAACTACATCATTTGTATGGCAGAGGCAGACCCACGCTGAAAAGTTAACTCAAGTTCAAGTGGTCACTTTGGTCTCAGACACCTACACCAAATGTTATCATCAGTGATCATCAGCCTCATTGATATGGGTTAGAGGGGGCCTGCTGCTCTTACTAGTAGGTTAAGGACGCCATAACCAGTGCAATAAATCACTGCTATCCAACCTAATTGCCAGGCAAAATGTTGGCATTGTGCATTTTTGCAAACCATGGATAACTTACATTTGTATGTTATTATGTAGCAGCTATGTTGAAACTTGATGTCTCAACAACGCTGTGGTTGACGTGTGGGTAGGTTTAGGCACCAAAACCGTTTGGTTAAGGTTAGAAAAAGATCCTGTTTTGGCCTAAAATACCTGGTTGTGGTGGCACAATCCCCTCTGGAAAAGCAGCAATGTCTCGGCGGAAAATTACCACTTTCGTGGCACTATCCCAGCAGAAAACCCAACGATGGCTCAGTTAAAAAACAACCACTTTTTGTCACAATATCCTGGCAACAAACATACCAATGTCTCTGCAAAAATCAACTGCTCTTCGTGGCACTATCCCTCGTGTAAAAACAGGGATGGGTCACTAAAAAGTACCCAGGTTCGGTGCCTAAAATGCCACTCGTAAAGCAGCAGCAGACTGCTAAAAATGATCCACATTTGGTGTCTGAAACATCTGGAAAAACAGCAACAGGTTCCTTAAAAAGCACAGAGGTTTGGTGCCTTAAAAACTGCTCATGGAACAGCAACAGGCTACTACAAATGACCCAGGTTTGGTGTCTGAAACATCTGGAAAAAGAGCAACAGGAAGCTAAAAAACACGCATGTTTAGTGCCTAAAAAGTTACTTCTTAACCACTGAAGAGTCACTAAAAACACCTATGTTTGGAGCCTAAAAAGCCACTTGCAAAACAGCAACAGGCTGCCAAAAACACCCATGATTGGTGCCTAAAAAGTTGCTTGTAAACAGTCAAGGGTCACTAAAAAAACATCAGTGTTTGGAGCCTTAAAAGCCGCTTGCAAAACAGCAAGAGATCTGTAAAAAACACCCATGTGTGCTGGAAAAGCAGTGCTCAGTTGCTAAAAAATACCCAAGTTTGGCACCTTAAAAACTGCTTATGAAACAGCAACAGGCCACTAAAAATTTCCCATGTTTGGTGTCCAAAACATCTGAAAAAACAACAACAAAAGTTTGCTAAAAACACCCAGGTTTAGTTCCTAAAAACACTGTTTGTAAAACACTAAAGGGTCACTAAAAATCAGCAACAGGTTGCTAGAATCCATCCATGATCGGTGCCTATAACGGTGCTAAAAAACACCCAAGTTTGGTGCCTTAAAAACTGCTTAAAAAACAGTCTCAAACAGTGGTCTGCAGCTTGGCAGGTGTCTCGCCTAGGTTAACATGCCATCTACCATCCCGTCCACCACCCGCAGGCATGCAACATGCGAATGTAACATGTTTGTGGTTAGCAGAAACATACTATGCTAACATGTTTTCTTGCGACTGGGCTGCATTATCAACTGTCACTTTTGTGAGGGCACTTTTGTGAGGTTTCACTTTGTTTCATTTGGTTTAGGCCCCAAAACTACGTGGTTTGGTTTAGAAAAGAGACAATAGTTTGGGTTACATAATGTGACGTAGTGTTAGGTAACATGACAAACTTGCCTGCACCAGTTAAAATAAGTCTTTTGGTTACGCTCTGGACACAAACCCCTGTCTCCTGGGTGAAAGTCCTGTATTCGTTTGACACATCCACCACTCAGACCTCCTCCGTGTGGGGACTTTCCCACTCTTTTTACTAACGTTATGTCACCTGACTTCTTCCTTTTCTCCAATCATAATTACCATGGCCCGTAGAGGTAACTACTTAACAATAAACACACCATTTAATGGGCTGATAATGGTCTTCTGAACCTACTAGGTGTAGCAGCTCCCTCCTAACCCATATTTATGAGACTGATAATAAGACAACACCTATTACTATTTGAAACAGGTGTCTCAGTCACAAACACCGTACACTGGACAGTTAGATGGTTTCTTTCACACACAAACATGCCAGAACAAATACATAAAAGTACAATCTTACATGCACACACTATATACACAAATAGTGTGTGTAAAGGCCTGGTCACAGCAGCATGTAAAACAATTTATTCCAATGTAATCACAGCGGTGCAATTCAACTTTGATGAATGGATGGAGTCATAGAGGGGAGGTTTTGGGTGGGTGAATCAGTAAGAGAAGAAGTGGGTTTGACACACACACTCTTTCCCCTCGCCCTGCAAATCTGATTGATGAGTGAAGTGAATTTTTGACTCACCCATCTCCCTCCCTCCCTGACTCTACCATTGTATGATTAAGATCTTTCACAAAGAAATAGTTGTTCTTTTAGTTTCCCTTCTATCCCCCCACCCCCATTTAATTTCATATAGCAAGAGCAGTGTCAGCACACACACACACACACACACACACACACACACATTTCAGACAGCTGTATAAACGAGGTTGAGGTGTGTTGGAGTGTGTGTGTATTTTGCGGCCGTCATGGCCGAGTGTGTCACAGAGGCGAAAGGTTAAGAAAACTACCCAGCTATGTAACTGACTGCACCCCAGCGGGTAGAGCAGAAAATAATAGAACAGGATGGTTTCATCTGTAAACGTGAGTGGATGTGAAGAAACTGCAGACAAAACTGTAACTGAATAATTAGATAATTAGTTTAAACTCTCAAACATGATGAACTCCAAAGGCTAAATAGTCATGGACGTGGTGTAGTGGAATAGAATAGACTGCACTAGTATTGATTCCATATCTATAAATTAAACGAGAGTAATATCCAGATTTTCATGAGGTAGTTAGGAAGTAGTTTAAAGTATCTACTTAACCAACCATTAAACCAGTATTTATGTGTACTGCTTTCTACAAGATGCAGAAGAGCTTTGGTCCGCTGGATAGTCTGCATTTCGCATTTGCTTGTTTAGTCTGCACCAGAGTTCAAATGACTGTTCACACCACTCCAAACGAACCAAACTATCTGTGGCAGCGGACCAGGGTTTGTTTAAAGCGGACCAAATAGCGCAAGTGTGAATGCGTCCTTACTTAAGGGTGTTGCACAGAATCCCTTAGAAGGTTTCCTAAGTTAAGTAAAAATATTAAGGCATTTACTGACAGATTTTACAGAGGTAAAATACTCCAGTTTACATGGTGACCATTCGTTTGCTTGCACTCAAGCTTGTGATACCTTAAGTCTTTTGTGCAATGGTTTAACTAACCACAAGGGATTACTTAAGTATAAGACTAATATAAGGAGAAAACCTTAAATACTTAAGTCAGCATTTTAAGGAAACCTGAAGGAGAAGACATGTTTTGTGCAACTGATTTTATTTTCGGAAAGCCTTAACAAGGATTTTAATGAATTAAGGAATATCTTAACTTAGGGTGTTTTGTGCAGTCAGCCTGGTATTGGTCTACTTTTCTTGCAGTACCACTAGTAATATCTCTTCAATAACTTTTCCTTAAAGCTGAAGTACAGAACCACAGTCTCCCCAATACACCGTGAGTGCAACACCTTAAGAAAGCCCTGAGGGAATTTCTTCAAATTTGCCACAAACATCCAATTGGAGTCGGTGATAAATTGATTAGACTTTGGTGGTCAAGGGTCAAGGTGACTGCAACCTTTTCTGTTTCATTTTTGTGAACATGAAAACTCAAGAACACCGTGAGGGAATTTTTTACCATTTGTTCAAACGTCCACTCGTACTCAACGATGAACTGATGAGATTTTGGTGGTCAGAGGTCAAGCTTTGTGTGACCTTGCATCCATCTCATACTTGTGACTTGTGTCAAAAATAGAAGTTCTCCAAAGTTGGCCCAAATGTCCACTTTGAGTCAATTATGAACTGATTGGAATTTGGTGGTCAAAGGTCAAGGTCACTGTGACTCCATTTGTCGCATTCTTGTGAACGCGATATCTCGAGAACACCAAGGGAGAATTTCTTCATATTTGGCATTAACATCCACTTGGACTTAACAATGAATTTATTGAAATTTGTTGGCCAAACATCAACGTCACTGTGACCTTGTATCTGTCTCATTTATGTGAACTTGATATCTAAAGAGCGCCTTTCAGGAATTTCTTCAAATGTGGCACAAACGTCCACTTGGACCCAAGAGTGAACTGATTATATCTTGGTGGCCAAATGTCAGGATTTCAGGACCTTGTCTGTCTCATCTTTGTAAGATGATATTACAAGAACACCTTGAGGGAATTTCGTTAAATTTGGCACAAATGTCCACTTGGACTCAATGCTGAACTGATGAGATTTTGGTGGTCAGAGGTCAAGCTTACTGTGACCTTGCATCCGTCTCATACTTGTGAACGTGATAGCTCAAAAATGCCTTGGTAGAAGTTCTCCAAAGTTGGCCCAAATGTCCACTTTGAGTCAAGGATGAACTGATTGGAATTTGGTGATCAAAGGTCAAGGTCAAGGTCACTGTGACTGCATTTGTCGCATTCTTGTGAATGCAATATCTCGAGAACACCAAGGGGGAATTTCTTTATATTTGGCATAAACATCCACTTGGACTTAACAATGAATTTATTAGAATTTGTTGGTCAAACATCGACGTCTACTTGGACCCAAGGGTGATCTTGGTAGTCAAAGGTCAAGATTTCGGGACCTTGTCTGTCTTATCTTTGTAAGACAATAACATAAGAACACCTTGAGGGAATTTCTTCAAAGTTGGCATCAGAAGAAAACATCAGAATCATACACATACAGATGAATCGTAGAGATAGCAAAAAGAAAAGCAGTGCCAAACAGAAAAGACAACAAAAACAAAAGAAATCCAACATAAAATAAATGAACGAATCGCTCCCCTCTTTAGCTCTGGCTTGCCCACATAAAACACATTACCTCCAGTGCACTTGCGTCAGACACCAAAACAACCATATTTCTGTGACCGTGTCTTCTCTATATTAAATGGTTAACGTTGTGTCCCCACTTTTGTCCTTAGATGGTAATTAAGTCTCCATATTGTGATTTTGAGCTGATGCTTGTCCCCACAACATGATGAATCCATCCATGATACCTAATCACCATCCATACCTCTCTCTCAATCACACACACACACACACACACACACACACACTCACTCAGAAGCCACCCAGGTCGGCACGCCGTAAAGTAAAAATCAACAGACGGAGAAGGAGATTTTTCCATTTAAAAATTTATGGACGACTCTCAGCCACATATAACTGTATGAGCGTGTGTGTGTGTGTGTGTGTATCGTATAGACTGAAAGGAAGCAGAGAGAAAGATGGATTGAGAGAGTGAGAGAGATTGTGTGTATGTGTGTGTGTGTGTGTGTGTTGGGGGTCAGTGAACAGAGTGACCCTGAAAAGTGCTGAACTATAAATGTTACACAGCATTTACTGTTTCCCCTCTCACTCCAGCCGTCCACTCATTTTCTTCTTCTGTCTTTCCTTCTTTTTCTTCCTTGTTCACTAAGTTCCTTCCTTCCTCTCCTCCTTCCCTGTCTCATTTTCTCTTTATCGTCTTTTCGCTCCGCTCATCTTGTGATTCTCCGCTGTCTGTGTTTGATCCATCTTGAACTTTTTCTTTCTTCCTTTTATTTCCCCCTTTCATCTCTTCTCTCTTTTTATCCTCTTGTCCTTTGTTTCACTCCCTCGCTCCCCTCCTCCTTCAGCTGCCTCTGTCTTTCTTCTTTCATCGCTGTTTACTCTCCATGTAACCATGTTCAGAGCCTGCATACATGTGTGTGTGTTGTGTATGCATGTATGTGAGCAATTATGTGTGCATGTTTTCGTAGTGTGGGCGATAGCATGTGTGTCCAAACAAATAACTTTTCAGTTCCAAAACAAAACCCGTTAAGCAACTCTGTGACCTCTCACATCGACACACACTTAGATCTTCAAACAGGCCTCACACACCGTTGTGGCCCGCACCCCTCATGATGTGCGCCGATTCAGAGATGCTATCACCCGTGTTACTGTTAGCGTGGAGATACAATCTTGGCATCACCACTTCCTCTCTCTGTGCCGCCTGTATGCTCCACTCAAGTGTTTACTGTGCAGGTGTGTTTTGCGAGTTTGTAGATATTTATTTTTAATACTAATGTATATGTGGACTATATGTACTAATATACCTGTAGATATCTTTACATTAGCTGAATGACATCCACAGTATCATCTAATTTAAGAAGAATCAAGTTTGATCAATGCTTATGCATCGAATTGACAGCGTACTTAGCCTGACGTGCACCTGCCCAGAGTTGTAACTACGTGTTTCGGGGACGCAGACCTCCTGTCTATTTCTGTACGCTGAAACCAATTCCCAGTGGAAACAAATCTTTGATTTACTTTAATTTCACAGATAAGAAACAATAAATTGTGAAGACAATAAAGCCTCCACAAAAATAGCATTTTAAGTCTTGTGTGTGATTTACCCTGGCTTCATATGAGCAGAGGAAATCTGTGCTAGATGCTAGGCTAATTTATACAATGTAAAATGTCATATGCTTGTGCTAATAACGTTAGCATGTTTTATTTGTTTGGAAAACGTGTTTAGTATAAGACAGTTGTTTTGTCAGTGAACCTTGTGAGTTGTAATGGAGCTGAATTTTGTAATGTTACCTTTGTTAAATGTTGCTGTTGTCCCTGGCTTCATATGAGTAGAGGAAAAGTCTGCTAGCTGCTAGGCTAATTTATACAATGTAAAATGCCATAGGTGTATGCTAATGACGTTAGCATGTTGTATTTGTGGGGAAAATGTGTCCAGATAAAGACAAGTGTTTGTCTGTGAATGCTACGAGTTACAGTGAAGCCAATTTGTGTACTGGTGTTTGAAATTGTCTCTATTAAGTCATGTTTAATGTGTGTTTAATGTGTGTTTTGAATCAACTAAACTTTACAGCACCTCACACAAACCTCTGCTGCTGACTAGTGTTTTGGAGGTGTAACTGTAGAGTGACACAAACATACCACCGCACAATTATAAATGCTCACAACGGTGTAGGCCATGTGCGTAGGCTACAGTGTATAGAAAGTATAAATCCTGCTTAAGAGTGATGTTTACTAAGGATTCCTTTTATGGCACAAAACAGTTACATTGTGTTTGTTATTTACTACCGACTGGGCCACACTGCCTGTGTGAACAGTGCATGACAGCTTCTTCACTACACCGCTGCGTCCTGTATGCCTGTGGTGTTCACACAGAGAGTTTTGCGTCTGCAGAGCTGCCTGCTGCATCCCTACAACAGGAAATACTTTTTCCCTAACCTGATATGAAGTGTGCGCTGCACATGTGAGCATTTTTGATGATGGCTTCTGTCCAGTCCTTTGCTCTTATCACATTTAACCATAATTGTCCTTGTTGTCGTTGACGGGCAGTGGCGGCTGGCTTTTAAAGGGAATGGGAGATGACACTCATTGAATTAGTGTATATACAGCTTCTTATCTAAATATTCAAAAATATATGCCAAGTTGACTTTATGTAATCAGAAGATCTTCAGGTTGCTATTGTAATATATTTTTGGAATAACAGATTACATTATCTGCAAATTATATGACCTTTTATTACATTTTATTACCTTTTAAAGAAAAGTATTGTGACATGTCATGCCACGTCTGTGTATGCCGGCTGTATGTAACACATACAACGTGAGCCTGCTTCTGTTCAGAGTGCCAGGGTCATGCAGGGAGTGAACAGAGATCTCAGCCTCTGATACACACACAGACAACCAGGACAACAGATAGAAAACACATGTGTGTGATAACAAAGGACAAAGTGTGGGTCGCACTCTTGTAGTTTGTTATAAGACAAAGAGAAAGACGGAGGATTAAAGTGTGTGAGAGCATGAGAGACATATTGTCCATGTCAGATCTCTTTATCAATTCCATGCACCTTTTTTCCCCCATGTTGACCTTTAATATAATTCTTGGATTTTATTGTTTGGAATGAGATACAGTACATGGATATTTGGTTTTAGCTGTTAACCTTTTCTGGTCTTTTTCTTCCTTTTTCTACTCACTGTTCCACCAGCAGGATCCTGGCATTATCTAGAACTAGCACACACTACTAATACTATAAACATATACATCTATATGTCATTTAATTTGTGTATAAATGGATTACACTAAAGTTTTTGAGGTCATTTTCACAATAAGATGCCCCTTTTTTAAAATTTGCAGGTGCAATTGACGGCAGAACCTGACACTGCACCATGTGAGCAGTTAGTATATAAGAAATCGATCTTATTGTCTTGATTTACAACTTTTATAAGCCAATTTTTCTTATATCCCTTTTGCACTGTAGTTTTTTTTTACTTTATATACCACCATAGCAAACAAAGCAAAAACAAACAACAACAACAACAAAAAAAAAACAACAACGGCGGGCCTAGCACTCTCTGTGTCTTAGGCCAGCCCCCAGCACTAGTTTCAGAGTGATGGGGCAAGTGAGACTTCAGTGTCCACCATAAAAAATATAGAGCCATTTCACAATGCATACTCTTTTTCCCAAGTGTATTTATCAGCCCTTTTTAAATAGGAATTGTACAGAATTGCAGGAATCAGTCTTCTTTCAGCATTGGCAATATAAAACCAAAATCAGGGAGTGCAGCGAAACGCTACCTGCCTACTTTTGTTCATACAGAAAGCGCCTTTTTCGGGGCAATGGGGGGGGCGTGAGCTTTTTCTTCACATTCTTTAACTTACTAATGACTTACACCTTGCTCCAAGGAAAGCCACGACTGGTCAGTCCTTCGGCAATTCACTCATCCTTCATCGTTTCTGTCATTTGACAGTTAATGGCCTCTTCGTTTGCGAGGACAAGGAGGGCGCGCAATTCCTTGTCTCCCCAGTTGCTCATCTTTACAGTGTCTGTCAGGTTTGTGTTTCCCTCTTGCTACTAGCTGCTCATTCCTGCTACCAGTTGTCTCCTGTTACTCCACCACCACATGCAGCTTCATCAACAGCCCCTCCCACAAGTCATCAACAGCCCCTCCCACAAGTCATCAACAGCTCCTCCCACTCAACAGCCCCTCCCACANCCCACAAGTCATCAACAGCTCCTCCCACAAGTCATCAACAGCCCCTCCCACAAGTCATCAACAGCTCCTCCCACAAGTCATCAACAGCCCCTCCCACAAGTCATCAACAGCTCCTCCAACAAGTCACCAACAGTCCCTCCCACAAGTCACCAACAGCCCCTCCCACAAAATGGCGAAATATTTAAACATGAATTTAAAACAACAGTACAATCCATAGGTGCAGTGTCTGGAAGTCAGTCGACCAAAATGCGTTCAAATGTCAAAGCCACAGTATAGTTTGAGAAACGGAGGTATGGAGTCCATATTTCCCTTTGTGGAGTGACGCAACAGGTCAGGTGTTCCAGACGAAAACACTCCATGATTTTCTTGTGTCACTTTTCCTTGGGAGGTGGTTTGTCACTTATCCATGACATAAATATATTCCTCGCAGCATTTGCAAGAATATCATACAATCTACTAGAGCAAGTACCAACAATAGCATCTTGACACGGGTGACCCAGGAGTAAAGAGACCGGATTCATACACAGCAACACCAAGATTTTTTTTTTACCAAATCCCATTCATACCTGACCTGTACTTACACCAAGTTCATTCATGGCAGGTGTTTTATTATGTTAAGGGCTGAGTATCATTTAGAAAATTATGATACCAGTAGCATTACCCTTCACGTGATACTAATACAAATAGGGTACTTCATTTGATACCTGTTATGTTAACGGAAGCATTAAATGTCACCAGAGGCTCAGGCGTGTAGCATAGCCATACTTTTAAATGTTTTGATGGCATCTCGGCACGCTGAATTGCCAGCTCTGTCAGATACACAGCAGTCGACTTCACACCACAGACTGTATGGGTTGTAGCTGCTGAAGTAGTTGGCCAATCACACATCACATTAAATCAAAGACCGCCTGCAGTGACTGGCTGCCAGCAAAACCATACAAATAGTTGTGTTTTCTGAATCTGGGTACAAAAAGGATCAAATGCAGGTATCGTTTGACTGGAGAAGTTTCAATACCACTTGGTACTGGATTATTTCGGTTGATACCCAGCCCCAATGTGGTGGCGATGTATTTATTTTTTCATCTTACAGGTTTAGACAATGTTTTCAGTTTCAGTATTTGAACAGTTTCTGATGAGGTTCCACAAAAGTATGCAGGAACATATTTTGATATTGTTAGATCATATTTTTTTCCATTCCAGTTTCAGATGCTTTTCCACTGATTACTAATTTTGTGGCAGTTTTTGGCATGAAAAGCGTCGAAGTGGAAGTTTAAATTCGAAGATACTATGTTACATATCGGCTGTTGGCGGTGTCGGGCCAAGAACATCAGTATCGGCCTTCAAAATCCCACAAGAGATGTGCTGAGACAGAGAGAGTAACTGATCCGTGTCTCATTCCAGGTATTAGCCATGCCTGAGGCCAAAGGGAATCCTCAGCCAGCTGCTGTGGTTTTGAATGAGGCTACGTCCTGGAATAGAATACGGTGATACTGGCTGTGACGAAGCCCAGACAGATTTACGTTGAGGGCAGAAAACTATTCTTGTCTTCAGACTACCCGCATGCAGCCACTGTTTCAACCAACATGTCAACCAGCAATTTTGTGATTTCTATCCCCCACAGGCAAAGTTTCACCATCATATGTTCGGTGGCTGGTGGTGATTTCCTCTGCTTTATTACTCTGACCTGCAATCAGACGCCTTCTGTGCACTTTGTCTTCATTGGAACCAAAGATGAACAAACTAAAAAAGAGACAAGCCAGAGGGAATCCTCAGCCAGCCGCTGTGGTTTTTGGATCAACCTATATCCTGGAACACAATACAGGAATATTAGCTGTTATAGAGCCCACAGAGCCTTATATTAAGGACAGGAAAACAAACCTCTTGGCCTTCAGGCCAGAATAGTGTCTGTGTCTCAAAATGTAAAAGCCACTTGGATTTTTTGCAAAAGACAAGACCTTGGAAATGATCATTGGTAGAGATAAGAAATCAAGATTCAACAGCTGATTGCTGATTGTAATTTCCTCCTCTATGCACCAGTTGGCTCCTTTGTTATAACACAACATAGGTGGCCTGCTGTTAAGAAGAGCCAGATCTGTGCTTTTATTCCAGGTATTAATCAGTATCAGACCCACAGTGAACTCTTAACAAGTCATGGTCTTGGCTCAGTTTATATCCTGGAGTATGGTGCAGAAATATACCCCTGATGCAGCCTCATGCTGAAGTCCAATCACACCGGGAAAAAGCACAGGTAACCTGAATGTCTTGAGCAGCTGTGGTTAAGGAGGTAGAGCGGTCGTCCATTATGAAAAGGTAGCTGGTTTGACCCATGGTCCCTGCAGTCTACATGTTGAAATGTCCTCGGCAAGATATTGAGCACATGTGAGTGGTTATTGTTCCTGATGAGCAGGTGGCACCTCGTATCGTAGCCTTGCCCACGAGTGTGTGAATGTGTGTCAGTGGGTGAATTCTGGCTTGTGATATAAAGCGCTCTGAGGGGGCATTGGTGGATTAGTGGTTAGAGCAGGTACCGCATATTTAGAGACGTTGTTCTTGCTGCAGCAGCTCGGGTTAGATTCCTTGTGGCTCTCTGCTGCATGTCATTTCCCCCTTCACACTCACCTGTCCTATCCATTAAAGGCAAAAGCCCGAACAAATAATCTTTAAAGCACTCTGTGGTTGCCGAGACTAGGAAAATGCTATCCACCTTATTCCTAGCCCCCATGATACCTTGCGTGAATTATGGGTGCAGTTGAACTGATTTCTGTGGAGAAGGGATGTTCGATTTTCCCTGACCAATTGACCCTTCGCTAAGTTATGCCCCTGAACACAGACTGGCCAGTCAAACCGTAGCATCACTCCGGCTCAGACCAGGGTTAGCCAACAACACAGCTGTGCTCCATTGACTCCAATGCAGTCGTTTCAGATTTCCTTCATTTTCAGGCTGGTTTTGTAGCCTGGAAATCCAGACCCAAATCTAGAACGATTTAGGGTCTGGCTATGAGTAATGAAAATGGCCCAACTCGAGGGGCGGCACCAAGCATGCATTTGTAAATATCACACAATTGGATAACACTACGACCAATCAGAACAATACACGGGGTGACGTATACGCTTAGCTACCAGAACAATACACGGGGTGACGTATACGCTTAGCTACCAGCGGAGCTAACTACTCTTGCCGTATCCGGTCGGCAAAACAGCAAAAACGTCCTTCTTGCAAAGGAAAGACTCGAGCACCGTCTTCTGTTCCTCTTTTAGAGAAAAAGCCAAGTCTAACTCGTTCATTGTAGCGGCCAAAGCCATTTCAAACAGCTGGTGTTCATCCGTAGCCATCTTGCAATGTTTACTGACTGATTCCAAACTTCGTCGTCGCAGCGCGTAGCTCGCCTCTGGCCTGCCTATATCAGATACACCGATGTGATTGGTGCAGCTTGGTTTCATGGGCATAGGTAATGAGCATCATTACTGATTGCCAGAGTGACTCGCTGAGCAAATTCAAATTGTGCTCTCGCGAGAACTCTGGATTTCCAGGGTACTGGTTTTGTGGATTTGGAGCTAAATGTTGTGCCTGGGGCACGTTGTGTATTAATGATACTCGTTACCTGGAGAGGTTGGAAAAAGATATACGTTCCTTCCCTGTTCCAAAACCCTGAAAAGCGTAGGGTTAGCTAGCTAGCTACTGAAGATATAACCATACTGAATGTATGCATTAGGGCAAAAGTGTTCATCTACACACACTGCGATGCCACACAGCTGGTTCAATATCAGCAAAGTTTCCCTTTATATTCATTGTCTTTTGTGGCGATCAGCAGTGATGTGGTGGTTCACTTTTACACTGTGATCTGTAGCCTATAGTGAGTTTGACATCCTGGATATATCCTTCAAACACACTTGCATTGTCAGTGATATAAGTCAGTGAATAAATCGTTGTACTTGACCCCAGTTAAGGATCAGTTTCAATGGGCCCTCCCTTGGCCATGGGTCGGGGTCATCTGTACTCTTTAATTCCCCCTGACGGTGGGTCTGGGTCTGGCTATGCAAGAGGACTAGGAAGCTAATAGTTCCCTGGGGTGCAGCATTTATATCATTTAGCAACAATCCAGAAACAGTCAAAATATGATCCTGTGGGGTCTACGAAACATACAAGTTCAAGCTTAAGGTTGCAGCATAAATCATTCAATAGTTAAATGACTTTTCAGCAAATTCACTACTTTTAAAAACAGCTAAGTGTAGTATCAATAATGTGTAATCCATTCTTGGTGCACCCATCAAACCCACAGATGGATTTGTGCGGTGGCTGACGGTAATTCCATATCTCCCTCAGCTCCTCGGATAAAACACATCACAACAAAGCGTCTGCAAGTTACAGATGTGTGTCTGATTCCAGGTATTAGTCCTTGCTGACACCTGAGGGATCACAGAGGCAGCCGATGTGGTTTTGGAATCGGGCTAAATCCCGGAACACAATACATCAATATTAGCTGCGACGAAGCCCAAAAAGCTGCAAGGTTGAAACGTAAGATAATTCGATTTGACCGCTGGCTCGCAGCTCAGATAGCTGAACTGCTGTCGCCATTTGGGATTCGCAGAATGACTAAAATACTGTTTGAGACAGGGAGGGAGGTTTGAGAAAAAAGATGTTTGTCTCTTTCATTTTTGATCTATTTTTGGTGTAACCTTCTTTTCCTGCTCTTTTCTGTAAAGGATTATATTTATTTAGATTTCAAAGGTTAGAGACTATGCCATATTTAATTCACTTTATCTCTTCTTTTCCTCTCTCTCCATCTGTTTCAGAGCTGTTTCTTCTTGAAACTGTAGCCTTATGTAACGTCATTGCTGCAGGCTAATCTGTGGAGTCGGCCTCTTTAACAATTATATATCACCACCAGTAGCCTGAACATGAGACATTTAGGAAACATCGGCAAATTGTAGGCCTGCCCCCCAATAGTCAACCCAACCTGAGCAGACAAGAAAGGTCATTAATCCGCAAGATTTCCTTCGTCACAGAACAAAAAAAGCAAAAGTGAAACTCTATTAGGAGCTGCGCCTTGTCAAAATAAATCAAAACCTATATGACTGGACCATGTGGGAGTTTAATTTGAAAGGACAGACACAGGAAGTGTCCACGCTCAGCAGTCAGACAGGAGTCAGGTTAATTTCCAGGGCTGGTACCTGCGGTTATTCCACAGGCTAGTTAAAGGGAAATTTCGGTTTATTTCAACCCGTCTCCTATCGTCCTAAATTTGTTTCAAGTGACTAGTGACATAGTAATAATAGTTAGCATGTTAGCCGTTAGCCTAGATACAGCCGTAGCGTCAGACCTGTTATAACGTAAGTGAACGGGCAACCTTCAAGTGCAAAGTTAGTCCACTAAACAAGCTTTTTTTCCACAAAGACCACCTCATATCGTTAGGATAAATGTCAGAGAACATATAGAAACGACATGTAAACGTGTTGTCTTACCTTACCAGTGTGCTGCCATGTTTGTTTATCCCTCTAGCTCTGCTTTCTAAAGCGCGGCCGAAATATATCTGGCGAGCTCTAGATAAAGCCTGGGATGTTGGGATAGTTAAAAAAAAAAAAAAAACAGCCCAAACTTCTCTTTCTTTGGACTTTTGGCTCTAAAACAAAGTCACACAACTTCCTAATTTTCCGCCGATTGACATCAGTCATACTTAAAATGGCTACTGGAGGACTTGGACTTGGACTTTGGCTGTAATCACTGATGCTGCAGTTTCTCTCATGTCGACAGACTGCTGGGGAAGGTGACAAATGAACCATTATGAAAAACACCCAGAAGAATCAGCGCTGTTCTTTACATGTCAGTGTTTCTGTTCACTCCCTTGTTGTGTTTTATGATTAATGACTTGTATTGTCACTGCAGTGCTGATAGTTCACGAACCTGACAACGCTAATGTCTACACACAACTGTTAATGAAATGTGTGTACGTGTGAGAGACAGATGTGTTTGTGTGTGTGTGTGTGTTGGTTCCTTTTCTATAGAATGACATCAGTCTGTTTTGGATGGTGTTGTGTCTGTACACTCAGTGACCGTTGCTAAGGTCAACTGCTTCGTCTGTGTGTGTATGTGAAAGAGACGCAGTGATAAACAGAGCTGCATCATCAGTTTGTTACAATGTGCAAATGCATTAGTGCTGGTATGTGTTTAGGTGTGTGTAAAGGAGCACCTTAAAGGAGCAGTTTGACATTTTAAGAAACACTATTTCACTTATTTACCCAAGATAACACAAAGAAGATACAGCGTGTTAATCAGTGAGTTTTAGTCCGGCCGTAAACCAAATGACTTTTCAAGCAACTTCGCTGTTGCAGACAGATTATATGGAGGCACATAAGAGAAGTATTTTAATCTCAACAACTACAGATTACTTGACATTAACATGTAAACACAGCTGAATTCATACCATTAGATATTTTACTTTGAAAAACTGTTACTTGCTCTGAGTTCACCTCTTTGAATTAAAATATAGTTTTTTAATGTTCACAAATTTAGATCCAAAATTTAAAGTTTCACAAGTAAAGAAAAATAAATAAATAAAAAATAGACTGATTTTTTTTATTATTATCGGTATTTGACCAATTTTTACCGAATTTGTGCAACCTGAGTCGTTTATTTTTAGAAACTCTGAAACATGAAATTTGTGGATCTGAATTTGTGAACATTAAAGAAAATTAAATTAAAAATCAAAGTCATCTTAGCAACTGGATATCACAAAATTCTAAATTTTAATCTCAAAGAGGTGAATTAAAAACGAATAAATTCAGACACATGATTCTTGAAGTAAAATATTTATGAATTCAGTGATGTTTAAATTTCAATATTAAGTGTTTGGTTGTTAAATGTTCACAACGTATGTTGCTTCTTTGCTTCCATGAAATAACCAATTTTGAAATAAAATAATGACAGTTTTACGTCAGTTGATGCGTGTTCCCGCGATCTTTATCGTTTGGTGTAAGTTGGCCATTAAACTCAGTCCGAGCTATCTTTAGTCAGTCTTCTTGTCGCACCATTAAAATCAAACATGTTTAATATTATTCACAGTTTCTAGTCTTGGCTTCTGCAAATACTGAAGTTCAATGAGGTGAACATTGTCACCAACCAATAGCTGCAATCTCTCCAGCACCAAACAAGAAGCAGCAGACCAGGTAGACATGAAACATGGAGGGAACTCTAGGGAGGTGCAAGAACTCAAAAAAGTCTCAGTTCTCTTAGACTGTGGTAAAGCAGAAGAAACTTGTGGAATTGTGAAGTGAACAAAAGTTTGTGTTTAATTTGGTGTTTAGTTTAGTGAAAAATCTAAATCTTTTAAACCTCTCATACCCATGCGACCCTCCCACTAAAATAGTGCAGCTAACCAACGGAATACACTAATGCACACGTTAACATTATTAATATATACTTATAATATTAATATATTTAGGCTATAGGTCAGTACATACAGTATCATGGATTAAATATTCCACCGTCAACTGGAGTTTCAATTGTCTACTGCAACCTAGAGATGTACCGATACCACTTTTTCCTTAGCGATACCAATTCCGATCCCTGAACCTTAGGTATCTGCCGATCCGATACCAGCGCGTAAAATAAAAATGGATGGGATATGAATTGTTGTATGTCTCAACTCCTAAAACTCTATGTAAAATATTAAGAAATAAATACATAATAGTAGAATGAATGCCATAAAACTTTTTTTATTATTATTATCCAGTGTTGACACAGATCAAGACACAGGTTAAAGTGCAGCCACACAATTTGGTAAAAAAGACATTTGACATGAATGCTTTTTAAACTCTGCTCCGTTTCCGTTTTGTTTGCCTGTAGCGTGTGTATGCGTAGTGACGTGAGGCATTACGTGGTATCGGATTGGTCATAGGCTGTAGTCGCGGATACCCGATACCGCATTTTAGGTAGTATCGGAGGCATTTCCGATACTGGTATCGGTACAACTCTACTGCAACCCCATTGAGCACAGCAGCGTTTTCTTTCCACACTATGTTTTTCCGACCTCCTTTGATGCCACGTTTCAAGCTGCCAGATAGAACCAGCTGGTTACATCGGACCGTGCATGTCAACGTTTCCATTTCTTGCTCAGAGAAGTTTCTTTTCTTGGCTCATAAACTCTGGGGATGAGGCCTCTAAACCGAGAATATATTGGGGCAGGGTATTTACCATAAAACTTCAGTTAAAGTCCTAGTCCCTTTTACTAGCCCGGTGTGGCTACACATTTCGACAAATAAACACCTGTCTTAATTAGAGGCCTAGTCTGGTTGCCAAGAAGTTAGTTTGTTTATAGAAGCTCTTCGGTTGTATAAAACCGGGCTACCTCTAATGATGTGTTCATTTCTTGATTACCCTGTAAGTCATTCATATTCCTTTAGTCCGTAAGGGTCCTCAGATCAAAAGAATCAGAAGGGTTTTTCATAAAAATTGAAGGCCTGTCCCAAATATAGGTCGTTGATTTCAGTGATTCAAACAAATCATAGCCCAGGCTGCTAATTGAAGTGTTACAGTAAGCGATGACTGTTTTCAGCCACCACATTTATCAATGGTCGATCATTCCTACGCTGTGATTTGCGACATAAGAGCGATTCATTCTGTATATCCCACGGAGCCTTACAATAAGATGATTTCTGCGATCACATCTGCTCTAATTTGTATGTTAGGTCGATAAATGATGGCCACTGACTTTAGATGTGAGAGGCTGTCGGACTTTAGTCGTTCAACAATCTTTTCAAAGTCTTCTCGTGTATGGTAGGCATTAGAGGTGCTGGTAGGTGGATTTTGCGGACAGGGCTTTGGACAGGGCCATGCTGCATGTAGGAGTTTCCCTTTGTTTTAAGTCTTTATTCTACGTTAAGCTAAGTAGAAGAGTGTCATCGAGCTGATCATCTGACTCTCGGCAAAGACGCAAATGAGCATGCTATTGAAAATGTCAAAATTTTCCATTGATATAAACTTAGGAACCCTTACATTATGATTTTTATCCCTCAGATTTCACATACTAGAAAGCAAGCTACCTAAATGTACTGAAATACTTGTGTGTGTGTGTGTGTGTGTGTGTGTGTGTGTGTGTGTGTGTGTATGGGATGTGGGTTGTCTTTGCTAAATGTCGTAGTCGAGTGTCAGTGTGATAAAACATCTCTTAGCACAGCCACGAGACTTATAACACATAGTCAACATCACTAATCCATCTGTCCACACACACACACACACACACACACTGCAGAGTGAGGCCTTAGTTTGTCATATTTTTCACACATACTTGCACACATTTTACACACAGTACACACTTGAGCACTTAACTCACACACACTCACACAATGGCACAAATGCATTCGCACGTAGACACAAACACACAGACACACACACACACACACACACACAGCTGGCCCCGTTTGTCACTTATACAGATTGCATTATGCAGAATACATACACACATTTAAACACTGACATGTGCGCACACACACACACCCACTCTCAGACCACAGAATGATAATTTGAAAAATACAAAACCAGAAAAATCTTCTCTGCAAGGGATTGATTTTTTTCTCTATCTTTAATCCTCTTTCTTTCATTTCTCTTTTCGTTGCCGTTTTCTCAGCGGTCGGAATTAAAAACACCTGGCTCGCCTTCTCGCTTCATTCTCTCTGCCTTCTCTCCCATATCGTCCCCATCTCCTTAAAGAAACAAGGCTTTGGTCCTTACACATCTTGCAGTGACTCTCACAGGCTCCGAACACCATCTTTTTCTTTCTCTTGTTGAAATGATAATGATAAGAATGCTGTTTCATTCTGTTTGATCCGTGTTCGTGTGGGTCATGAGCAAACTACCGAGCTTTGAAGCTGACTTTGGGCTCTTTGTTGAGTTATGGGGAGAATGATTCTCTTACCCAACATGCAGCTGAAACCCAAACCCCAGGGCAAGGTGCTTCGTTCATTTATAAGGCCTTGACTGGCCGTTCACATTGCTGCGATGCAAACACTTGGAAAAAAAACAGGACATGGTTCTGTCTTGTAGCCACAAATGACGACATAAGTCAAAGCTTAATTTGGGCACCAAGTTTGCTCTCCATGGATTTTGAAATGGATAGTGGACTTGCCCTTTTTGGTGCATGTAAGGTGCAATTTCTGTAGTAGTAGTAGTAGTTGTAGTAGGTGCAATTGGTAGTGAGCGTTGAGATGGGATTTGAAGGACGTTATGCTGTTGGACTGTCGAATGTGTGGAGGTAGGGAGTTCGAGAGCCTGGGGGCAGTGCAGCTGCAGTCTGACTTCCGGCAGACGGCGATACAGCCTCTGGGGGCAGACCCCCGATTTTTTGGCATTCCGGTTTGATTTGGGCGGAGGAGGCGAATTTCCGTTTCCGACTTCCGTTTATATATAAGTAAATATGCTGAACCATTGCGATGGATTCAGAGTTTGCAGTGACGCCAATTATGTTCCGCCTCGTTAGTTCACCGCACGGACCGTTTAACCTGGCAACAACTGCAGCCGGCTCAAACGTGATTGGTCAATATCACACGGACTACAAACAGCCTACAAACGGAAACCAGGGCTCTTCTGCTCTTCTTCCGGAGGCAAGATCTCCAGGGTTTGCCTACAGACTCTACATTCACTGAATGTAGAGTCTGTATATAGAGACAAGGTGGGAATGGTCAGGAGACCAGTGGGGCAGAGCGCAGGGTGTAGGAGGGGCTGTACTCCTGGAGGAGGTCAGAGAGATAGGTCGGGGCTAGGTTGCGGAGGGCTTTGAAGGTGAGCAGAAGGTTTTTGTAATTAATATGTTACTGAACAGGGAGCCGGCGTAGTTGCATGAGAATGGGGGTTATGTGGTCGGACGATGTGGTGCAGGTGATGATCCGGGCAGAGTTCACATTCTAGTATGAAGGTCTGGGTGGTGAGTGAGTGTGTAGCACTTCAGACTTCCATGCAAGAGACTGGAATTTGAGTTCAGTCTTTCCCTAAATATATCCGCACTGTACTTCCCTTTTGAAGATTTTGTAGGAATGGACATGGAATCCAAAACTGATGTTCTGAACCTGCTGTAGGGTTATTAATCGAAAAGAGCTTACTAGTGCTCAGAGCAGTAGGATGATGTGATATATATTGTGACAGCATGCGGTTTTTGTAGTTTTGCTGTTGTTAAATGTGGCTGCATTTTACTCCAATTCATTAAGAATTTTCTCTGTTTTGGATTCTTCGTTCTCCGTGGATTTATTCTTGAAAAACGATGTTTTTTTCACAAATTCAACGCAGTGTGGGCTGAGTAACTGACACAAATGATCAGATTGTGGGTGAAGTATTCCTCGAAGCCCCAACTTGCAAAACGTTATCACTACAATTTAAATAATGTTCATCTTGCAGTACGTGTAGTTCCATGAGCTAAGCTGGAGTCCAAAGTACAAAAATGGACTTTGACCCTAACCTAAAGTCAGATTCAAGTTGAGGAACGTCATGGCTCAAGGAAACAAATTCCCTTTTGTGTTTTACAATTCAAAACTGAATGGGTGACACGGTGGACTGAACAGAACTCCCC
Source organism: Epinephelus moara (assembly GCF_006386435.1). Lineage (NCBI taxonomy): Eukaryota > Metazoa > Chordata > Actinopteri > Perciformes > Serranidae > Epinephelus > Epinephelus moara. Next base: position 27,574,721 of record NC_065522.1, on the reverse strand, counting down.
AAAGAGTTTGAGACGTTTTCACCCAAAGAAAAAGCTGATGCAAGATGTCAATAATCAGATACAGGGTGTTCTTTGTGCCATGGCTGCGTGAATAAACTTTGCAGAGTGAGAGTATAAATTTGCATGATGTTAATGAGAACTGACTCATATCTGGTAAACTGTTATATAACTTTGCATTGTGTTATTTAGCATCTGGTAACCTTTGGCTGTCCTCCCGAGTGGAGCGGGGAATCCAAGTCACCGGAGGCAGAGATGGAAAGTGTGTTATATATCACAAATGCAACAGGAACAACCTTGTTTATTTCTGAGCTCCCATTTAAACTCAACCTTTTAAGGTGCGTGACAAAAGGTTTTCTCAGGACGCCGGAGCACACACAAAAGCATCCAACGATTGTTTTCCTAATGTGTCGGAGCACACGATGCTTCCATTGTCGGTGTGTGTTTTGCAGACAGTGACAAATGAGCTTTTGATTGAATTCATCAACAACATGGCATCTGGATGAAAGATGATGAGAAGGAGGGAAGGAGACGGAGAGAGTGAGGAGAGGAGGGGAAGCGAAGGAGTGGGAGTCCAGTCTCTGAGGAACTAAGATGTTGAAAGATGGAGATACAGGCGAGGACAGAAAAAACGACAGAGGAGTATAAGAGAAATCTTCTCCATGTCTCTCCTCATTCCTTATTCCATCTTAATTAATCACTTATGTTACGATGCGCTTGATTAAACGCAGCAGTTGAATCGACGGTGGTGTGATCAAGCATTGACTCGTTGACCTCCTGGTGACTCTGTTTCTGTGTTTATGCAGCTTTTAGTCTCCAAGTGTTTGCAAGGAAACGAGGGCTCCTGTTCTCACTGTACCATGGCGCAACTGTTTTGCAACTGACTTTAGGGTTTGGTTGGGGAAAAGATTACCTCATGTATCGAACATGCATTCAGTAGTTGAGTGTTTTTTCTGACCTTTCAATGTGATTTAAAGGCGGTCGATTCAGAGTTCTAAGTGCTTTTGTTTGGTTAATTACACAGAATAAGATGAGGCCTGCGGGGAATTGGGTCAAATAATGCAAATGGAGTTCAAAGAGTGAGAAGTAGATGATGAGGAATTTAAATTAAAAGCTAATTAAGAATAGCAAACATGGAGGCTGATGGAGGATGTTTATTGTTATGTGTTTTTAATGCCTCTGCGCCAGCGACAGCCATGGCTGCAGGCATCGTGTTTTTCAGGTTGTCCGTCCATCTCTCCAATTCTCTTGAAGGTGATATCTCAAGAACGCTGTGAAGGACTTTTTCAAATTTGGCACAAACGTCCACGTGGACTCGACAATGAACTCAATAGATTTTGGTGGTCAGATGTCACTGTGACCTGTTCTGTCTCATTCCAGTGAACCCAGAATCTCAAGAACACCTTGAGGTTTTTTCCAAATTTGGCACAAACCTTCACATGGACTTAAGGATGAACTGATTAGATTTTGATGGTCGATGGTCGAAGGTCAAGGTCATCTCCCAAAACATGTTTTTGGCCATAACTTAAGAATTCATATGCTAATTATGACAACATTTCACATGCCTAATAGGATGACATTTAGGGGTGTGCCAAATCATCTCGTTCGTGATAATACTGGTGTATTTTTTAATATGATATGAATAATTCATATCGTGATACTCATATTTCAGCTTGTTGAGACTTTGACGTCATACTGTTACCCACGGCAACAACAAGCATGGCTGAAAGTGAAATTACTACAGACTCTGCGGTGGTTCCAAAAAGAGGAGCAGCTTCAGTAGCGTGGAATAAACTGTGGCCTCCTGAATGTTTTATGAACAACCCCAGACTTCTCAGACTCTTTTAGTGACTTAGCGCTCAGAGGGAACTCAGTCAGCAGCACCTCTGGCAGCAGCACAGCGTCATAAACCTTTGGTAATGTAAACCTACGTGACGCTCGCTGCTCGACAAAAACTACGTATATGTGAATGTGCGATAGTTCTGGTATCATAACAGCTTAGTCTACCTCCTACACGCTACTTCCAGCCTCCTTGCTTGGACAAACACCATCTTGAACTTAACCTTCATTTTGATTTCAACCACACACCTGTGAAGTTTCATGACTTCATCTTGCACAAACAGACACAGAGACAATAGGTGTCACCCGGATCCCATTTCACTGTTACAACATACACAGACTTACGAGGCGAAAACAATACCAGGCATCGTAACGTTATTGTGGCTGATTAAAAAAAAAACAAAAAAAAAAACGTTCAGTTGAAAATGTCGACATTTTGGAGTTTTCAAAGTCAAATGCAACACAGATGGGAAACCAAAAAATGAATTCAATAGAGAGGATCTAATGTGTGTGTGTGTTATGTACTGTTAATTAAAGCAACTAATATAATAAAGAAATAGGAAGTATGTTATAAAGGCAAGACATGAAAAACTTGGCAGCACATTTGTGAGCTCAACTGAAGGAATGTCAAACTCAAAGCGTGATGGTTAACTTTTTATGACAGCAATTACATTTGTAGTGAGGCACCTGTATATTAGGGGTTGAGGAAAAAATCAGTACGGCATAGTATTGCAATATTTTTATGTGGCAGGTGTTTTTTTAAATTATACTAATTATACATATTACAAATAAAAAATGTTTTCCTTTGGGGACATAATTTACAGTTGAAAAAAGGTAGTAACTCGCAATATATTTTATCCCAATACTCAGGCTATCGTAAGATATTTAAAATTGCAATAACATTGTATCGCAACTTAAGTATTGTAATATTGTATCGTGGATCTTCTGATGGTTCCCACCCCTAGTGTATATACATCCTGCCATTTTTTTTAAGTTACTTACAGTTTGTGGTACTCTGATCCTCCAGGGATTTTAACATTGCATGAATGCAAAACCGAAGCGAGAAACTCTCACTGTCATCAGGTTAAAATCAAGGTCAAAGAAATGATCAAGTGTGTTTTTAGTTTTTTAAATGATCCTCAGACCAAGTTCTCAAACCTCTTTGCTTTGCATCTACATGCCAGGTGTGTACACGGAGCTGTGGGCATGGCTAGTGGGAAGCGTAAAAACAGTCATCAATCAAAAACATGTATCATTTTACTGTGAACACAAACCTGATTAGTCTGTCGCAGCCAGACCCTTTCAGCACGTTTCACGGACACGCCTGCAGTGGTAGAAAAGAGCTTCATCACCTGGGTGGGATTACTCACTGAGGAAAACATACCTTGCAGGAATATGTAGGGTGACGGCCGATCACTCCAAAATATCCAATGTTGAGATGGTTGAGGGACAAATCCAAGTATTCCTGTATTCTCTTGTTGCACAGTATTAAGACAATTGTATTTGTTGTTTTATTCACTGACAGTTTCAAAGAAGGAATTAATTCTTTCTCTCAACAAAAACAGAAAAATGAATCATTCAGAACTCCATAATTTAATTACATGCGTCACTGAGAAAAAAATCCCATAATGAACTTTGAGTATGTTGTATTTATAGTGGACCGAAAGAAAACTAGAACTCTGCACCTCGTCTCGGCTCTGTTTTCAGGATTTAGAAAGTGTAGCTTGTGATGGGAGAGCGGGGGCTCCTATTGGCTGTTCTACAAATGCAGATGCACGCACGTTCTCTGAAAGTCTGATTCAGTGGCGGAGAATCCTGCAGAGAAAGTTCCAGCATTAGCAACAACTGTCTACACTGCAAAGAAACCCGAAAAACGAACACAGACTTACCAAAAAGAGAGTCTAAGACAGAGCAAAAAAATGAAACACATGTCAATGGCAGAGAGGCATTTCAGAGTTCAGAGACTTTAAAAAATGCTAATCGGAGCTAAAGGCTCACGGCAACCATTTCCCTCAGTGGAAACAAAGCTTGTATTTCCTTTAATTTCACAGATAAGAAACAATAAATTGTGAAGAAAATAAAGCCTCCACAAAAATAGCATTTTAAGTCTTGTTTTATGATTTATCCTGGCTTCGTATGAGCAGAGGAAATCTGCGCTTGTTGCTAGGCTAATTTATACCATGTAAAATGCCATAGGCTTGTGCTAACAACGTTAGCATGTTGTATTTGTTTGGAAAACGTGTTTAGTATAAGACAGTTGTTTTGTCAGTGAACCTTGTGAGTTGTAACGGACCCAAATTTTGTAATGTTACCTTTGTTAAATGTTGCTGTTGTCCCTGGTTTTATGTGAGTAGAGGAAAAGTCTGCTAGCCGCTGGGCTAATTTATACAATGTAAAATGCCATAGGCGTATGCTAATAACATTAGCTTGTTGTATTTGTGGGGAAAATGTGTCCAGATAAAGACAAGTGTTTGTCTGTGAATGCTGCAAGTTATAATTAAGCTGATTTGTGTGCCAAACTTTGCAGCACTTCACAGAAACCTCCGCTGCTGATTAGTGTTTTGGAGGTGTAACTGCAGAGTGGCACATACACACCACTACACAAGTATAAATGCTCACAACAGCGTAGGCTACAGTGTAGGCTCTGCATAATACCTCTGCTCTGTAATACCTACTGTCATAAGAATTTGTTTGTAATGACCTTTAAAGCAAATAGAGACCGGAGCCGAAATATCAAAGTTTAACAGAATTTATTATCTTGTACAAGAGGAGCGTTTCACAGTGCAACACACAAGATGAGGTTACAGAGAAAAGGCTCCCTGAGAAGCGTCTACTGCAAGCTTTTATACAGTACATTTGGGTGTTGGAGTTTTGAGGGTTTCAGTTCCCCTAATCTATCAAGTACAGACTTCATAGATAACAATGGTTTTCAGTTGGTGTGACGTCTTGTCACACTGTCCTCCAGATGACACCGTCCATGACCTGTCTCCGACCCTCTGTTTCTCTCATTTCCTCTTACATATATAATGACGGACTTCCCTTTATCCTTAACCACCTGCTGATCTTGCAGTTGCTTTAGAATTAAACAGGAACATCCAGACTTGCACAACACAATGGCATGTTTATACAATGTGATCATAATTTTTATAACACCTACCTCTGTTATACCTCTGCAGCAGGCTTGAAGGCGAGACAACTTTGTTCCGCGACAGCCCTGACTCCCCATCTAATACCAAACTTTCTGTTGCTGCTTACACAGGTTAGACCCAGTGCTGTTGCTGGCCTCCAGCCTGCTGTGACACCAGGCTCTGGGGGGTTTGCCCTGGCTGAATTTAAGCCGCTATAGTGGCCAACTGAAGGTCTGTCTCCCGAGCTACTGTCTCCTTTTCCCCGGGGAAGCAGTCCACAGTGACGGGGGCTGAGGCGTAGAAACCGTGGGATGGCTAGTTGGCTAATTCTTGTCTCATTTGTGGTCTGATAAACAGAAAGATAGGGAGAGCGGGGCAAGTAGGGTCTGAGTGAATGAGCTGTGTATAACAGTACAATTAAATGAGATTGTTTTATGTATGGAAAACACTGCGCTGCTGTGTGAAGCGCAAGCATATGCCTGTGTTCGTCTGGTGGGAGGGGCTTAGGACAGAGGGAGGAGCTGCAGGAGGACGGTGTGTTTTCAAACTATGCCATTTTTCTTTGTTGTTTTTGTTTTTTTCCTACCCCAGCTTTAAATGATGCTGTGATCTGACTGGAAGCATTCAGAAATGTCAGTTTGAATAAGTTTAGCTCTTACTCTTCTCTGTCGTGTAACACAAATTTACACCTAAACACACAAACAGAACTTGTTCTCTTTCTCTGTCTTTGTTACACACATACACGCAGTCTCATTGACATTGTTAGGTCTGCAGAGCACAGTGGAAGCATTGTTACTCTAAATGAATTTATTATCTTGTTTGGCTTTAAGACTGTGAGCCAGCAGGAGAAAGTCTGAGCTGTTTCCTTCTGATAATCTGCTGCCTCTACGTGTGCGCATATACAGTAAGTGTGTGTCTGTGTGTGTGTGAAGTGTGAACAGTATGTGTATGTCAGCCAGTGACCTGTTTTCTGTCCAACGTGAACCAAGGATAAATAAGTCTACTTTCTCTTTTTGCTTCATTTCCATCACCTGCTTGACACAAATAAATAGACCTAATGAGCTATTTCAAAATAAAAGCCTCCCCCATTCGAAGTGGAAACCATCCCAAGAGCGGGACTTTACATGTTGGCGACAGTTCCCGCTTTCATCTAAACATGAAAGTGAAGAAATTGGGGTTTTACACTTCGGGGAGGTTGTAGCAGACATATTTTACAGATCTTTTAGACATTTCCAAAGCCACATTTGATTTGTCTTGCAGTGGAGCATTTGTTGGGTCGATCATGCTAAGACCACAAATGGATTTCTGTCTATATTAAGGGTGTAATTTCTTCTCCATTCTCCACACAGCTCTGAGTAAGATGTCCAGCATGTGCATCCCTGTCAGGACTCTTCATCACCAGGCGCACTGTTTGTTTAGGATGGCACAGCGACCATTTCACTTATTTCAAGATGTTTGCCTTTGATTAATCGAACTCTCGGCCCTCTAATTTAATCTGCTTCAAAACATATTTCCATATAAATCAGGCAGAAAAATGTTAATGTGTCCATGAAGACAAAAAAAAAAAAATCTTCTAATTGGAAGCATTGATATCTTCGTGGAAATGCTTGGACACACATTCTATATCTTTTAAGTCCTCTTGATCACATTTCCATGTGTTTGATTTCTCTTTGATTGTCTTTCATGCTCTCACCAGACATCTCATCTTTGATCATTCTCTGTGGGCGTCTTTCCACCAAATTTGGGTCATCTCTCCCTTTTTCCACCGTTTCACTTTAGTTTTTTGACTCAGATTTAAGGCTCGCTCACACCAGACAGTGACTAGTTACTTGCAGGGCCGGTTGGTGATCTACTGTAGCTTGCAAGCTAACCGCTTAAATGCTGGCTAGCTTGGAACATGCTAGCACTAGCACGCAGTCACAGCTTCTTTTAATTTCTTTGTATGAAGCCATTTTTCCCTCGACATTTTGTATTCGTGATTAAACGGACAGTACATTACATTACAGAGAAATACAATTAAACGGACAGTACATTACATTACAGAGAAATACAAACCGTACTAATGAACCTTCATTAATATAGGCCTATATTTTATCTACAAGTGCACGTCACACACTGAGCGAGCCACCTGTTAATGACGCTGTGGGCTAATGGGCATGTAGCTACTTCCATGTTTCAGATGATACGTCATTTTTGTAGTCGACCAATGAAGAAGAGTTTACATATCACCTTGGATTCGTCCTTCACCTTCTCAAAATGATCCCACACTTTGGATTTCCTGCCCGACATGTTATTAACTAGCCTGTGGAATAACCGCAGGTACCAGCCCTGGAAATTAACCTGACTCCTGCCTGGAGCGGCCTCTTCTTGTGTGTGTCCTTCCAAATTAAATTCCCACATGATCCAGTCATAAAAGTTTTGATTTATTTTGACAAGGCGCTAAGTTGGTCGACCTTCCTGGTCAAGTAATGTTTGGTCGACAATTGGGGGGTAGCCCTAATGTACATCGGACCAAAACAGCAAAATAAAGTGTCTTGACGACAAATGTCAGACATACAGTATATAACCTGGAAATTTAATAAGGTAGTTGTTTGTCAGAATATGACACCTCCAGCTATTGGATGGGGATGTTCGTGCACATTGATTGAGACAGTATGTGCGTTTACACTCAACCTGAATGAAAACAGCCAACCCGAAAGAAAATCTAATCGGGTGCACAGGGGTGGAATATTCCTTTTCAGAACCCGAATGGAAGAATTTTTGTCTTGTATACACCTCCTACCCGATTCCAGCCATTCCGTTCTTTCTGTGCATGCTTGTTTCCTTGCCTTTCTGGCGCGATGACGTATATAGCGTGCATAGCAACGGGCTGAGATAGAGCAGTCGGACTTGTTGCACTCACCGGTTTCCATTCGCCAAAGCACGGTATTCTATCTCCCATCTTTGACCTTCTACCTCCCTTCTCCTCCTCAACAGACGAAGCATTAGCAGAACAAGGTTGTTGTCGTACTGCTGCTTCAAGAATATAAGCAAAACAAGCCCGAAAAAGGCACTAAGAACAGCTGCGTCAAGTATCTTGTTATCCGGAGCGAGGACTACAGTGTTTTCTTCCGGTACACGTAACATCCGCCCCCGCCCCCTATCCAATCAAAAACCTTCCCTGCCCCAAACCTTGTGCAGATCCTCATTCAGAATGAATATTTCTCATGTAAACTACTGGAAAAACTTTAATTCCGAATGATTTCATTCAGATTTATTTCATTCTGAATGAGAAGCCATCATGTAACCGCACCCAATGAGGCCCAGTGTTCTGTAACAACACTGATCATTGACTGGCAACGACGTAACATAATTGTTTACCTGACTGTCCATAGGATTTGGGCTCCTAATTGCTTATAACCAATATGCTACTCTTAAATGATGCTATTAAAGACCTTGGAATTTACCACCAGTCAAAGTAGATGTGGCTGCTTTCAACCAAAACGGGGGGAGGGCATGACGCACGAGCAAAGTACCCTGATGTCCAGCTCTCATATCTGACCATTTTCACATTCTCCCATGCTGTCAGATGTCTTATTCTCTTTCTCCATAGTCATCTCTCCCTTTAGTTTAGTTTTTTTTTTCTTAAGACAATTTCCTTCACAACTTTTTCTTAAAAATCTTTCTCCTTTCTTTCCGTCTCTCTCTCTCTCACGCTGTGATTTATAAAAGGCTCCATTGTGAATGTTTGTTGACATTTTAATTGTGTCAGTTATGTTAATTTGCTTCTGGACACATACCGAATGTCCACCCAAGCTTCAGCCTGGCCTGCAAGACGCTTGCAACACTGTGTGTGTTATTGTGTATTTGCACGTGTGTAATTGTATGTGTGGATATATTTGTAAGTGTGTGTTTCCCTATGTGTGTGCATTCACGCACGCGTCCCGTGTGTGTTTTTCAGAGTAGTTAAGATAATTGGGAATGGGCTCAGAATGCGGGTCTAGGAAAATAGCCGGGAACGTCTCGGCTCCTGTGTGTGCATGTGTGTGTGTGTGAGGGGTCGGTTTTCCGGACAAGGAGCTGGAAGCTGTCAGGTGGAGGGGATCGAATATCAGGATGCTGATTGGAGGTTGGTGTGTGTGTATGCGTGCGTTTGGAGACAGAGGATAATTAGCTTAATGGTGAAATGGCTCGGCTAAATCCTGTCAGTATCCCTGTGAAAATAGCACACAAACACACACTGATACAAGCTGGGATAAGCTCGGCTGTCTTAATAACAGCATACAGTTTCCACTGAAAAAATGATAATGAGGAAGACGCTGGTGGCATCAACATTCCCAGTGGACATTCAGCTTTCATCGTAATCGTCGTCATCATCCATCCTCTTATTAATTGTGTCCTCGTGTTACCTGTTTCATCATTCATCTGGCTCTCTCTTGTTTCACTCCACTCCTGGTCAAAGTTTATATTTATTATTTTGTTCGACTCAAGCTGGAAAAAAGAATTTAGTGTTGTGAAGGCAAATTAAAAAAACAGAGAGGAAGGATCTAAGTTTCCAACCTGGACTTTCTGATCTTCAGGTATTTTACATTTCCAAGGCAGGTGATAGTCATTAGGAAATATCGTCTGAGAATGATGCATTTTGTGCCAACTCATTTCGTAGAAGTTGAGATATTTTTCTGAATAAGACTTTGACTTGCTGGTAGGTCAAGATGAAAAACGGGGGACCTTGAGTAGTTGCCATATTTTAATGTCTGGGCCAAAGTGGTGGATTAACCGCGACTTCTATCACTAGAAACATGACAGTCGCTTGGACTTGTTTTTTTTTTTTTTAAGTGTCTACACAGAAAGATGTAAATAAATATGTGAGAATATGTATAAACGAAGAAGTAATTAGCTACCATTGTTTTGCTTCTTTTTTTGTCAGTACCGCCAAAGGAAAATAAGCTCATTACGCATGCTCAGAATCTACTCTTACTTACTTAGACTTAGTTCCTCTCATTCCTATTGGAACATTGGGCGACGAGTCCCTTCCACTTTCTCCAGTCCCTGGCAACCCTCCTTGCACCATGCCAGCTGACACCCGTCTCTCTTAGGTCTTCCTTAAACGTCTGTCTCCACGTCTTCCTTGGCCTCCCTCTCTTCCTCTTGCCGCCCTCAGGCACCCAGTCCATTGCAACACTCGCTGGTCGGAGTACGTGTCCAGCCATTCTTCTTCTCCTATCAGAGACCATGTCAGACAGTAGCGCCACCCCTGCCCTTCTCATCACCTCATCGTTGGTGATGTGGTCTCGCCATGAGATCCTCAACATGGTTCTGAGGTGTTGTCGGTGGAAGACATCCAACATGTTGGTAATACTGGCAGTCCCCATCCACGTCTCGCAGGCGTAGGTCGCTGTTGGAATGACCACTTACATATACAGGCGTAGCTTGATGGCCGTAGTGATAGCTTTGGACAACCATATGTTGCGGAGCCATTGGAACACTCCTGCAGCTTTGCCAATTCTCGTCCGTACGTCTTCCTCCACATCTCCTGTACTTGAGATGCTACTGCCAAGATACGTGAAGTTCTCGACATACTCAATGTCATACTCGCCTAGAGTGAGTGGTGGGTGGTGTTGATCCTGTCCGACAATCATGACCTTGGTCTTCTCGTGGCTGATCCGATGAATCTTCTCTGGTATTTGACATATTGCTGGCTTGGCCATTTTCGTCACCTACTGACCCAGAGAGGGTTTTTTTCTTCCTTTTTTCAACTGAGACCCTGTGTCCTCATACGAGGACATCATCTTTTGGCTTTACTTGACCTTATACTTCATTCTACTTAACACAGACCTGTTGTCGTCGTTCGTGGACACTTTTTTGTGCCATCTAGTGGCAGTAAGAGCACAATACACTAATCCATGTAAAAACAAGATGGCAGCCATCTCTGCCAAGTCAGTCTGCAGCCGACCCTGGCACGAAAATGGACAAGGTCCAAAACCTGATCAGATTTTATGGTTGAAACCTGTTTATTTCTAACTGATATGGTTTGTAGTTTGATATGGCAACAAGTTTGACCAATTTTATCAACAGTAACAAGCTACACTGTTAGTTAGGAAGTACTTGTTTGACATTGCGACTATATTATCATCTCGTTTGAAGACATTGGGACTTCATTGGTGTCTCATTTAAGGAGACTGGGACTAAATTATTGTTGATATTGTTTAGTTTTTTATACTTATCAGATCCTACTGATCCCAAATAGCTAGGAGAAATTAAAAATGCATACCAAACAAAAGTTCAGGTCTCAGGAGGATATGTGTTGTTGTTTTTTTTTAAAGTCTGTATATGTGTAGACGCAGCCTGAAACTGGGCTGAATTAATTTAAAAAGGATGTCTAGGTTACATTAGGTCCTTACTGGGTACAAATTTTTGGAACATTTTGTATATGTAGTTCCTTTTTTTCAACCAAATTAAGCGTGGTGTAAATATAGATTCCAAGGTGTTATTGTACAAGTTGATCTCTCCATTTGTGAGCCATTCAACAGTTTGGTTCCCTGGTGTGTAATGACCATCGTCACTATCATCTTTATATGATTACTCCTTATTACTTCTTATTTTCTAAGTGTTTGTCTGTCTAAAACTACTCATTGTGAGTACCTTAGCTTTCCATGTGTGTGTTTATCTCTCCTTTTATTCAATCTTTCTTTCTTTTTGCCTCTCTGCTTCATTCCAGTTCAATATGGGCCTCTGTTCTAACAAATGTGTCGTCAGCCTCCTTAAACATTTAACACATTTTCCCTGTCACACACACACACACACACACACACACACACACACACCCTGTCACACACACACACACACACACACACACACACACACACACAAACCCCTCTCTCCTCTCGCTCATCTTGTAATAATTAGTGTAAATTGGAAACTTGCGTCGTCAGGGTTTGCTCAGAGCTCACAGCTTCCAACTTTCAGGTCATACCCTCGTTGACACTTTCATTTTCTCCGTCTCTGTCATTCTATTCTTCTGTCATTTAATTAACTTTCATTTCCAGTCTGCTTTATTGGCATGAAGTACAACAGTACCCAGAGCAAATACTGCTCCAGTCTACAAATTGTAAACAGATTCAGCTAAAAGCCACGACAGTGTGGCGTTAGCGGCAACCAGTGATTCAGTAATGTCACATTCAGGGATCACTGACACAGCAGATGCTGTTTTAAATTGACATCCAGCGATCACAAACTTTCAGACTGTGATCAGTTTTTAAAACAACCCAGTCTTCCCCACAATAATGTTGGCATGGCATTTCTGCAAACCTGCAACCCACAAATACGTTACATTTGCACCTTATCATGTTGCAGATACATTGAAACTTTACCTTTCAACAATGTTGTGGTTAACATGTGTTGAGCTTAAGGCACAAAAACTGCGGTGTAACAGTTAGGAAAATGTCATGTTTTGGCTGAGAATACACAGTTTTGGGGGGCACAATTCCTGCTGGAAATGCAGAGACATCTCAGTGAAAAACAACTGCTTTTCATGGCAATATCCTTGCTAAAAGCACACCCACATTTGGGGGCTAAAAAGCCACAGAAAAACAGCAACGGGTCCCTGAGTATCACCCATGTTTGGGGACTGAAAGACGTGGGTCCTTAAAAAACACCCTCTCTCTGGCTATAAATTTGCCAGAGAGAGTGCCATGGGTCCCAGAAAAACACTCCCGTTTGTGGGCAAAAAATCCCAAGGAAAAAAGTGAAGGGTCCCTAAAAACAGTCACATCTGGGGGCTGAAAATGTGCTGGAAAAAGAGTCATGGAGTCCTGAATAAAACCCACATTTGGGTGCTAAAAAGCCACAGGAAAATCAGTGATGGGTTCATTAATAACACCTGTGTTTGGAGGCCGAAAGCCACTGAAAAAGTGCCACGGGTCCCAGATAAACACCCTGTTTGGGGACTAAAAATCCAGAGAAAAAAGTGAAGCGTCCCTAAAAACACTCACATCTGGGGGCTGAAAACTTGCTGGGAAAAGAGCCATGGGTTACTAAAAAGCACTCACATTTGGGTGCTTAAAAGCCATAGAAAAACAGTGACAGGGCCCTGAGTAACACCCGTGTTTGGAGGCTGAAAGCCACTGAAAAAGTGCCACGAGTCATTAAAAAGCACCCTTGTTTAGGGGCTGCAAAATTGCTAGAGAGAGTGCAATGGTTCCCACAAAAACACCCACGTTTGGGGGCAAAAAATCCCAAGGAAAAAAGTGAAGGGTCCCTAAAAACAGTCACATCTGGGGGCTGAAAACGTGTTGGAAAAAGAGGCATGGGTTACAAATATACACTCATGTTTGGGTGCTTAAAAGCCTCTGGAAAAACAGTTATGGGTCCCAAGATACACTGACATTTGGGGGCTGAAAAGCCGCTCGAAAAAAGCCATGGGTCCCTGAAAACTCACTTGTATTTGGTGGCTAAAAAGCCTTGTTTAAAAACAACAGGTTTTGTTGTTTGTTGGTCTCAAACAGTGGTCTGCAGCTCTGCAGGCGTCTCACCTAGGGAACACGCCACCCACCATGCTCTCCACCTCCAGATGACAAAGTCAGCTCCTACACTACGTCACTTTAGAAATGTTGATATGATATGAAATGTGCAAATGTAATATATTTGCAGCTTACAGCAATGTGCAATGCCAACATTTCCTTCCGGCGACTGCACTGGCCAACGTGGAAATCACAGGTGTTATCAATGCATTTGATTAGTGATTTGCGAGTTGTCCTCGTCAGCTTATAATGTCTGTCCTTCATACTGCAGCATGTGTAATATTTATGAAAGATGTTGGCGAGGAGACATTAAAACTTCCAGTCACTTTGAATCCCTCCAAATCCACATAATTATTCCTTCCAGTGTCTTTCCACTGCCGTGTACTGCATGATTTTGTTATCTTCAAGAGACCTTGAAAACAATTTCGTGTGCGTCATGCAATGCTTGAGCTCGAATCTTCTCAAGGTGTCCTCAGACTTGGCTGTAAGCGTCAACGCCCAGCAGCCGCTGTTTGCACAGTAGACATCCAAATCTCCATGGATACAGGTGTCACAGCTACAGTGCACTACTGTTGTCGGGATGATCTGTGAAATGACAGTCAGACACTGGTTCCTCTTCTATGTCTCGCCTCCTTCGCAAGTAGTTTGTGGAAAAAGACTGGTGGTTCCAAAACAAATCTGATGTATGTATTTGGACTTACACAACTTCAGTGGAAACCTCAATGTTTCCCCCACCTCACACTGGCTACACCCATGGCAACTGGTTGCATTTTAGAGCATCTCCAAATGGATGACTCTCGGCTCCACATTAAGTCACATCACTCACAGGGATGCGCAACGGTTCAAAGGAAACTGGAAACGAGCCACTGGATCTGGACGGCAACAAGTTGGCGCCTGTTAAAAGCATCTCGTCTGAAGGCACCTTAAGAGTGACGGATCACACTGGCTTTTTCTCTGAGGAGCGCTGGAGCTCACCTCTGGAGCAACATTTGGTCAAAAATTCAGTTTAGTCTACACCTGGAGCTGGTTTGACAAAGATGGCTGTGGCCTGAGTCTGAAGTTCATCAGCTGCAGAAAGCTTTCTAGTTTCAGTAAGCTGCATTAATGCGTGCCCCTTACATTAGCAATAGATGAATAAGTAGATGCTTTGAGTGTAACTACACTCTCATCAGTTCAATTTACAAGCATCAGTCTTTGTGGAAAAAAGCTCCTGATATGCACAGTTGCAACAAGGTAATCATTCACTTTGATTTTTGGACGTCAATTTCCATTAATTTTACTTTCCAGAGCCCAATATCGACTAACCACTAAATAACTTATTCATTTTTAAGAAAAAATGCAAAATGACGTGAAATACAAGCAACCCTTCTTTTTCTCCAGCTCTCCATAACTCTTGAACTTTAGCGTCAAAGCACTATCCATTTAGAGAGGGTGACATTTTAATATTTTATGTTGTAAATGACTTGGTTTTTATTGTATTTGTTGGCTCTGCTGACAGACAGCTGGTTAGCTGCCCAGCTGTCTGTCCTGGTTAGCTATCCTTGGCCGCTTTGCTCCGTGCACCACCTGCAAATTATCACTGGTAACTCTGTCCAGGTAAGTTTAGGAAAAGAAACAAGGTGAGAACGTACCTTAAAATGGCTCAAAGTTCACACGGTTCCAAACGTGTCTCCAGGGGAAAGTCCTAGGTTTTGTGATCCGCCCACTACCCAAACCTGCCTCCTTATGACACTACTCTGGACTGCTTTCTTGTTCACTCCCATCGGCGCATTGGTCACATGATCGCAGCCTTTAAAAAATACCTGAGAAATGTATGATTTTGGGTGTGTTACATTTCGTAGGAAAACGTACGAGCAGTTTATGAGAACAGCCTGCCAAATATGCATCACGTTCAAATGGAGCCACTGTTGCCTTCAGGGGACCTTCATGCTAATTGTTTCCCTTGGAAAGTTGAACTGTCACCGCTCACATTGTTTGAGTATGCATCTAGACTGATCAGCACCTCACTGCAACAACACAGAGTTGGCACGAAAGCCAGACAGGCACTTCAGCTTCTCTACTGCGCAACATGGAGTTCATATACAACTGAGGCGACAGTAACTCAGCTTTCTGCTTCTCTGCGTCTTTCCTTCTCATTCCATCTTTGATTGCATCTTTTGATTATTGTGGAAAAGTTTCAGAGGTCACACACACACACACACACACACACACACACACACACACACGCACACACAAGTCTCCGGGGAAGGGACCACAGTCTTGTTTGTCTCTGAGTAGGGACGGGGGAGCGAAGTGGAACGTACATTGTTTTCAAACCAGGCGCTCTCCGCAAATATCTCCCCCTCAGAGCGCAATGGGAGGGAGAGGATGTATTTTAGGGGTGGTGTGTGTGTGTGTGTGTGTGTGTGTGTGTGTGTGTACATATGTGTGTGTTGGGAGATGGGGGGGGGTTAGTAGGAGGGCCACTTGGTTTTGGTCACGTCGGTGTGTTTGCCAGCAGCATAAACCAAAGCACAGCTGAGCCTAGGATCCCTGTTTGACTCATTATGGCCTCTCTTTCTTTTCACTTTCACGCTTTCAGGCCTCCTCCTTCTTATTCAGTCTTTTTTTATTCCTCTGTGCCGGCGAAAGCCATGGCCGAACACATTATATTTTTGGATCGTCCGTACGTCCATCCGTATCATTCTCGTGATACGCGATATCTCAAGAACACCTTTGGGGGGGAATTTCTCCAAATTTGGTATGAACATTCTCTTTGACTCATCAATGAACTTATTAGATTTTGGTGATCAAAGGTCAAGGTCACGGGGCACCTGGTGGCTTAATGGGTGGAACAATGTCCTTGCCGCAGCGGCCACAGGTTTAATTCCAGCCTGCGGCCCTTTGCTGCATGTCATCTCCTCTCTCTCTCCCTTTCACGCTTTGACTGTCCGATCTAATAAAGGCAGAAAGCCAAAAGAAAATCTCAAAGAAAAGGTCAAGGTTACTGTGACCTCTGTGTCATTCTTGTGAATGTAATATCTCAAGAACATTTCAAGGGAGTTTACTCAAATTTGGCACAAACATCCATTTTAACACAAGACTGACTGAACTGAATAGAATTTGGTAGTCAAAGGTCAGTGGGACCTTACAAAACTTGTTTTTGGCTACTTAAGTATTAATATGCTGATCATGATAAAATGTCACACACTGTTTAATTACAGTAAAAGGGTCTACACTGCACACAACACCAGCACACAACAGAGCACCATAAGCAAAGCACATCACAACCCCTAAGGGCACAAGTATACTGGCTGCATGGCCAAATGTACGCGTACAGCACGGTCGTTCGTCGATGCAGCCAACACACCTGATGCTGGTGGTCTCCACTAGGGGCAGACCACAGCACTCAGACACAGAGGTCGCGAAAAGCGAAGAAGGTGGTGACACTGTGTTTCCGGATGTAGTAGGCTATACACAAACATGGATACTCTAGATGAAGAGGAGATTATAATTTTATGTCTTTTAAGATCTCGGCAGAGGAAAAGGTGTCGTCTCTGCCGCCATTGGAGATGGTATGTGCAGCCCGACCTCACGTTCACGGTCTCTAGAGGTCTATTTCGCACGAGCACCTCTAGTGTTCATGTCAATATTGCATCTCACACACGCGTCACGTTATCTCGCGTCAAAGTGAGCGGCCTACACGCCAAACGACCGAAAAATACGCATGGCAGCCATGATGCGTACGCGCACGCGTTGTCTGCAGCAAGTATACTTCTCGCATAAAGTCCTAATTGAGGTTGGCACAAATTAATTTTTAAAGCAACTCACTTTAAATATTTTGAAACCTGCCTCTACCTGCAAACATCTTCTTTGTTTCGTTTCTTGTTCTTTATCATTCTCTCCTTACCTCTTACTTTCTGTCATACTCATGTCTTTCTCCGTTGATCATTTTTACAACAAATTAGTGACTTTGCTCTTTCTTGCCACTCATGTCCTCTCCTCCTCTCATTTGTCTTATTGAGACCCGTTCTGTCTCCGATTACCACGTTGCTTTTCACTTCTTCGGTTTTTCCTTTTTCAGCTGATATTTTTTCTCCATTTTTGTCATTGTTTGAGTCATTTTTCTAAACTCCATTGTCTTTCTCTTTTTCCCTTTTTGACCCTACATTCTCCCTTTCTCCTTTCCTCCATCTCTTTCTCTCCTTCTCTGCCACAGTGAGTCACTACCAGGACTCCAGCTGAACTCACGCACCAATCACAGAGCAGCTTCTCTCCCTTCCACACCGCTAATTTGCATAACCCTTCAGCCTTCAAAAAGAGTGATGGCTTTTGGGGGAACGCATTCCCTGATTGATGTGTGTGTGGTTGTGTGTATAAATCCCCCATGCACATTAAGTTTCCATCCATATGTGCATTTTTGTATTGGTGTGTGTGTGTGTGTGTGTGTGGTATACCGTTCTGTTTGTGACTGTGTGTACACGTGTGCGTACACACAGTATATGTTTGCATTTGTGGACTCAGTGTGTGTGTGTGCCCATGCACAAGTGTTTATGTATATGCGTGGATGTTTGACAAACAGTGTGTGTGTGTGTGTGTGTGTGTGTGTGTGTGTGTTCATCGTTCGCCAGCTTTCCAGCATCTTAAGCCCCCTCCAGTGTCTCGTGGCATCAGATGAACTTCACCAGAGGTCTGGGACACAAACCAACATCCCAGTTGCAACATTACAGACCATCATACCCGCTGTGCTCACCAGCCAACAATATGACAACAATAATATTTTACAATACATGCAGAAGATCTGGGATTTTAGATTTTTAAGGGGGGGACAGGGATTCTGATGGGATCTGGTGACAGTAGGAATAAGAATCCATGAGATTTAAGAGGCTGGCAGAGATTTGTTGAAGCTCAGTTGGTACGTGGCATTTTGTAAAGGATACTGTGTAAAATCTGGATACAGTCTTTCATTTTTCCATTCGTATTTACTTTTTTGTCATCATTATGTCTTGTCATTAATTTTTTGTTACTTATAATGCTGATGCTGCAAGTCAGAGCAGTAGCAGCTTAGCAGGTGCGGTGTGGTTTCAGTGTGGCTGTAAGTTGACCAGAGAAATTTGAGTCCAAAGTGAACTAAGCCTGAAGTGATGCTTTTGTTTATTTACCCTGTATTTAACCAGGATCGGTCCCAGTCTGTTTTTCAGCAAAGTCCTGGGGTCCGTTTCACAAAGCAGGTTTAGTGAAAACTCTGAGTCTGTTAACCCTGAAATGAGGGAAACTCTGGGTTTTCCGTTTCAGAAAGGGAGGTAACTTAAACCAGAGAAAGGGAGGTAACTCCAGCCCGTTTCAGAAAGAGAAGTAACTGAAGCTCGGTGTCAGTTACTATGGCAACTGACTCTGTGAACCTAACCTGTTCGGGAGCAGGTTTTCTTCAATGAACCTCGAGTTTCTAGCTGTCTCCTCCCTCTTACGCCACACACACAGTGTGATTCATTCATTCATTCGTTTAGTGTCGTTTGATCATCTGTCCTCAAGGTAAAGTTGGATCCTAAAGTGTGTTCTAGTTCTAAATCTACTTTTTTCGACCATGGCATGTCCGTTCTTGGAGGACCCTGTGGACGAAGAGGCAGTGTTACTGAGGAGGGAGTTACGCATTCGTCGGGAGATTATTCACAGGCCCAGAATTGACGTATTATCATTTCCAGAACATTTTCTTTTTGAACGGTACCGTTTCACATCACAGTCCATCATTTATATCCATAACCTCATCCGTCGTGACATAACCAACGTCACCAACCGTGGACGTGCACTTTCATCTACCCAGATTCTTTGTGTTGCTCTTTGTTTTTTTGCAAACGGGAGTTTTCTGTATAATATCGGAGATGCAGAAAATATCAGTAAGGCCACTGTCTGCAGAGCCGTGAGAAAAGTGTCCCTAGCTCTGAAACGTCTATTAAACTCTTTTGTTGTGTTCCCTGGACATAAACCTGTGAGGGTCATCAAGGAGGAGTTCCACAGGACTGCAGGTCAATGATGTAGAAATCAGTTAAAATTTATGATAATAAATCATATTCAGTTAATGACATGGTGCTGCAACCTCACACTGGGATTAGTCATTTTAATTTCTTTTAGGATTTCCCGGTGTGATAGGGTGCACTGATGGAACCCACATTCCCATCATTGCTCCTTCACAAAATGAAGGAGACTATGTGAATATGAAGTCCATTCACAGCATTAATGTGCAGGTAGATTGACTGTCTCAAAATGTCAGACTGCATCACAATGCAAAAACTCAAAATCATACCAAGAATATGTGTCTTATTTCTAGTCAAAACAAGTCACACCTAAAAGTAACTTGCTTTTAGACCATTTTCACTTGAAAAATAATGAGGTGGGATTGCATCTTAGTGAACTAAATTTTAGCTTTAACATCATTCCACCTGTTTGCATCTGTAGCCTAACATTATTGTGATTGCATAAATGTATAAAATAAATTTAAACTTAGGCTACACATTGACTCGAGCAGTAATTTTCTCCCACGCCGACTCCCATTCCTTCGCTGCTGCAGCCGTGTTATTCTTCTTCCTGAAAACAGCTTCAAATTCGCTGTATGAGCGCATTAAAATATCCAACTCCAGAGGAGTAAAAAAAATGCAGACCTTTTCTTGTAGCTTGTTGCCATGGTGAATCGTGGTATCGGGGCTCCATTGATGACGGCTTTTTAAAGTCGTGGTGCACGCGCTTAACTCAGAGTTCACGGACCCCTGGCCAAGATGGGCAGTAGCCAAAGATAAAAACAAATGCACGTAAACTGACACCAACCACAAGAACCGACAACACCACAATTTAAAACATCCCGATGAACAAATGCAGTACAGGCTACGTATCCAAAATATCGATTTTAGCACTGATACCTTGATGATTGTGTCTTTGCGTCTTTCAAAATTAATTCAAAATTATTTACAGAAGTCAGATCATGAAGTTTTAAAACACTGAAATGATTTCAACTGCCCATTTGTTGTGTACAGGCAACATTTGACCTCAGTGTGCTTCATGAACTGTTTTCTGATTAATTTAAGAAACTGTTGAACCTTTGGCGGCACGGTGGTGCAGTGGTTAGCATTGTCACCTCACAGCATGGGGGGTTCCTGGTTTGAACCCCAGGTGGGGGAGCCCTTCTGTGCGGAGTTTGCATGTTCTCCACGTGTCAGCATGCGTTTCCTCCAGGTACTCCAGCTTCCTCCCACAGTCCAAAGACATGCAAGTTAACTGGTGGCTCTAAATTGCCCGTAGGTGTGAATGTGAGTGTGAATGGTTGTCTATCTCTATGTGTCAGCCCTGTGATAGTCTGGTGACCTGTCCAGAGTGAACCCCACCTCTCACCCAATGTCAGCTGGGATGGAGATAGGGATTAGTGGGCTTTAGAGGGGCTGGTGGGTACATTTTGTCACCACTGGACGGAGTCAGGCTAGCTCTTTTCCCCTGTTTCCAGCCTTTATGCTTAGCTAAGCTGACAGCTGCTGTTGTAGCTTCATATTTAGCATACAGATATGAAAGTGATATTAATATCCCTTAAATCAGAGATGTTTTTCATGATAAGAGACTGAAACAATCACTCTTATTCACTGTTATCAACATGCTATGAGAAAAAGATGTTTAAGCCGCTTGAGACCTTCAGCCGCACTGTAGTGGCACTGTGTTAGCTAATGGCAGTGCAACAACATTAGCTAACTACTTCCTCCTCATTACTGAGGCTACGATTCAAACTGTCTCTCCATTCAGTTTGTGTTGGCACTGACACATCGAGCAGCACAGACGCAGTGAAATAAATTATGAAGTTGTAGCTCAATGACAAGCTTTCAGCACTTGGCAGCATTAAGATCTCCACTGCTTGAAATCTACATTGATGAGAATCACCAGCTTCATGCATCAAAGAGCCCAACATGAATTTAAAAAAAATGTCCTTGGCTTCTGTTAATTTACCTGGGCAGCTCGCCTGGATATTAGCACAGTATGGGAAATGCCGGTTCGGTAAATTAACTCTTCAAATGTCAACACATGACAGAATCACATTTGTAGGCCTGGAATTCGTTTTGTTACAAGGTCACGTCTCTTCTCCCGTCTCACTTACACAGTTTGTTGGAGAGCCAACAGTCAGTCTACACTTTTTTCTTCCTACAGAAAGAGAACTGTGACAAACTGTTAACACTAGGTAATACATTTCTGAATCAATCCGATATAAAGACAGGAAGCATCAGCGTACTATACTTGTCTTCTCAGTCTTTCAACTCGTCCACTTGTTCAAAATTAACAATTTAAGGCGCCAGTTAGACAAAAGTGCTTTTTACCAGCCAATTAGTGGTGGCTGTTGCAGGATACCCGGAGCTATATGACTTTACCAATCATACTTACGTGCTCCACCCGAAAACCATTGCAGACCAAGTAAACCCCCTCATGGCAACAGCACTTGTCAGTGGCAGTGACCCCCCAGCACGCCTTGCCACATCACAAAAACTGCTCAGGATTGACCCCAGGAATGGGACAAAGAGCTCAAGGTGTTGACTTTTCTTCAAAATACCCCAGATCCCAATCTGTTTGAACATTTGAGGGACGTGCTGGTGCCCCAGAGGTAACCCCAGTCCACGGTGGGTGCTCCTTGGGGTGGACATGGGTCTGACCTGTGAAGGCATGGACACAGGACCTCTGGAGGGTGTCCTATAGTGTCTGGCACCAGGGCGTCAGCTTAAGATCCTTTGAGTCCCATACGATGTGAGGTGGGGTACAAGCACGTCCCAAAGATAGTTGATCAGATTGGGATTTAGGGAATTTGGTGGCCAGCTCGATGCCTTGACAGGGCTTGACGCTAACTTTTTTCCCAAGGAGCACATGTGCTCCTAAGTTGAAAAAGTAAGGAGCGCACAAAGAACTTTAGGGGCACAATGTAAATTGATCAAATAATGTGTTTTCCGTAATAAACGTGATGCAAATAGACATTTACAAGCAAAATTATTTAATGAATTTGTATACAAAATGTACAGAAAGGTAAAATCATCAAGTTTTGAAAAAGTATTGCAATTTAATTTTGTCTTTAATGTTATTATCTTATATATATTATCTTTGCAATATGATTATCTTATATAATGTTATTACTATCCTAAAACATTCTCTCTGAAACTCTGCAGGACTTATTTTCACCCTGCCCAGCAGCGGTACCGTGGCAAACGGTCCCTAACTGCAGGGAGAACAGAGCAGGCTTCCCCGGAGGTCCGCCGCTTTTCCCGGTCCCTCTTCTCCGCCACACTTTGACTTATTTCCACCCAGCTGACAGCCTGGCTGTGGAGAATGGTCCCTAACTATGGGGAGAACGGAGCAGGCTTCCCCGGAGGTCCGCCACTTAACCTGGTCTGTCTCCTCCACACTTTGACTTATTTCCACGCTGCCGACAGTGGGACTTATTTATTGTGCCAACAGTGGCTTGGAAAACCGCCCATAACCGTGTCACACGAGGTAGAGGGAAGAGGGAAGGCGGCTGGAGTTCCTCCAACATTTGCGGTTAGATTATCATATTTTTTTAGCTTCGGCTGTTTTTTTTATGCGCACGTGCCCCTAAATATTTTTTACAGACCTATTTTTATTCGCAGATACGAGTGAAATGCTCGCACTGTCGAGGCCCTGCTTGAGCTCTTTGTCACGTTCCTTGGGCCATTCCTGAGCAGTTTATATGGTGTGGCGTGGTGCATTGTCCTGCTGGGGGGGGGCAACGCTACAGGGGAGTGTCACTGCCATAAGGGGGGGTACCTGCTCTGCACTGGTGCTCAGGTGGGTGGAGTGTGTCAGGTGGCAACCGCATGAATGTCAGAACCCAAGGTTTTCCAACAGAACAGAACATTGTAACAAGATGATCAATGTTGTTCACGTCACCTGTCAGTGGTTTTAATGTTTTGGCTGATTAGTGTACATAAAGCTTGGACTTCACTGACGGTCCATTTGTGAGTGTTTTCTTTCTTTCTTTTTGTCACAAGCCGAAGTTTGTTTTTGTGTTGTCTGTCATTCAGAGTCAGCTAATGTTTTTTGAACAAGGGGGTTTGCCTGTGCTGCGATGGCTGTGTTCGACCAATCACCATACACCTATGTTACCATGGCTCCCCTTGTGCTGGGGAGGACCTACTTTAAAGAAGAAGTGAGAAAAGATGGCGTTCTAACTATGGTTGTTCCTAGTTCTTGGTGTGCGGACACAACAACAAAGAAAATGCACTCTATCAGGGCCTCAGTCTATCACATTTAAAAATACTTTTCTCAATTTTTTGATCACCACATGCTGTTTTCTGATGATTCAGTCAGTACCAGAAAAAAATGACAACATAGGTTTATTCAGCTGCATGAAACTCACTGCTGCATGTTGACATGACAGGCGACCTCTTGTGGCCATGTGAGTTAAGGCAGTAGGATTCAAAGTTTATTGGCTTTATGGCCGATAATGCCATCGTTGGCTAGCTGTTAGCAACTGTTGATTTTGCTCATCCACATCCCGGCATGCAAAGCCCCCATGGCGACAAGTGCGGCTTGTTTACTGTTAATTTATTATGTTGATCTGTTCTGTACAACATCTATTGCACGTCTGTCCGTCCTGGAAGAGGGATCCCTCCTCAGTTGCTCTTCCTGAGGTTTCTACCGTTTTTTTTTCCCTGTTAAAGGGTTTTTTTGGGGGAGTTTTTCCTTATCCGCTGTGAGGGTCCAAAGGACAGAGGGATGTTGTATGCTGTAAAGCCCTGTGAGGCAAATTGTGATTTGTGATATTGGGCTTTATAAATAAAATTGATTGATTGATTGATTGGTTATGGATCAGGTCGAGGTCAGATCGCGTTTCCACCACAGCGAACCACCCCAGAATTTATTTGTGACCAGACTGAGACCACTTCCTCCAAAGGGTCATGGTGCAGTTGTTTTTGTCCACAATTATGTTCAGCTGCTGTGTTCAGATCTGCCCAAACAAATTGTACTAAGGGAGACAAGAAACCAGAGGCAGATTAAACCAGACTAAAAGAATGCAGGTTTGAAAATGCCCTTAGTCTCCCCTTAACTTTAACTTAGTAGTTTTTGTATCTTTGAGCATAACCCTGAGCTTAATCAAGGTGGTGTGGTATCTCCGTAGTCAGGACTATCCTCTTCCTTTCCCTCTGCAAAGACGTACAAGTCAGGTGGATCAGAACCCAAGATGTTCCCCTGCCTCGTGCCCAGTGCATGCTGGGATATGCCCCAGCTGCTCACCAGCCCTTTAAATGGCACAAAAAAGTATGGGAAATGAACTCTTCACTTCTCTGTGTGTTTGTTTCTTTGTTTTTTTGGTCTTTCTTCTTCTAATGAACACCAGCGCTGTTCCTCTCCTCGTTTCCATCTCTACATCTGCCCGTCTCTTTCTCCCCCTCCCGATTCCTCTATCTCTCTTTCCTCCCTCCCTCCCTCCCTCCGTCCGTGTCTTGTTCTCTTTTCCATAATAATTAGCTCCCCTCCAGCCCGACTTCAAACCCTGTGGTCGGAAATCTGCATTCCGAGGATGGAGAGAGGCTGAGGAAGACGAGGGGAGAAGGAGAGAGTTGGACAGAGAGGGAGGGCAGACGGCTGAAAGAAGCCATTGTTCCTTCATAAAAGCAGATAAGAGCCCAAGAACTGGAGGGCAAGTGTAGTCAAAATAGTCAGTGTGTGCGCGTGATGGCACTGATAAAAAAGTGGAGTTTTCCTCAACAATTTAGATGTTAATGGACTGATAGAGGAGGTTAGCTGGCAGGGCCAGCACAAAAATCTGATGCACACCACCTCCTCCCATTCTTTTATTTTCCATATCTTACTCTTTTCCTCATATTATCTTCTTCTCTGATTTCTTCTTTCTCTCATCACCCTCTGTCCTGCTTTGGTTTTCTCATCTTCCATTTGTTTCTCCGTCCCATTCGTCCTCCAACCATTCCACCATCTTTGCTTCTTCTTGTCTTTACCTTCAGCCACCACACTCCCAGTTCTTCTTCGATGATCTCATTGCCCTGGCTGCAATGACGACCCAGAGATACAGTAGACCCAGAAATGACGAAAGTTAAATTGTGATTGTGTAAAATGCAACAGGATATCTTTAAATGTCACAGCCTTTTAACATCATTGTGCTAAATATCAACCAAACGCTTTCACTGAACAGCAGTGCCCTCATCTCCCTGGTGAAATTCTACAAGGTTCAGCTTTCCCTTACCAATCAGCCGTATTGATTATGGATCAATTTAACAAACCCCCTTGGGGTATCAGGTTACAGAAAGATTGAGATTATGAGGAGATCGTGTTTCTTTTTACTGGCATGTCAAGGTGTCGTCATCGAGCTATTGCATTCACCAGGAAATAGATGCCTAATTGCAAATGTTTGGCATGGAAACAGTGAAATGGTGACATAGCTAATATAAAAATATCTTAAAAAACTGCTTGACTTGGAGCCAAAATATCTGTAAATACAGGATATGCAACTACGGACATGTATAAGTAGAAATGCAAAGACTCGTTTTCTTTCTGACATTCCATTGTAAAATCTTAAAATAATTGGTAGCATCTATTTTTAAAAAATACGTTACAGAATACCCAGCCTGCTCTCAATCCGAAGTCGTCAAATACTGCCACTTCGTCAGTGATTTTGGCATCAGACACTGACGCCAAAAGCTACCTTTTGCAGCTTCAGCAAACCCAGGACTTTCACCTGGGAGCCAGGTGTACGCTTCCCTTATGAATGTAGAGCTAAACTATGGGGTTTTTCAAAAGCTTACCACTGCTTTTGTAGCCAAAGCCTAACCATGTGCTTTTGTTGACAGTCCACCATTGGTTGCAGTGTCTTAGAACATCAACAGCAGATGCAATAGGGTACCAAGCATGCATTATGTAGATGTGAGAGTCTACTAAAAGTGGCGATAGGTGACAATTTTGGATGAGAACGCATTGAAATACCTCTCGCATTAGCACCATGCCGATCAAGACAGTGGAGTAAAATATATTTGGTGTTCGGCCAGGATGCTCAGAGCAGAGGATCCACTGTCTGCTAGTTAGCTGTCACTGCACCTTGGACAATAAAGGGAAGTGGGAATTCAATGAAATTTTGCTATTTAACCAAAATTCTGCAGCATGGCTGAAACCAGTACAAGGCAGTGCATGAGGCTCGATGTTTTCTATGCAAAGAGTCTTTCAAACCCATGACGGGAATTAAGGCAGTAGAGTCCAGCATGCAGAGTGAGAAACAGTCAATCAACAAACAACAATCCACCAACAAATAAGAAATAATAACAATTAAAGCTGCAAGCAGCGATGAACAGGCCCTCGCAGTCCACGCGCGTCGGGGGGCCTGCACCTAGAAGTCTTGTCAGCTGTAATAAATAAAAAAATAAACATTATCTCTTACTTACATTTCCAGTATACAGGTAGGCACCCAACCCACGTATGTATTTTTCCAAAAAGTAGAAGCTTAATACATGCCCAATAGTTCAAGGTCTTCTGGCTCTTTAAAAGTTGACATGGTGTCTCTAGCTCAAAGTATGAGGGACAAGAAGAGGTTGAAAGTTGATGAGTTTTGAAGAGGATTTGAAGATTTTCCAATTTACTTCCATTCACACTAATTAGACTGCCACCAGAGCGCCACCTATTGGCCGATTTGCACCGAATTTTGCACAAACCCTCATCGGGCCATGGAACACAATTAGCAAAAGTGTTGTGGTAATCGGACTGTATTTGGTCAAGATATGAAAGACTGTCTGTTTTGAAAACAATGTGCAGGAATTTGTTGTTTTATATTTTGGCCGTTTTTTGGACGATCAAAATTCTTTTAATAACTTTTTGTCAGGAGGGTCCACAGATGCTACATGCAAAGTTTGGTGCAAATCGGTCAAATCGCCTAGGAGGAGTTCGAAAAAGTACGTTTTTCATTTGTCGCGATTTAGCGAATGGAAAGTTACCGCGAAAGTGGGCGTGGCTTACACCACACAATTCAGCTGAATTCAGAGAACACGTAAATAGAAGGTTTAACAATGTGCGACATATTATGTGGGAGTTATTAGCCAAAAACGCTTTTGCATTGAAAATAGCGCCACCTGCTGGTCATTTTTGGTGTGTGAGTTACAGGGGCCAGTCTATACCACCCCTATCAATTTTATTTCCATGAGTGTTATGGTGTTGGCACAGTGCCAAATATTAAATTAGACGGCCACCAGAGCGCCACCTAGTGGCGGATCGGTAAGTCCTTCGTCAGATATCCTCAGGAGGGCATTGACAATAATTATACCAAGTTTCGTGTTAATCCGCCCAACCGATGTTGAGATATAAAATACTTCAATTTAAAGAGCGCCACCTTGTGGTCATCACCCAAAATTTTGCACAGAGCCTCAGGGGCTCATGGGGAAGTGGTAACCTGAATTTCATGTCATTCAGATACACCAATGTGGAGATATGCAGCACTTCCTGTTTAGAACAAAATCTGCAGGAAGTTGTTATTTAATAACTTGAGTATTGTTTGGAATATCAAAATTCTTTTAATAGCTTTTTGTCGGGAGGGTCCACAGATGCTGTGTGCAAAGTTTCATGCAAATCGGTGAAATTGCCTGGGAGGAGTTAGAAAAAGTAGGTTTGCAACATTTTGCGAATTTGCGGGAAAAAACGGCAGGCGGAAATGGGCGTGGCCTATACCACAAGATTCAGCACAATTCACTGAACGCGTGGATATAGGGTTTTTGAATCTGCGACAAAGTATATGGGAGTTATTAGCCAAAACGCACTTTCCTTAATAATAGCGCCACCTAGTGGTGGAAATTCAGGACAACAATAGATTATAAAATTTTTCGCCAGGTGTGACTTATAAACCTCCAATAAACCAGCAGCAGATGATCGCAGTGTTCTTGGAAGCAAATCCAGCAGCAGATGATCGCAGTGTTCTTGGAAGCAAATAGTTAACAAGGGAGTGAGCAATGTAGCTTGGTCCCAGCCCATGTAGGGCTTTGTGTACAAAGAGGGGGTATTTCGCAGTTCTGTTGTCGTCAGTTCATTTTTATACTCCGTTTTTGTTATTGTTAAATTGTCTTCAATTCCATTCTGAGTGGCATTTTACAAAGATTTTAAAAGTCTTGAATCTGACATGCCTTAATCTATCCACCTTATTTTCAAACACGGAAGTAAATAGTGATCAACTTCCGTGTTTTTGTGCATGACTTCCGGTCAGCCGCTTTCCCTTACCGGAGCAAACGGTGCAAGCTATTTTTTTTTCAATTTTCAAAAAGCTGTTGCAACAAGATTGAGCTAGCAAAGCAGTTTTGTGTTGCTATGTGTGGTATTTATTCAGTTTTGGGAAATCACAATGTCTAGNGGTCAGCCGCTTTCCCTTACCGGAGCTAACGGTGCAAGCTAATTTTTTTCAATTTTCAAAAAGCCGTTACAACAAGATTGAGTTAGCAAAGCAGTTTTGTGTTGCTATGTGTGGTATTTATTCAGTTTTGGGAAATCACGATGTCTAGAAAGCATCAGTGGCTGCAGCTGACAGGGACAGCTAACAGCAGCAGCAAAGCTAACATCAGGACGTCATCTGTTAAAAGCCTCCCGTTGTCGGATACGACATGAAACTACTCCAATTAGCTCAATCATGTTGTAACTAAGACATCCGCTGGAAGAAATATTTTTTTCACGGACGGTTTATTGAGTAATTGAGTTGTTACAGACACCGCTAACGGCTAACAGCTAACGGTTAAGCTAATCTACGATAACCATTGTGTTTATAGACTTTACAAACATCAGATTAGTCTAAACGGTGATATAGTGACGTGCGAAATGTGATATATATATATACATATATATATATATATATATATATATATATATATATATATAGCTAAACTCAATAAGGTAAACAACAAGGCGATTCCCATTTACACAGTGGTCAAGAGTGCTGGACCGGAAGTGTCACACAAAAAACCGGAAGCTGGTGACGTTCTGTTTTGCCTCCGTGTTTCTGTGAAAAATAAGGTGAATAGACCCTGTTAATAAAACACACGGCGTATCTGTTGTTTTTTCTCTCAAGATTTTATAATCATATATTTGAAGATGCAAAAACATACATAATCCTTTGATCATCATCTTTCACATGTTCTTATTTTATATATCCCCCCATGTAATGCATTTTATTTGATGACACACATATTTAGACTTGTGGTACATTCGCTTTAATTACTTTCACTTATACATAGATAACAAATTTTATGACACATTTTTTATTATATGTTTGTACTTTTTTGTTGTTTGGATTTTATTTTGTTTTTGGTGATCAGATGGCGCTGTTGAGCAAATACATGTATGATAAAGGATACCAGGGTGTTGTAGTAGTGTGATGTAGCTCACAGTTGGCTTTCATGTCAGGTCATGTGGGTTTCACATCAAAGGATGAACACATCTTGGATTCACTTCACACACAAAGTGAATACATTTTTTATATGGTGTTGAAGCTACTGTGCTGCATATGTGTTCTGGTCTGTTAGTTTGGAGAGTTCACTGTGTGTGTGTGTGTGTGTGTGTTTGTGTGTTTGATTCTTGTCCATCTATCTTTATGAGGACCAATTTCTAATTTAAGACGTTATGAGAACAGTTTTGGAACATTTTCAAAATGTTGTTTTTATGGTTTAGGGTAGATTAAGGCCTGTGATTAAACAGTTGTTGTGATGTTTAGGGGCTTGTGAATGCATTGTGTCATTGCAGGTCCTCACAAGTATAGAAATGCAAACCTAAGTATGTGTTTGAGTGTGTCAGTGCTTGTGCTTTGAACTCAGTTTGACTCCTGCACCTGCTGGGCTTTAGACACATCATTATGAGTTCACCTGAAGTTCGTGACCCCACACACAGACACACCTGTGGTAATCCCGACAGTTTATCTTCTCATCTTCACCTACGCCTCATGTTAGTCATTGTTTCATATGTTGTGGTTTCAAGGTGCTATCAATCGTGGCTTCCTTTTTATTCCCTCTCCCCCTCCCACACTCGCCTTCTTTTTCTCTTTCTCTTTCTCTAACGTGTAGTTTTGTTTTTCTTTAGCGAGCCAGTTACATTATGCAACAGTTTCTTCCAGTGACTTCCAATTGTCAATGAGTCACACCTTTTCTATCATTTTCTTTTCTTCCTCTACCGGAAAAGAAGTATTAAAATAGACAAGGGATTTTTAGCAGAACACCACTTCAGGATGTGACCAGGATGAAAGCGAAAGTAACTGTATGATACGTGTCGCCAAGTTGATATATCAACCATTGGGGAACTTCTGGAGGTCATTGGCAGGGCTTCCTGTGGTGCCCGGCAAAATGACACACACACCTATATTTCTCCGTCATGGGAGCACCGAGCAGTGGATGTTTTTCTTGCAGCAAACTCCTCTGTATGTATGCCATTAGTGCTGTTGCTTTATTATTGCCAGCTATTTTTTAAATTGAGTCTTTTAAGAAGAAGAATAAGATATACTTTATTTATCACTGAGCGAGGGGGCTGCCCATGGACAGGCGCCCTGAGCAGTTGGGGTTTTGTTGCCTTGCTCAAGGGCACATGCTAGTTTTTATCATGTTTAGTCAAATTCATCCTTCCACGCACGTGATCGCTGTGGCTCAATCCCATTCTAGTTAACACTAGGTAACTCAAAAATGCCCTTTTCTTTAAATTTGGCACAAACGTCCATTAGACTCTAGTATAAACTGGTAAGAATTTGGTGGTCAAAGATCAAGGTCACAGTGATCTTTTGTTTGTTTCATTCTTGTAAACGCGATATCTCAAGAAGGCTTGAGGGGAAGTTCCTCAGTTTGGCACAAATGTCCAAGAAGGCCTTGAGAAAAGTATTCTCGAAGGTCAACTTCACAAAACAAACATGTTTTTGGCTATAACTTAGTAATTCATAAGCTAATTATGACAAAATTTCACACAAATGCCCAATTAGATAAAAATGATGAAGTGATAACATTTTATATCCAAAAGGTCAAAGGTCAATGTAACTGTGATCTCGTGAAGTTCTACAAAAACACTTTTCTGGCCATTATTCAAGATCATATCTCAGATGGGAGACATTTGATCAGATACTGAATTAGTGACACTAATCTTGGGTGTCCACCTTGAAACTGTGTTGATTGTAAAGATCTTCTGTGCTGTTGGGTACACGATATATTAGAATCATCCACGTTTTAGAATTTGTAGCTTCTTGCAGAAACATCCATATTTGAAGCATTGTCAGTTTCCATGCCTACATATGAGTCTGGACAGACATTCATGTAAACTATAACCACAACTTGACTGGTTCGCTGAGGCGTACAACCACGAGACGTTAATTCTAGTTTTAAGTGTTTGTTGACTGAAAGTCTGAAAGTCTTATTTTAGCCAAAGAAAACTGTAGCTAATTTAGCATAGTTTGAGTAGATAAAAACTGTTATTCTGAACATTTCAGGCAATTTAGTCTTACCTTTTTCCTTGTTTATATCTCACAAAGAATTGTTGTCATTGTTAACACCAACTCTGAGTCCTTCTGACTGTACCCGTTGCATGCTGCTGGTGTAGTCCTGATGTGGTGCATGCAGCACAGGCTGGTGCCATCTTGTCATTGTCTTGCCTTAGTCATTGAAAAAAGGTTGTTGACGAACATATTTAGTCATAGTTTTTGTTCACAAAATTAACACTGCATTGCTAACTGGTGAAAATTCTTGTTTCGATCACTTTTAGCAATATGGCTTTGGGGATCACAATATTAAAGTAGGTCGGCCGCTCTTTCTGTAAGTGGAACACTTGATGACTAAAATATCTGAATAACTGTTGGATTAATTTCCATGAAATTCAGTGCAAACAAGTTTTTGCCATCTAGCAGGTTAGTGTTGTGTCGTTGGCGAACAAATCGTTCAAAAGAGCGACTCTGTTGAGTGAAAGTACTGAACTGAATCACTTCGGGAACTGATTCGTTCATTTCTCAGTTCAGTTAAGCTCAGCAGTGAGCGTGCAGGCCGGGAGTGGAACTGCCGATTCGGTCCATGCGAACGATGAATCACTCGCGAGTTGCGAGGCAGCCAGGGTGCAGGGAGGGACTGCCTACTGCATGACGAATCACTCGGTGAACGAATCACTCGGTGAACAAATCACTCGGTGAACAAATCACTCGGTGAACGAATCACTCAGTGAACAAATCGCTCGGTGAATGAATCACTCTGTGAAAAAATCACTCGGTGAACGAATCACTCAGTGAACGACGTAACCCCGATTCCTGAGTGATTCAAATCTATTTCCTCTCAGCGATACACTTTCATAGACCCGTTCACGGTTTGTACACAATGATGACGTAGTATGTATGCGCGCGCATTTTGGCAACGGAAGTATGGCGGAGATCGACAGTTTGTCAAGCTATGCAAGGGGATTATCAACAAAAGATCGCGAATGTTACCTCAACAAGTTGACTTTGACAAATGGTGTCCGACTTCCAGATCCGTGTGCTATTAATGAGTGGGTTGAAGACGTTAGCAAGTGGCCGAATATACAGTGGCCAGATATATATACGTATTTAATTGAGAAACCGAGCGTGTACACCAGAGAGAAATTACGAGCCTATAAATCGCTGGATGCTTATGAGTATGTTGTCTGTGGTCATGTACAGAACGTCAAATACCATGACATAGACTCGATGAACTCGAGAACGATGTATGAGGCTTGGGTTATAATCAACCAACGAGAAAACTATGTCCTCACAGCGAATTGCAGCTGTATGGCAGGGTAAGTAGCCTATTATTTGGTGTTGTGGGCTTGTAGCTAACATAGTTCAGAGCTCTATGATATAGTGGTTATGCAAACATGAATTATGCTTCCGTTTTACTGTCCTTTCAGGTTATCATTATGGATCAGCCAGTATGTTTATTATGTTTTTGTGAAATTTCAGGCTTGGGTCATGCTGCAGCCATGCAGCTGCAATATTATTCAAAGTTGAGCTCTATGTTAGTATGGGAAGGACAGAGAAAGTAGCAGTTACTTCTGGAGTGTGCATGTGGAAAGACATCAGCAGGAAAGAAGTCAGACCAGCTCCATTGAGGGAAATCAGCTTCCACAAACCAAAGAGGCTAGGCAGGCAGCCTCCAGCAGCTTCAACATCTGCTAGGAAGAATAGT
>NC_065522.1:27527650-27540621 GCF_006386435.1 Epinephelus moara | reverse complement strand
AAATCAAAGAGTAGATAGATAACCTTACCTGATACAAAGTGGGCGCTGCAGACGCGAGCATTTTTGATTATGTCCTCATTCCAGTCAACACGTTTAATCGCTTGCAGCCACAGACGCCGCCAGTTGCTCTGAAACGGTCGTGATCCTGTCGGAATCCTGTAAAACTTTAGTCCGCCGGTGGAATATCGATTCTGACAACCGTACACGCAACAACCAGACATTTTGATGCTGGAAACAGTTTTTATCCACTTTTAAATGCTTGCTACCTCGTCTGTGTCGGTCAGAACGGCTGGGGAACGCTGGGGAACAACACCACTTCCGTTGCCAAAGTGCGCGCGCAACTATTTGATAACGTTGGCCGTGAAGGGGTCTATAGGGACTGTTTTCTCGAAGCTAACGCTAATGTAGCCAGGAGTCAAGCCACATGAACACAATCTCTCACCTCCCCATTGTTTTAACAGACTTAGTTTCCAGATAAACAAACTTAAAGCATTAGGTTGGCCAATAATGAGACTCACCAGTGCAGGGCAGACGCAGCAGCAACTCAGCCGTGTATCAGTTCAGTGAGTCGGACTACGCAGTACACAGTCAGGGCTCCTCCCACCAAGCACTGAGTGATTCGATGAACGAATCTTTTGAACAAATCTTTTTAATGAACTGATTCTAGTGATTCAGTAACATCTAAAGAACTGCTTCGCCCATCACTATAGCAGGTAGACATCTGTGGTTCAGAGTGGAATGTCTGTGGATAACTGTGCAAGTTGGTGCTGATATCCGCGTTCTTTGTGAACTTTGGTGATCCTCTGACTTTCCATGTAGCGCCATCATAAGGTCATAAGGCTGACACGGGGAGAACATGCACGGGGCTCCCACCACCCTGGGGTTCAAATCCCCCACCTTGAGTTCAAACCAGGAACCCTCTTGCTGTGAGGCAACGATGCTAACCCCTGTACCACTGTGACGCCTAAAACAATGAAACTCCTATTATCCTCAGCTATACTTGTGCTAATTGCAATGGTGAAAACACTGATGATGTTAAAGTCTACTTTATGCCTGTATATATAGAAAAAAATAGATAACCCTATTTCTGATATCTCTTATTTTTTCCAAATAGTTGCTCAACAGACACTGGGTATAAGATTATAAAATCACACCACACTATCCAATTGTTATAGTAACCTTAGTGTGACTGCTAAAGATTAATTAATTAATCCATTGATCCTAATTTAAATGTTAGAGAATGCATGACTTACAATGAAATATACAGTTCTCCAACCTCACATGCACAATACAGTGAATTTCTACTTGGGAATTGGACCTCTCTCTCTTTTAAGATTTCTTCTCATCTGACAGTCACGAAAGAAGTGGAAATATCTTGATTTTATGCAGCAGAATTAATTTGAAAGTCTGGAGAAAGAAAGCACGTCGAGAGTTTGACTCTGTGTATATCTGGCTGTACGCAGACTGAGGAGTGATGGATGGATAGATAGATGGACGGACGGACGGAGGGTGCAGCCATCTCAGCTGGGAAATTTCTGGAACAAAATATTACATGAATCAACTCGAAAGTCCTTGACATGCAAATTCTTGGAACTGCTTCGTGTGTGTGTGTGTGTGTGTTTTTTTTTTTTGTTTGTTTTTTTAATGGAACTAAGAAGGCAGACGTCCAAATACCTTCCTTCTCTGCTCATTTACTTTGATACTGATTGCAAAAGGAGTGTCAGCTAGTTGGTAGAAGCCATGAGTCCCTTAAAATAGTTTCTACAAGCATCGGGTTGTCATTCGTGTTTTCTTTGGAACTTTGTCATCCACAGACTGCAGCTGGAGCTATAGACAGTTTGAAAAAGATATCATACCAGGAGCAGTTCACACATGTTTGACAGGCCATTAATGCAGGAAAAACCCCACGTTACTGCAATGAGGAAATTCACACACCTCGTAGAAACCGAAACACATGACGACTTACCAACAGATGTTTGTACCTGCCTGGAAATATTGACACTTGTGCTCGAAGGACACGCCTGCAAGCAAAGTCGTATGTCGACAGTAAAAGGGACAAATAAAGTGCATGTACATACATGATTTCATGGGAACTTTTTCCCCACTGGCATTTCATCTTTATCCCACTAAGATTTTTTTCCTTACACTGTTGCCAAACAGTCAATCACCAGTCTTTGATTTTCATATCTCAATTAAGTATCATTACTCTCTGTTCTTTGATGTACCGCTTCATGTGAGATTGACAGCTTGGTACCAACGGTTTCTGCCACTTCCGGCTGCAGACTCACTCCCCTTCTGATAAAAAACCACACAGGTTGTCTTACGGGAAACAGTGTGTGCATGGAGAAAAATGAAACTAGATGACATGCAAAATCAGACTTCCTCCATTTGTGTATCACGTAATAAACTCAACAGCAGTTTTGCCCCGGGCCTCACATACACAATTAAAACTGCTGACACCTCCTTCATCTGCCATGTAATTCCTTCCTGCACTCCAGCGTACCAATACGAGTCTCACTGACACTTTTAGGCCGCAGCTGCTGGGTCACACCAGCTCTTCGTTATGCAAGCTGTTAGCTCTTTACTGGATGAGGTGACAAAAGTCAAATTTAAGTTAAATGTCACCCATAAAAGTAATGTGTAACTTCATCAAAGCAGGAAATACTGTACTTGTCAATGTGCAGAGCCACCTCTGTGTCATTATGAGCTGTTACTCTCCAAATGTAATGGCTTCAAAAAAGAAACGAAGATAAGAGCAGCATAGTAACTCTAGTAACAAACAGCACCTTATCCCAAATTAATAAATGAAAAACAACAGTATTACCAGCAAAAAAAGTGACATCTAGTCCCCAAAACAGCTGAAATGCCTCGATGAAAGTCTATTTTTTGCATTCTTCTCTATGTAGATTATACTTTAAAAGTTCCTAATTTCCATTAATTCAACCAGTAACCTGCTCAGAGACATACAGTAGGATTTGGATTAAATCAGTCCTGCATGAAGTTTGTCACAAACCATGTTCAGCTTCTCCTCTCTGATTTCCACTGCATCATCATCCGGTCCTGAGATGTACCGTCACACTTCTGCTCCCACAGCAGTCTGAGTCTGTTGGCTCAGTCTGCGTGCTGATTGGTTATTGTCTGCTCTCAGTATTTGTCATGATCCTCTCATACCTGCAGCTGAGGGTTCGGCTGTGTGCTCCTGCATCCAGTCCGGTGGATAATAACTGTGGTTTAATCCTTCAGAGGAGATGAGAGTCACAGCTGAGAGGACTCTCCGGTTCTCTTTGTCTTTTCTTGCTTTGTTTTTTATTTTGCTTGTATTTCTTTCCATTGATATAACTTCACAAAGGTAGAACAGTGTTGACTTCTTGTTACCGCTACAACAGTGGTGACAAGTACAAAGCTAAACAGTCACAATGTCCACATTTATGGTAAACATGCCAGTTTGAAAAACTCTCCTACAGCTCTTTTTCTCTCACAGACACAAAAATTGAAATAAAATATGAACATGATACATGTACATACATACTCACGGGAGATAGTGTGTGAGCAGGTGAGGTGTGTGTTTTTGAGCTCCAGATTGTGACCCTTTAGTCGCATTTTGCAACCATGGAGCACCGGTGCAATATACAAATATTAGTAATATATGAACTGACATTATAACAACACTTCAACTTAATTATAACAGTACTTTATTCATTTTTTTTATAACAGCATTTTACTTAAGTTTATTAAAACAGCACTTTAACTTTATTGTGACATTATTTTGTTTAACTTCATTGTAACAGTTCTTTATTTAACTTTATAACAGTACATTATTTCAATTATGATAACAGTACTTTATTGAACTTTATTATAACAGTTTTTTTTAACTTTATTATAACTCTATTTAACTTTGTTGTAACAATACTTTGACTTCATTGTAACAGTACATTATTTAACTTTATTATAACAGTATTGTATTTAACGTTATAAAAATACTTTATTAACTTTTATTCTAACAGCACTTTATTGTAGCAGTACCTTGCTTGACTTTGTTGTAACAGTACATCATTTAACTTTATTATAACAGGACTTTATTTAACTTTATTGTAACAATACTTTATTTTACTTTTTTGTAACAGTACATTATTTAACTTTATTATAACGACTTTATTAAAATTTGCTGTAACAATACTTTATTTAACTTAGCAGTGCTTTATTTAAAGCCACTACAAGGAACTTTTAACTGGATATGCAAAAGTCTCTCGTTTCTGCTGATGTCTGTGCGTGACCTACAACAGCAAATGAGACCATCGGTGTAAAGATAAGCTATTTCTATATAGCGTATATCCATACCTTTAGGAAACTGTTTCCGGGTCCGCCCCAGGTCGCTTCCAGGACGAAGCGATTTACGGCACTCAGACGGCACACATCATCTTACCTAGCTGCTTACATCTATAGTGACTCTTATAAATAGTCGCTATTCCTCCTCCTCAACCTGACGTCCGCGGGGAGTTAAAATAGCAGCCGACCGCTGCGTTTACCCCGGCGGCGGTGGCGCTTATGCCGGAGAGGTGGAGCTGGGGCGCGGCAGAGGTGAGCTGGGATCCCCGATAGGAGCGGGAGCCAAGTTTTCCCGTCTTGTTGTTTCATTCATCCCCAAAACAAACACATGCACGAGCCAGGTAAGCGTCTTTACAACAATACGCACTAGAGCTCATGGGAAATGTAGGCTTCATTCCAGCAAAACACTACTGCTTTTGTCCACAGGGTCGCCAAAATCAACTCAGAATGAAAGTTCCTTGTAGGGGCTTTAACTTTATTATTACAGGATTTTATTTAACTTCATTATAACAGTAATTTATATACTTATACTTATTAAAACTTTATTATAACAGAACTTCATTTGACAGTACTTTATTTACCTTTACTATAACTGTACCTTATTTAACTTTATTATTATTATTTTTTTTATTTTTTTACATTAGTGTAGTGGCACTTAGCCTTTGTGGTAACAATACTTTATTGAACTTTATTGTAACAGCACTTTTTTTTAACTTCATTATAACAGTAATTTATATACTTTTATTGTAACAGTACTTTAACTTTATTATAACAGTATTTTATTTAACTTTATTATAACAGTACTTTATTTACTTTAAAGCTATAGTTGGTAATGTTGGAGAGCTAGCAAGATTTGAAAGCGGCACCTCCTCTAAGCTCCGCCCCCTCCTCCCCGTCCTGTCAGTGCTCTGTCCAAAGCCACGGCCCCACACAAGCTTGGACGCGCATCCTGCAGTCAGCAGAGCAGAGGAGAGCCGAGTAAAATAACAAATCCCCCCAAAGCAAACAAATAATTACCTGTCCAACAGAAAGACAGCAACCTCTGCATCACTTTTCAGGCCCTTCAGCTCCCTCAGTTGTCTCCACCGTTCAAAAGCTGCACGGATGTTGATGTCTGGTTTGTCCTCTCACTTTATCCAAAGCCTTTTTTGTCGCAGCCTTTTCTGCCTCTGACTTTATTTTCTTACCCTGTTTAGCGGGGCGAGCCGTTACAAGCAACGCTGGAAGTGATACTTTTGGCTGCATTTTCTCTGCCATTGTTCAGCAAACTCCAAGGGGACGGACGGGGGCTCGGGCAGGACGAGACATGAAGGCATCTGATTGGTTCTTTCCATTCGCACCGAATGGCAGGGATTGGTCAGAGTTTTTACAGGCCTGCAGCTGCCACAGAGGTCTGATTTTTTTCATTCCCTTTTCTGAACACATTATGTATTGACTACTCTCAGGTAGGGATGTCATGATTACTTGATTTCACTATTAACCGCGAGTTTAAACGCCACGGTTAATTACTCGTAAAGATTCCACAACACCGTCACTCTCCAAAGATTATGCCGGGACACGGAACCATATACAGTAGGCAGATCAGCGCCACTCGCAGTCGCACGAAAATAAACCTTTGTTGCTATATTATTTTTGTTATGTTGGCATGGAAATAAATGAAACTTAAAGATCTATGTGTTCATGTGATTTTACACATTTATAGTGTGAAATTAATTAATGCATAATAATCGTGATAATCGTAAAACCGTGATTATTTCTTTGACAATAATCGTACCAAGAAAATCTATAATCGTGACATCCCTACTCTCAGGATGGAAGGACCATTTCACCCAGTATAACAAGAAGTGTTTCTGAACAGGATTGCCAACTATAACTTTAATTGTAACAGCACTTTATTGTAGCAGTACCTTGCTTCACTTTGATGTAACAGTACTTTTTTTAAACTTTATTATAACAGAACTTCATTTGACTGTACTTTATTTACCTTTACTATATCTGTACCTTATTTAGCTTTATTGTAACAGTACTTTATTTTACTTTTATTATATAATAAAAGCTACATTATTTAACTTTATTGTAACTGTAGTTTATTTAGTAGTTTAGCATTTTAGTATTAGCATCTACAGTAGTTCAGGGGAGAATTTAAAATACCAAGATATATTGAGTATTGTTATTGCTTAAAAATCCTGTACTGTTACTGAAAGGCCAATATCGCCCAGCCCTACCCTCAGGTGTCTAGTTTTGGAAGTTATAGGAGCAACATAAGATTAGAGAAGGATGAATTTTACTCTTAATTTTACTATTTGAAGCAAGTTGTCCAGTGAGAAAGTTCCGATGCAGTGCACTCATTCAACAGAAATGAAAATTGAGAATATACTGAAACAGTCAAAACCATAAAAAGAGTCTGCTCAGTTAGTGATCACAGAACTTCAGTCCATTCATGAAAACCATCAATTTATGGCCACACATACAAACACACACTCTCTTGGTTCCCTTGAAGTGGTTCATCTTGGACTACTTAGTGTTGCAAACAGTCTCTCCTGGCGGCAAAACTAAAAACAAACAGAACTGAACTCCTTGTTCTTCCCACAAGCTGTGTGTGTGTGTGTGTGTGTGTGTGTGTGTGTGTGTGTGTGTGTGTGTGTGCATAAATTGTTTAGCCAGTGTTTCTTTCAGTCATATTTTACATTCATGTCAAATAGTAAATACTCGTCTATATTATCAGTTATTTCCTTCCAGGCATTTGTGTGTATTTCTTTGTCCATGTCCGTGTGTGTGTGTGCACTCTCAAACGATGTCTTTGAAGTGTGTGTAGTTTTACATCTGTGCTCATTGTAAAAGCTTTCTCTCTTTTCTTTGTCTCTGTTTCTGTCTTCCATCAAGCTAAAGGAAAACTCCCGGCGAACATCACAGCCGGTTTCTTCTTGATGTTCACAGACCACAGTGATCTGCTGGCTGGGGACTAAAAACAGATATAGAGGCATTGAGACATCAGTCAGTCAGTGTGCAGAGTCTAAACCAGAACACCAGTTTCTGTGTGTTCCCCACATGACGGGAATTTAGCTCCATTGTTAAGCTCATTTTGAAGAGTTCAATAACAAAGAGGTTAACATTTACAAGAACAAAAAGACAAGAAACTTCCTGATGTCTTTTTAATAGATAAAGCAATAGGCAGAGCTATTGTCAATAAGATTCAGTTGTGATTTAATGAAGTCTGTGGTCGTCTTTGATCTTATTTTTATAAAATGATGTGCAATGAGGATTCTGCTCACAGTAAAGTCAGCAATACTCAAAGTGCAGCACATACATGAGGAGGTTGGGGATCGTGGAGGGAGGTGTGGGAGCAATCTGCAGAGTAATGGTCAGGAGTTAGCGGTTAATGACCGTGCTTGAATATGAATTGACTGTAGTCACCAACAGATAATGAATAAACCAGTGATTAATAAGCATGAATGAATGAGCTAATGCAAGTTTGAGTTCTAGGGACGGGTAAAACCAAACTTTGTGATATGATACCAATACTTAAGGGTTTCCCACACATTTATTGTTTCAGGCGGCCGGCCACAATATCAGCTTTTACCACCACATATTGATTTTCTACTTTTGGAACTGGACCAGTCATTAGGAGCGCTGTTAGCTCCACAATCTCGGAGCTCAGAGCTCATTCTGGGCACAGACAGAGCATAATGCCAGACGCAGTGAAAGTGAAATTTAACCCACAATCCTGTCATTGTAAAGACAATGACCAAAAAGATATTGCCTGGTCAGTCATAGGGATGTCACTATTACTTGATTTCACTATTAACCGCGATTTTAAACGCCAAGGTTAATTACTCGTAAAGATTCCACAACACCGTCACTCTCCAAAGATTATGCCGGGATGCGGGACCATATACAGTAGGCAGATCAGCGACACTCACAGTTGCACGAAAATAAACCTTTGTTGCTATATTATTTTTGTTATGTTGGCATGGAAATAAATGAAACTTAAAGATCTTTGTCAAAGATTATTTCTCTGACAATAATCGTACCAAGAAAATCTATAATCGTGACATCCCTAGTCAGTCATAGCTCCTGAGATCGGCTCTTCAGGTGAGAAATCAAGTTTTATTTGGGGCTGTCCACACATGATTTTAAGGTAGTGCAAAGGTGGAGGAAGTACAGATCTTTCAATAAAAGTAGTAATAACTTTGCATGGTCATCTGTTGCCGGTGTGTTTTCAGCTTAACACAGTGTTTTAGCTGCCTAACTGTAACCATGAATTATTAATACTGTAGTTGTCATGTGCAGGTGTTGCATGAATATCTCAACAAAGTGCTGGCCTTAACAGGCGCGTGTGTTATAAAAAGTGCTGTTGATGGAATGGCACATCTCTGCAGCGTTTACAGCTATTAACAGTTTATATAAGCTGACAGAAGGCACCTGGTCTCACTTGTTCCCCATCCACAAGTTTTCTGACCATTCTGATTTACATGGCAGTGCTTCCAGTGCTCCGAGCTCGTTAGCATATGCAGGCTGCCTGCCATCTGTTTGATTTGCATGCTGGATGTGCTTGTGCACATACTTCATGTGGTTTAATAAAA
The DNA here is from genome assembly GCF_006386435.1 of Epinephelus moara. NCBI lineage: Eukaryota > Metazoa > Chordata > Actinopteri > Perciformes > Serranidae > Epinephelus > Epinephelus moara. The sequence goes on along the minus strand of NC_065522.1, from coordinate 27,531,712 downwards.
CACACAAAGTTGCGTTCACACTTGAATTTTATGCATGTTTTACCAATTCTGGTAAAGCATGCTTGAATATCTTGATCTTCACTGCTTTAAGAGCTTTTTGTGTTTTTACTTCATGAGAAGGCCGTCTCAACAGCCATGACACAAGGTAATGGTGACTGTAGAATCTGTGTTGCTATTGTTTGCTGCTCTTTGAATCAATCTGCTGTTGTCAAGCTGCTGTACAGATGTTGCCAAGTCACTCTAGTTTTTGTACAGCTGCTAGACTGTAGCCCTTTTTACACAGAGATTGTGCTATATGGCCACTATGAAGTCCATCCTTTATGCCTCCTTTGCATTTTTACACAGAACTAAACAACGGCAGCACATGTCGCCTCAGTGTGTGATTTTAGACAGCATGCCGGCATCTCGGAAGCAAAAGAGGCGCGACGGGCGTGACATGTAGCACAAAAGCATCAGCCCCTGGTGTGACATATAATGTACATGTCGGCAGCGCAATAACATGGCAACAATAAACATTTATCTTCCTTGTTATATGGCAGCTGATCTCGTCCTCCTTTGCTTCTTTGAGTTAGCTGCTAACTGCTACCGGCTACTTTTTAAATCTCCCAGCAGCGAGTCACACACCTAACACATTGTCAAAACAACACACCAATGCTGTCAATGATCCTGTCATGCCGGCTGTCCTGCTTGTACAGACATTGTTTCAGCAATGTCACTACGTTTGATGTCTGCTTAAAGGTGAGACAGCTCTATGCCCTTTATTCTGCGATTGTACTTTTTACACAGCATGGCGAGGTGGAATAATGGCAGAAAATTCCCACCTTGAAGAAGCAGTGTAAAAGGGGCCTGTTACTACGCCCAAAGCAGAAGCATATTTAAAGCCTCGTAGTGTTTCTCTTTCACTAGCTATAAGAAGGGGAAGGAAACAAAAATCTCTATTCAGATATCTTTTTCTTTATAGTTTATTACAGGAGTACATTTAACAATCACGGTAACAAAAAAGGAAAGGAAGAAAGTAGAACAAGACATTCATATTTAAACTAAATGAACATTTTTTTCCTGTAAAAAGAAATACAAATATTATGTACAGAATGACATAAGACAGGTTCAGAGAAACCAACAGGTGAGAGGGAGGGGAAGTGTAGTCGCATGGCACTTAAAAAATAGACATACCTCGCAAGTGCTTTCTGTTTTCCATAATTAATATCAAATAAAATGCAGTGATAATAAGTCTGAATAACAAAACAAATAATAATTATTACAGTAATCAAATCAACAATATTAACATTTTTAAACACTGTTTACAATATAACTGAAATACATAACATTCTAAATACATCCAATATTTACCAAAGACCTTCTCATTTAGGCTAAAAACTCTAAATCTGTAATAGAATAAAAAATAGCATTTCAAATATCTTATAACAACAATATTAATCGTACAATAACATTAATATTAGGTTATTAGAAGACGTAAATAGCTGATTTTCCCCATGGCTTGCTAAAGAAAGGGATATTGTACAAATTAATATACACTATAATCTATTAATGCTTTTTGCTTTCACAAAATGCAAATCATATATATATATATATATATATATATGTACATATATATATATATATATATATATATATATATAGGGGAAAGATGTAGCAAATCTCACTTAATACAAACTATTGCAATCTAGAACTCTCAATTAGAAAATGTACACAAGAAAAGCAGCAAAAAAATCTATTTTTATATATATATATATATATATTTTTTTTTTAATCATGAAGAAATCAGTGGTGTGGTTGGTAGAAAGAGTGAACAATGTCTAGCACAGGCAGAATCCATCTGGAATGCTATTGGACAACTGGATCATCCAATAGGAAAAGCCCTCTGACTGTGACTCTGCCCTCCCCTGAAACCTCATTGGTCCTTCTCTCTCAAGCTTCGGTTCGGAACTTAGAACTCTTTCCAGGGATTCTCAAATGTCCAAGAGTTCTGCTAACGAGTCCCAGAGTTCGATCACAGATGCTTTCCATATATGGGAGACAAGAAGGATGTCTTCCTCTCCGATTATGGAACACACAAAGCTCTCAGAGTTCTGATTGTGCAATCACCTCATACAATAAATCTCTTATAGCTCATAAAGTTGCTTAAACCGTGGAATTTAAATTGTTTTGCATTCTTAGCGTTGATTGGAGGAGCAGCAAGACAAATTGTCACCTTCTCCACACAACTCAAAATGGCTGCCCCAAGGAGACGGGATAATAACAACAGCACACAAAAATAACAAAACACAGAATGACAGAGCAACACTCAAGCAGCATTTATGTAGGTCTTCTCCTCTCCATCTCCACCTTATCCCTCTGTCTTTTCTCTTCTTCCAGCTGAGGAAGTCTTGCCGCTTCATGCAAGCAAGTTCATTATCATATCCTCATTGCGGGATAATGTCACCGTCTAAGAGAGTACAATCTCAATGCAACTTAAAAGTGTAGTTTATGTATCAAAGCACAGGTTCAAAGAGTTTACAAAGCAGACCCGGACCTTATTACTTATTGACTTTGATTCAGTGACTTTTATCTTATGGGATACCAGTTGGGAACCTTTTGTACCATGGGGGGGGATACAAAATGGTTGCAGAAGGCGCAGTAATTGATAACTTTTCAAAAAGTAAATGGTCCAACTCTGAAACTACAGCTGTGAGGAAATGACATTATTTATGTGCAGTCAGTCGGAGTTAAATATCAAAAAGCAAAGGTTTAACTATTACTCACCACAATGTCTACTCTGCACCTGAGTTCACACATCACCAAGGTTACTGTGACGTGCTATGGGCAGTATTTTGAGTCAATGCTTTTGGGCAACCAGTTGGTAGCAGAGACTTGAGAAGAATGCGATTTCGCTTGAGATAAAGACAACAAGATGGTAGTATGACATAGCTTCTATATCTTTTTCCTTGCAGTTTCTTTTACTCAAGCACCAAGATCACTTGAATAAAAGCTTTCCGGTTCTTAACCTTTTGTCCTTTCTATTGTTTATTTTTGTAATGTTGGTTGTCTGTGAAGTGAAGCTTATTATACTGTACTATATGAATGAAAGCAATATGGAAGCTGTTGAGTTAAAAATCTGTGAGTGTAGAGGCAGCTTTGTGGGAAAGAAAACAGGAAAGGAGGTCAAATTTTACTGCATCATGATACAGTTGACTCGAAGAAATGGTGCAGAGCCAATCTGACAAACTCAGTAACACTGTCTGTGCCACAACATGCTACCCAATGTGCTATGATCCTTTTGACTGCATCTGGAAGCTAGCAAACAAATGAATCTCGATGGACCGTTGATGGTAAACACAATGCCACCACTGATGTATGCCATTCTTTCAAATCTTCTTTCAAATAAGTAGAAAACATAAATTGAATCCGAGTGGCGCCGTGAAGAATTCTTGTTCAAGATTTACCAAATTTGACCAGAAAATCTAGGACTATCACTCTATATATCCATGTCTTTTACCCTGCTAGACAACTGAAATGGTTCACTGCATTTGATTAAGCACAAGCAAAATGCTAAAATATCATATTCTTTCATCCTATACCCTGTTTCATCCATCTCACCTTCCTTACACAACCATCTTTACTTTTCTAATATCAACACTTCATTTCACCTAAGTACCACCATACTTTGCTTTCTCCCATTGTGCACTACCCACATTCTCTTTCAAATTATATTACATAGCTTTTTTGTACATACATTTTGTTTGTATATTTCTTTAAAAAAATACACAGAATAGAGCATAATTAAGAACTTTTTTTGGCAGCTTCTTCCTTTCTCAGAGGAAAGTCCCGATCATCATCAGATGTAACAAGAGACGAAGACTTCTGCTTTTCTTTTAGTCTGAAAAGGAACCTCCAACTTGGCAGAGCAAAGGTGGAGAAGAAAAAATAACTCTGAAATTCTTTCTTTCCTTCCTTCAATCTTCTCCCTAAAGACTTCTTCGATCACTCACCCCCCCCCCCCCCCCCCCCCCCCCCCCCCCCCCCCCCCCCCCCCCCCCCCACCCTCCCCCCCCCCCCCCCCCC
>NC_065522.1:27515758-27527616 GCF_006386435.1 Epinephelus moara | reverse complement strand
CCCCCCCCCCCCCCCCCCCGCCCACCTACTCGTCGACCCTCTGGCCTTCAAACAGTCGCTCCCAGCAGCTCTTCTGTCTTGGCCATGATCTCGTTCTGGTTGGAGTCCAAGCCGTAGAACTTGACCTTCAGCCCATCAACAGGGTGAACCACGGGTACCGTGACCACGCGGGGGAACTGCCGGGTGGCCAGCTCGAAACGGCTGGTGCAGGCAAGCTCAATAGCCAGGATGCGAAGGAAGAGAGTGGCGAGCTGCTTGCCCAGGCAGGACCGGACACCGCCGCCGAAGGGAAGGTAGTGGAAGCGTCCTTCTTTGTCTTCTCCCCGCTCCTGGCTGAAGCGGTCAGGGTCGAAGGCGTCCACATCCTTGAACACAGCTGCGGTGTCGTGGGTGTCTCGGATGCTGTACATCACACTCCAGCCCTTTGGAATCTGGACACCCTGGAAACAGAAACACATAGAAATTAAGCCAGTGGGCAGTTTTGTAGATGCAGTCACAGCTGTAAGAAGATTTTGTTGGTTTAATCAATTCCAGAAAGGATGTTGCACAAGAGCTTGTAAGATTTGAGATGTAGAAACGACACACGTCATCTAATGCATGTCTGTCCGTCCTGGAAGAGGGATCCCTCCTCGGTTGTGTTTCTACCATTTTTTTCTTTGTTAAAGGGTTTTTTGAGGGGAATTTTTTTACTTATCCATTGTGAGGGTCCAAGAACAGAGGGGATGATGTATGCTGTGAAGCCCTCTGGGGCAAATTGTGATTTGTAAAATTGGGCTTTAGAAATGAAATTGGATTTAATTGAATCGGAAGTCACAAAAAATCATGTTCTAGCTCTTGCATGTCTGGCTTGTGATGGCAGTTCGTAAATGAGGTGGTCTTAATTTGTTGAGACCGTGACTACCTTTTTTAGGTAGTTTCTTGTAGATTGATCGCACTATGTTCTTAATCCTAATGAATATAACTGACATTGTATAAACCAAATCACAATGTTTGTCTCCAGGAACTGGGTAGAAAACCCTTGCATCATGTAAATACAGTCTAACTGTGCTGAGCAAATGGAAGCGAGGAACAGCTTACATATCAAGAGGAAATGGTTAAGTCTTGTTTTGGAAGGGGGTGCCGGGTAAAAAAGAGCAGAGACGGATTCAATTTGCAAAGAGCAGACATGCTTAAAGACAGCTTTAGACTCAGCGTCTGAAAAGGGAGGAGATCTGGGACAGACCAACGGCTTGTGTCATTTTATTTTCAGTACTTAAATGCTACAGTTGCAGCTGAAAATGAAAACAGTAGTAAACATGTTTGCCGAATTCACATAGCTCCATCATTAAAATCAATCACCAGTTGTCTACCCAGAAGTGACAGAATCGTCACAATAATTTGGCCTATAGAAAAAAAGACAAAGTTGAAACCTGCCTTTGAGTGTTATTATTCAAACAGTCGATCAGAAAATACAAAACGTCTTCATCATTTTTCCGCATGATGAGAGCCATAAATAAAGATTTTAAAGAAATATAAATAGTTAAGTGGCTACAGTATTCAGTCGGGATCTATTACTTGGCTACTCACATCAAGTTCGAAGGTCTGCATGGCGGTTCGGTAGGCCCCTGAGACAGGTGTGAAGAGTCTCAGCACCTCCTTGATGACACAATCCAGGTACTTGAGGCTCACGATGGTGTCCAGCCTCAGTTCTCCTTCGGGGCAGAGGCAGCCATTGTGGAGGAGACCCCTGGCTCTGAGCTCCTCCCTCAGGCGCTCCAGGACGGGAGGGTGGCGGAGGAGCTGCATGATGAGTGAGGTGCTGGCGCTGGCTGTGGTGGCGAAGGCAGCAAAGATCAGCTCGATGGTCGACTCCTGAGGGGTGACAGAGAGGCGAGATGGCGTCATTAGTGTACTGGTTCCCAATACTGTTTGGTTTGTTGCAAGTTGCTAATGAGTGATTCATATTCAGATGTTTTAGATCCTAAAGGGATAAAATCAGGCAATATTTCAAAAGGCAAAAGATATGAGAAGCCAGATTTTTTTTTCTTTGCCATTTTGTTGATCATCTTGCAACCACAGATAAAACTGTAGTTTGACTCTTCTCCACAAAGGGTTAAGAAAATATCAAACTTTACTCTACAGGCAGCTTCTAAGCAATCTACATACCTCTCACTGCCACTATTCACTACTCAGCCAGAGCTGGGAAAAGCCAGTCACTGATATGGAAAGTAAAGTTTAATTTTAGCGTGAGGACAAAGTTACACTGAGTTCAGAACTGCACTGAGGGCGTTTGAGTTGATCTGTCTTTACTTTGTGGGAACGCCAACTGGTTTGTGCTTCAGCTTCTGATGGGCTAATTGCTTGTCACTTGAATAAAGGGTCCGGAGAATGGAAATACAGATGGTAGCATTATGTGCCGAAGGGTGAGGGTGAACATTAGCCAAATGTCCAACCATAGCCATGAATACTGTTTTTGAGTTGGTAGCAATACAAAATACACAATTTATGACTGAAGGAAACTGATTTGTTGTTGTCAGTGGCATTTTGATTTCTTCTCAAAATGTGATATCTTTTTGTCAGTAATTATTGAGCCAAACTGTGACTAGCCTGGTACCTCAACCTTACTTTGGGCACGAATCCACTACCCCACACCTCAAGCTCGCCCATTTTTTTTTTTGGTAACACAAGGCCAAAAAAAAAATGTCAAAAGCCAATACATAATAAAAGTATGCAGTTCTTGATTCCTGAAAGTAGCGTGTTTGGAAATCTGAAGTTCATATCCAATAACAACATTTAGCGCACCGTGCTGGGCCCATTATTAAGGTAGTGGAATAAGTAACACAGAGGCTGGGCAGCACGACTCTTATTATAAACCTCTCATCTGCCATCTGTGTCAAAACACATCTCTGCCTCACCCTACGTGTGTGTGTGTGTGTGTGTGTGTGTGTGTGTGTGTGTGTGTGTGTGTGTTATATATGCGTGCGTCAGAAAACTGCAGGAGAGTGCTTCAGCCTGGGCCTCTGCGACAGGGGCTCCCCAGTTCACTTTGTGTGTGTATTTATATACTGTATGTGTGTGTGAGTGTGTGCGCGCACAGGAGGCCTCTTTCAGACCCCTAGCAAGGGGCGTGTTGACTTATTTTTGGCCCTGGACTTAACCCAGAAACCACAGAGCGCGAGAGAGAGGCAGGGAGAGTTGAGTTTCCACAGAATTCCTCAGAATTACTTTAATAGGTAAATAGAGGGTGTGCCTGTCCGTGTGTGTGTGTGTGTGTGTGTGTGTGTGTGTCTTGTACTGTTACTTTCAGCCTATGGGCACCAGCGTAGCATCCCTGCAGTCATATTTACATAAAGATGTGTATCATAAGTCATAGCTTATGATGCCAAGATGATTTGTTGGAGAAATTATGATAATTGTTGATGTGTACAAGCTCAGTCAGCCAAGACAGGTTTCCTTTGCCAGCACTTTGCTAGGTAAACACTGAGTGTGTTCTTTATGTGTGACTTTGTGTGTGATTGAACACACACACATCAGAGCTGGTGTGTATCTGTTCTGTATGTGTAAACGTTCCCACGTGTGATGTTTTTTTGTGCATCTGGCGTCTCTCCAGTACATGTTTGCGTACCTTTCTTCCCGCTCAGGTGATTTTTGTGCGTAGGTGTGTTACCTTGAGTTCCTGCATGGTGAGCTCGGTGCCGTTCTCTTTGGCGCTCTCCATCAGGACGTCCAGCGCGTCGCTGTAATCCTTCCCCTGGGAGCACAGCGGCTTCTCTCTGATGGCCTTCTCTATACTTTTCTGCAGGGTGTCTCTTGCACGGATACCCTGCAAACACATGCAAACGAAAGTGAACACCATAAATCGAAAAGTCTTTCAAAGGAGCCCATTGATTTAAACAAATACCCATGTTTTATGTGCCGAAGCACCCAAATATTTTCAAATCAGTTTATTCTCCTCTTGTGATGTTGATGACTCAAAAAGGGGTGAATTAAGTGCTTATTATAAAGGGAATAGTTTTGTTTTTGGGGCACAAATTAATAGAAAATAGAGGCAAACAACTCATCATTTGATAAAATTATGGTAAAACTCAAGTATAAAGTTTGTAGCCTTGAAGGAGTCAAGGGTGCCCATACATACCTTCCTGTAGCCGCTAAACGGCAGGTCTATAGGCAGGCTGAACAGGTTGTCAACAAAGTCCTGGAAGGTTGCGAACAGATGCCTCATCTCCTCCTCTGACACCCTGAATCCCAGCAGCACCCTCACCGCCATGGTAAACGACAACCTCTGGCTCTCCCTGGGGACAGACAACCAATTAGAACCTCAATTACATCCAGTGACAAACCTCACTTGCATTTACACCCCTTCTTAATGACTGTTCTTGATCCACAACTTCTTTTTTGTCTTATGCGACATTGCGGATTAGATGTTACGCTGATGATGTCTCGCTTTATTGCGATCCATAGAAAATGATAGTGGCCTCTCCAACTTACGCTAACCTGCAACAGAAATTATGTTTCGACACAAATAATTATCATTTCCACCTCAGATAACAATGTTTTTACCCATGATGCCTCTTGCACCTGAAGACTTTCTTTTTTTCTTTCTTTTGAAAGACAACTGGGCTGTCTTTATTTTTTTTTATTGCTGCAGTGATTGATGTATTTTTACGATGAGCTGATATTCTCATAATAAAATTGTTTCTTTCTGCCTTTAGTGATAAGCTGTCAATAATCCAACTCCATCATGTATTTTTTTTCTTTAGGTTGTGTTTCTTCTTGTAGCAAAAATCCTCTTGGCACAATTACCATGACATTCCTATCTCTTGTGAATGTGTTTCCACACTAGGATCTGACCCCTACCTGTAGACGTTGATGGGCTCAGGGTTGGAGCTCCATACTCTGAGGCTCTCCTGGATGACCTGCTGGATTTTCGGGAGGTAGGACTCCAAGGCCTCATGGCTGAACACTTTGGCAAACACCTGGAGAGAGAATAAGATACATATAGTGTCATTTACAGGGCAGAATTTGACTGCACGTGTCTGTTCATGACACATAATGTACAGACAGATAAAGATCAACATGGATTTTCATTAGATGCTCATAAATCGTATGACTTGGCACACAGACAGCAAGCATACAGAAATTTGTCTGAACCACTGCAAGTCCAAGCAGAGGACAAAAGCACTGATTAAGCAAAAAGGCTGTATATAGTAATTCCAGTACGTACAAAGACACACCAAAGCAGAATGTCCTTAGGAACCCTCTTAGTGTGGATAATCCTGACTGTTTATTCTGCTGTAGTATTTACATTTATAATACTTTAACCACCCCTACAAATTTAATCCAATCAAATATTTGCATGACTGAAATGTATATATGTTATTTTTAGCCACGCTAGGGGTGTGGCTCATTGGATATCACTGTTGGGCATGTCTGTCTTTCCACCCCATTGGTCCAGACTGAAATATTTTAATAAATATTTGGTGGATTGCTGTGGTATTTGGTACATATATCCATGCTGCCTTTAGGATAAATACTACTGACTTTAAGACACATGTGGTTATGTGTAGGCACAAAAAAAACAGTTGGTTGGAGTATGGAAAAGATCATTTTTTTGGCTTAAAAGAGACACTTGTGTTGTTGCTACAACCACAGTTGGAAATGTGCCACTGCACCTTAAGAAATATGCTGTTGTTGTCGCCAGAAGCTCTACTGGAAAAGCACCAAGGTCACCTTAAAAAATACCCGTTTGTTGCCACAACCACTACTGAAAACGTGCCAATGCACCTTAAAACATATGTGGTTTTTGTCGCCACAACCTCCGCTGGTAAAGCACCAAGGTCACCTTAAAAAATGTCCAGTTGGTGTCACCACAACCACCGACAGATATGTGCTGACATTGCCTCAAAAATACCTGGAGCTGTGCCACTGCACTTTAAAAAATGTGTGGTTGTTGTCACCACAAGCTCTGCTTGAAAAGCACCAAGGTCACCTTAAAAAAATCCTCATTGTTGTTGCCACAACCACCGCTGAAAATGTGCCATTGTACCTTAAAAAATGCCCAGTTGGTGTCACCACAATCACTGCCAGAAATGTGCTGATGTTGCCTCAAAAATACCTGGTTATTGTCTCTGCAACCATGACTGAAAATGTGCCGACATCGCCTTAAAATGTCAGTTATCATGTAGTTCCCATCATCAGGTAATACTTTCACATTTCTGTGACAGACAAACCAACACAATGTTGATGGTATTTCACCTACTGCAACAGTGTAAAAACTTTACGAGGCTTTAACTCAATGTCCCAGGCTCTCTTGAAATTTTGCATAGTTCATCCTTGTACAGTGTTCCTAACATTCCCCTCTGTCTCTCTCCTGTCATATCTCTTCAACAATTTCTATCCATTAATCCCCTTCGTCTCTCTCTTGAATTATACCTAGACAGGACTTTCCATCGTGTGTTCCTTCTTATTCATTTTCATGTGATGCCCATTCCTTATTCATCTCCCTCCCTCTTCACAGAGACTTATACATTGTGGAGGTTTTCCCCTGTAGTCAGCAGAAGTAGAATGACGGGCAGAAAGAGCAGGAGAGGAGGGGGGGAAGAGTTAAGTCTTTCCTGGCTGCTTGTAGTATTTCTTAGTATGAATCAGTCACCAGTCGTCAGTGTTGTTTGGACAAATAACATTCCATCTGATTTAACCTCCAAAACTGCCCTTAAAACAGTCTTGGAAATGATTTAGAAGTGGAGAGCATTGGAGAGGAGAGGAGAAAAGTGAGCGGACTGGGTTAGAATAGGGCTTTTATATTAATATGAATCAGTCACTAACACTTAGCTCTATTTGGATAAATAACACTTGCGCATTTAACCTTTTGAGCTCTCTGAACAGTCACAATTTGGTCTAAATGTAGAAGAGAATGGCTCATATCACTGCTGCTCGGGCGAAACGTCAGCTTTTCAGTGACGAAGGGCAACAGTTGCACTTTCTAGTGATGTTTTAAAACACCGCAGCCTGGATGACTAATTCTTCACATTAGGTTCAATACAAGTTACAACACTAGGTTTTATTTGATCAGTAATCGCAGGAGGAAATGCAGCACGTTGTCGGGTACACATGGTTTGCATTTTCTGCCCAATGAAATGAAGCTGTAACATTTGGAGAAGAACGCTTTATATTAGAGATAAATGTTTGTCTAACTTTAAGAGCCTTGCAATCGTTTTAGAGACGCTAGTTGAGATGTTGGTCGAACATTTGCATGTAATCGCTGTATTTCTTTATTTCCTTTTAGCTCCCTCTTTATTTTCTAACCTGCACAAACTCTGTTGCGTCTTGTCCGTGGTTTGTCTCAACTTATTTTACTGTTGTGGGTTCTTGTACTTTTTATAACCATGCCGATAAACTAAACTTTGCTCAACATAATAAAGACTTCACTTTTGAATAACTTTGATGGAATGTTGCATCATTACACGCTAAATCTCCTAGAAGACGTTTTTAAAGTGGCGTCTGTCCAGAATTAACCAGCATGACTGCACCATAGTGTGTTCGCACAGGATGTATAGCTTTTAAATCCCATAATGCGTAAAGAAAATGACTTTATTGTGTATTTGTAATATGTTTTATACACTGAAATAACATGGTTATAAAGACAAAGTGTTCCTGCTTCTTTTCACTTACACATAGCGGTGGCTGAGAGGGAAGACGGGAGCTTCTAGTGGGATTTGAGCCCAGGCCAGTGAGGGTACATGTGGTTCCTGAGGTCGATGTTTTAGCCACCAAACCATCAGTTGGGCACTTGTACTCTTATTTTGTCCTCTACCTCATTTTCCTCTCATTTTCCTTCTCCTCCATTGCCCTCTTCCCTCTCTCTCATCATTCCTCCAAACCCTCCCTCCGTCCGTCCGTCGCCCTCAGAATGAATGAACAATAGTCCACTGAGCTGGTGCTGTGTGCATGTGTGAATTACGTTGTATGCATGGGTACATATACATATATATAAATATATGTATATGCTGTGTGTGTTAGGGAGTGGTTAGCGCAGATCACAGGGCGCTCAAAGACGTTAGCAGTGCTACATTTCCTCTGCTGCCGCACCCTGGAGCCACTGGTCACAGATCAGCTTACATGACCTGCTCTCCAACCCCAACCACAGGGGATTACATACACTATCTGACCTCAAAACAGTCTGGGGAAGAGGCTGTCATGGCTGTGCTTTTGTTTGCTTGGCAGTCAATTTTAGATAGCGTGTAGGAAAAGTTGATGTGGATGTGTGTTTGATTTGCCACTGTTGGCTCGTCGATTGAGCAGGGTCAGTTAGGTGTGGATAAAACTTGGAGGAATGATGCAGCTGTAAACTGTCTGTCAGTATTTTCAAAACTACATCGATTATTCCAGGAGGGTTGCCATTGTTACACCCAAACAAGTACTTCTCTGTCTTATTTGTTCGTCACCAAGTTGGTTACTTGCAACGCATTTCCACTAGATCTAGCAAGGAGTCTAGATGTTCCGATCATCTTTTCCTTTCCGATACCAATTCCGATCCACCGTGCATATCCGTGCCTCAGACTAAACCTCTTGTAAAACATGAACAAATATATACAGAGAACGAATGCCATAGCTGTGGCTCTGAAGGTAGAGTGGGTCGTCTACAAATCTGAAGATCAGCGGTTGGATCCCCGGCTCCTCCTGTCCGCATGTCAAAGTATCCTTATCCTACAGAGGAAGCACTGCTCCACTCAACTGCTTGATGGGCGCACTCACTAACAAAGTACGTGGGTTCCAGTTCTCTCCTGGACCAATCATGGACTGCACTTAACTGGTTCTCTGCTTACTGTTCCACACATGGAAGCAATGTGGCGGCTTGCTTTTAAACTTTCTGTTATTCCAGCTAAACAGTCAAGCAGAATATGTTTCTGAAAACATTTGAGGCGAGAGATACGCAGCGCCACTGCTGAATCTTGTTTTGTTTTAGAACTACATCGCCTAGTTTGACAGCTTGGTCCAGGTTTTGTGAGCCAGGCGCATCATGATGGACAGACGCAGTTGCATTAAGTTGAAACTAGTCTAAAGGCAGATATATAGTTTATAGTTGGTCGTTGCAAGTTCTTCACTATAACTTGCAGCATTCACAAACACTTGTCTTTATCTGGACACATTTTCCCCACAAATACAACATGCTAACATTATTAGCACAAGCCTATGGCATTTTACATTGTATAAATTAGCCAGGGACAACAGCAACATTTAACAAAGGTAACGTTACAAAATTCAGCTCCATTTTAACTCACAAGGTTCACTGACAAAACAGTTGTCTAATACTAAACACGTTTTCCAAACAAATACAACATGCTAACGTTATTAGCACACGCGTACAGCATTTTACATTGTATAAATTAGCCTAGCAGCTAACAGAGATTTCCGCTGCTCATGTGAAGCCAGGATAAATCACACACAAGACTTAAAATACCGTTTTGTGGGGGCTTTATTGTCTTCACAATTTATTGTTTCACAGGTCTACGACACCACAGCGTTTAGTTACTTTTCGGGGCGGGCTACAACGTAGTGGTACACACCTATGTAGAGCCTACACCACAGATCTGATGTTGATTTGACGCAGGAGTATAAATCCTGCGACCAGGATAAACACCACAACCCCTACTTGAAACTCACCACAACACTCCCACCATGCACTGCGCAACTGCTTCTCCTGCTCTCCATAGGAACAGAATAGAAAGCGTTGAGACACCCTTCGTCGCCAGATCTGGCGGAAATGCGTTGGTTGGTTACATCAGGTGAGTCATTTGAGTAATTTCACTGATTACTTAGTCCATTTGTCATACATAGAGTTATTAAGTAAATTACTCTCGTGGTTATGTGGTCAGTTTAAGGGAGCTGTTTTACCGTCTGTTAAAGATTTAGTTGGTTACGTGGCCGTTGGTTCATTTTATGGGCTCCTTCATCGGTAAATTGGATGCTAATTCTTTGGTTAATCAGTCGTTTGAAGAGTGAATTAGTTTCCAATCAATCAGCTGCTCACTTCAGTGGTTTGCATCCATGACTCAAGTGTTTATCTGTGACTGAGCCAGCTGTTGGCTAATTTGTAGATCGCTCGCCTTGAAAACTAGACAAACATGTTTCAGAATCATCAGGGAAATATTCGTTAAGCCAGAGGAGGTTGTGTAACACTGTGAATTTAGCCATTTAACCCGTCTGCACTGGATTATGCATAATTGGTCAATTTGGGCGAGTGCTTTGCTTAGTCCTACACACACACACACACACACACACACACACACACACACACAGACATTCATAAAGTCAGAGCAGCAGGGTTGAGCTACTGTAGGACCAGCGAGTCAGTCAGTCGCTTTATGTGTGTGTGTGTGCAGGCGGACGGGAGACTCTGAAAGGTAACTACAGGTCAGACAAACACACATGCATATGGTATCTCCCTACACGGCCTGGCTGCCAATCAAGCACAGTTTTTTATGCAGCGTCACTCTGGGACGTTCCAAGTTCCACACAGGCCGGGGGTGGAGGAGGTGGTGGGGGGATTGTTCAGTCATTTTGCTGCACCACAAAAACGTGACTGTCTTCTGTAGCCTGCAGCGCAAAGACACAGGCTTAAAGACACACACACACACACACACACTGTCGCACACACACACACAGACACGGTCGTCCTAATAACGTCCATATGTCTTAAATTATGTGAAAGTGCTGCGAGCTGCTGGTTCCACAGACATGTAAAGACTCCTTTATTCTTCTCTCTGCCCTCCTTTCCCTCCTTCTCTCTCTCTCTCTGTACTCCCACCTCTTCCCGTCTCTCCCTGCCCCTTCATCCATCCTTTTTTAAAATACTTCTTATTCCTTTCTCTTAGTCAAACAAGCAGTCCACACGTCTCTCCCTGCTTCTATCATCACTTGGAATCAGAAGAGGATTTGCTTTGTTGGCTTTAGATGTAGAGGTCAGAGCAGCCAGGTGAAGTTAGTGTTACAGCAAGAGTCACATACGAGGCTGAATCATATTATTTCAGCTTATGATTGATCTGAAAGCATGTTAACAGCAGTCAAGACCAACTTAAACTTATTTTCTTTAACATCCACAACATTATCTGAACTTTAAGGTTTCACTCCGTTGTGTTTTAAAGGGAAATAATGTCCTTATTACGCCACTAAATAAGCCCGCAGTCACTAATTGGGGATTTACATACAGACACAAGAGGATATGATTCATCGCTACAATTTAATCTACTTGACATTTCATGTTTTTTAATGTTTATGTACGAAACCCTTTGCTTGCAGGACATTTTGGAAGTATGTCAGTATCGGAAAGCAACTAAGTACTTTTACTCAGGCACTGTTCTTAAAGGTCAATACATAGCAGGTCCTCATCTGCGGGCATTGCTGTGTAAAAACAGACTTGATAGGAGAAACTTTGACCCATGCTATAAACTCAATATAAACTCATCGGCCGCTTTATTAGGAACACCTTACTAGTACCAGGTTGAACCCCGTTTCTAATTCTTGGTGTCATAGATTCAACAAGGTGCTGGAAACATTCCTCAGAGACTTTGGTCCATATTGACATGATGACATCACACAGTTGCTGCAGATTTGCTCCCGTTCCACCACATCCCAAAGGTGCTCTATTGGACTGAGATCTTCTGACTGTGGAGGCCATTGGAGTACAGTGAACTCATGGTCATGTTTGAGATGATGTGAGCTTTGTGACATGGTGCGTTATCCTGCTGGAAGTAGCCATCAGAAGATGGGTACACTGTGGTCATAAAGGGATGGACACGGTCAGCAACAATACTCAGGTAGGCTGTGGTGTTTAAACCATGCTCAGTTGGTACTAAGAAAATCTCCCCCACACCATTACA
>NC_065522.1:27473392-27515701 GCF_006386435.1 Epinephelus moara | reverse complement strand
CCTCTGACCTCTGGCATCAACAAGGCATTTTGGCTCACTGGATATTTTCTCTTTTTGGGACCATCCTCTGTAAACCCTAGAGATGGTTGTGTGTGAGAATCCCAGTAAATACTCAGGTGTACCTAATAAAGTGGCCAGTGAATGTATTGAAGCATAACGCACATACCTTTACATACTTCTTATCCCTTACAGTTTCTCTAAGCTTAGATGTAAGAGTGACTGTAACAGGATCCATTGCCCCCTGAGGGATCAATAAAGTATTTCTGGCTCTGATAACAATCCTCTCAGGTTTCTTAAGACAACAGTGATACAGTGAACATGGCTTTGGGTCTATGTTCACCTCCCTGTAAAAAAAACCTCACTATTCATATTTCCTTTCTTTTAAATTTGACCTTAGAGGCTGATAAAAACTGAGTGAGGCAAAGAGGGGATGGACAGGATGGGCTTCAGCTCAGTCAGAATTGGCAGTGCCCTCTACTGGTGATGAGCAGAAGTACAGGACACAGACTCACCATCACACACACACACACACACACCGAGACAGCCAGGAGGGCTGCATGCGGAGCAGCAGACTGGTTTCACTACATCTCTTTCTCAGAGTAGCTTTGACATGCTCTACCACACTGATGGCACCTTAAGGGAGAGGAAAACTGGCCTGCGTGTAAAACACATGGAAAGAAAACAGCTTGAAGATGTCAGCTTTAAAAGTGACACTTAAATTGAGGCAGATGTCAATTCGAATCCCTCCATATGTCTTTTTTTATTCCCGTCCAATCTCACCCTCCGTGTTCCCCGCCTGTGTTTCTCCTTTTCCTAAATTTAGGGATGGAGGGATGGTTTCCAAAAAAATAAAGGAAAAACAAGGGGAGAGGAAAATGTGGAGAGGGACGGAGAGAGGGAGAGAATGAGGGAGTTAAAGCAGTGGAGGAACAGAGAGCGAGAGGTATGTAAGAAGGGTGAAAATAAAGAACTGGCTGCCACTGTCAACACTGTGTGTATTTGCATGTGTGTGTGTATGCGCCCAACTTGGATTCACCCGCTGTTATTTCAGTATAAAGGGACATTTTTCCACTGCAGGTCATGTAGGGCTTACTGAGGCCACTTCAGCGTGTTTACTACAGCACACTTACTGTGTGTGTTGTCAGGTTACGTTGTTGGGACAGCTACAGAAATTATATATTTTGCTTTTTTTGAGCAGCCGAGGGAACGTGAGGTCAAATTTACTTTGTTTTGAACTCTTAAGAGCTGTCACCTCACAGCAAAATGGTCGCAGTTCAGTCCGTCACAAGGTCAGCGTAAGGTCTTTTATGAGGAAACGTATTGAATCTTAATCGGTTCAAATCCCACATTTGATATATTTACAGCAGGTGAAGCTTATTTTCAGGAACACCTTTACTGTCCAGCTGTTGTAAAAACTTTACGGCATGCAAGAGCAATGTTGGAACGCAAACACCTGGGATAACTAAATGTAATTTTTGAGTTCATGTCGGTTTCGTATCGTCCCAGTCTCAGGACTCTGGGCTGTCAGTCCAGGGCCAATATTTCAAAGGATATCCGAGACCTCCTCTTCCATACGCCGAGCAGATATCTATCTATGACACAAGCTGAAATGAGTTTCCTCCGTGGGGTGTCTGGGCTCAGCCTTAGAGATAGGGTCATCCGGAGGGAGTTCAGAGTAGAGCTGTTGCTCCTTTGTGCCGAAAGGGGTGAGTTGAGGTGGTTCAGGCATCTGATCAGGATGCCTCCTGGGCGCCTCCCATTAGAGGTGTTCCGGGCACGTCCAACTGGTAGGAGGCCCCGGGCCAGACCCAGAACCCCCAGGAGGAGCTGGAAAGGGTTGCTAGGAAGAGGGACGTCTAGGCTGCTTTGCTTGGCCTGCTGCCCCTGCAACCCGGCCCCGGATCAGCGGATGACAGTGAATGGATGTCTATGAATGTATATACATTTGTAAAAGTTCATTTAAAGCTAATTGGGCGTTGGATGACAGCTGTCAGGGTCTGAGACTACATTTCAGCCAATGCATCACAATTATTGATGAATTCTACTGGGACTACAAACGGAAACCAGAACATGTCCGATACCAAAATCTTGTCCCATTGCCTACAGACGGCTGTTTATGGAGATTAATATAGTCCAATAACACGTATCCAAGTATGTGTGATGTTTGCCTTGTGCGGGTGGGTCCAAACTCTGAACCACTACTCCTGACTATCCACAAGACTGTGCACAGGTTAAGACCAAAGCCTCGATATGGCAACTGAGGTGATAAACTGTCTGTCCGCAGCAGAAATGCATATGTTTGATGTTGTTTTCCAGACGAGGATGATGTGTGAGCCCTGGCTGGCCCCGTTTGGCCCTGACCGGCCTGTAGTGGAAAACCAGGCCGCTGTGGCTCTTTGAGGGAGTTAGTTTCCTAGCTTAACACGGGGTTAGATGGAAACTGGCTGGCTGTGTTGATCCACCGAAAGGCTAATGTGCTGTGTGAAGATTGTTTTTCCGTACAAAAACCACAAGGAGGGCAGACACTAACACACACCCAGACACACACACACACACACACATACACAGAGGAGCAGTTCTGGTCCAGTGGGTCAGACAGTAAGCCAGTCGCTCATTCTTTCTCTCTAGTTGATGTTGTTTCGCTTTTGCTGTTGACTTAGTTTTATTACCCAGAAAACAGGAGGGAGCGCTGCCAACCCACACACGCACACGCACACACACACACACACACACACACACACACACACACACACACACACACACACACACTACATAATTCTTGAAAACTGCCCAGCTGACCTCTCTGCCCTTCTTTCTTTCTCTCAATTTCCTCCTCATCTGTCTATCCGTTGTCCCTCTTGTTATCAAAACGATACAACAGTCAGAAGGTCAAACAGGCACCACGTGTCCTGCTCAGGTGCCGTTGAACAAGATTGCAAGCATCGCACTTACAAACATACGTAGTTATATCCGTTACTGTAAGTTGAGGGCCCTTTTTGCACTTTTCACACCTGTCAATCAATCCGTGTCGGCGGGATCATACCTCCTTGTTATACGTTTTCTGTTCATGTTAGCTCACTGTGTTGACACTAATTTGCCCTTTCTTCTTCTTCTGTTTCTTCCAAACAAACTCAGGATGGATGTAAAGACATTAGTTCCTGTATGCCATACAGAAAGTGTTTTGGACAGGAAGTAGAACCAGACCAGTTGCCGGAAGAGAACTCAATTTTTCTGTTCCTGCAAGTTTCAATTATGTTACATTAAATCTCTCAAACGTACCATATCAACGTTTCTAAAGGGACGTAGTATATGGCCTGACTTTGTCATGGACAGGTGGAGGGGATGGTGGATGGCGTGACACCTAAGGGGAGACACCTGCCAAGTTGCAGACCACTGTTTGACACTAATAAACAACAAAACTGTTGTGATCTTGCGAGGTGTTGCTGTGTTTCCAGCTGCTTTTTAGCCACCAAATGTGGGTGTTTCATAGCAACCTATCAGCGGGGATAGTGTCACGAAGAGTGTTGGTTTTTTGCCGAGACGTCGCTGCTTTCCCTGCCCCCCAGACATGATCTTTCCCGAACCATAACCAAGCGTATTTATGCCTTAACCTAACCACACGTACCACAGTGTTGTTGAAATGTAAAGAAGCGTAACATTTCAACGTATTTGCTACGTAATAACAGAAAAATGTAACATATCAGTGGTTTGCAAACAACCAATCTGGCGATTGGTTGTTTTAACTGGATGGAGGTTGAGGTACAGTTTATGTTAGAGCCAGTACGGTCAAACTCTGATGTGACCCGTCATCACTTGACCTCTGTAGGGAAAACTTCTTTCCTCAGAGGTCAGACAGACAGACAGAGAGACAGAATGGCAGCAGGTATGAGATTGCTTGTCTTGCTCAAAGGTATTTCGGCAGTGTGGTTGCTCAGCCACACGAGGCTCAAACGTTTCAGCCATAAGCAACATTACCGACCCTGTATCCGTCTCTGCATCTGGCTGTTTGGGTTGAGAGCTGGGGAATGTTCAGGTGTGTGCACATACTATGCGTTTGTGTACTGTTACGTGTGTGTGTGTGTGTGTGTGTGTGTGTGTGTGGAGCCCCCCACAGAAAGCCCCTCTTTGTGCCGTGTTGGAGGCAGCCTTCCTAATCAGGGGTCATTACATGAGGTTAGTGCGGGGGTCTCCAGGGAGAGGAGAGGGGATCAGAGCCCAGATTAGACCCAGCCGACCCCTCACTGTCCCCGGGCACCGCGGCAACGAAACCTGACCCCGCCTCCAAACCTCTCTCTCTCTCTCTCAAAAAAAAAAAAAAGAGAAATCCAGAGAGAGCAAACTAGAGACTGATTTACAGGAAAAAACACCAGACTGAGCTTCCTGTTCATCTCGTTTTTTTTGTCCTTTGTGTGTATGCGTGTGTTTATCTGTGACTTTGTGTGTGTGCGCATCACATGTGTGTGTGGGAGAAAGAGGGGGGCGAAAGAGAGGGAAGGTATGTGCCCTGGGGATAACGGGATAATAGGAGGGAGAGGTAAGTGGCTGATTACCTGAATGGTCCTGGCACGGAAAAGACAGAGAGAGAAGGGAGGAAGCAAAGACAGACAGGAGATGAGAAAGAGGCTGAGAAATGAAAAAGAGACATATATATATATATATATATGTGATAGAATACACAAGAAATCAGACAAAATAAGAAGAGAAGATGAGGAAGGACAGAAAAACAAGTAATAGAGGACAGGCGGGTGACTGGAATCCCTTTCTCTCCATGTAGATGAGTGGAGGAGAGGACGGAGTTATGGAGGGGTCGTTCTCACGCTTCAGTAGCCAGAACGCTGCTGATAAGACTGAGAGGACGGGATAGCTTTACACTGATACTCTGTCATTCTGTTTGTGTGTGTCTGGAAGAGTGTGTCCTACCTTCCTCATTGTGCAGCACATGAGTCCAGTGCTTTTGGCAGTGGATTCTTTCAAGCGCATGTGTGTGTTCGAATATGTGTCGAAACTCTACGTTATATCGCTTCTTTCAGACGTGAAATAAAAAGTTCTTTACCACTAGACCAGGGGTGTCAGACTCATTTTAGTTCACGTTTTGTGATTGTGAAGCCCTTTAAAGACCTTGCCCTGTTCTCCGAATGTGCATGGTCATGCATTCATATATTTGGGTGTGTATCTCCTGACCTTCCTCCTCTTGCGGTGGATGTCTCCGATGCTGTTGGCCAGTGAGTTGGGTCCCAGCAGCGTTGAAGTGCTCTGAGGCCAGTCTACCGTCACCAGCGTGTGCTCGCCCATCAGCACCTTGCGCACGTTTTCGGCGCCCGTCACTCGGATCAGAGGGCGGCCCAGAAGGTGGGTCTTGAACACGTTGCCGTACTTCTGCCTCCGCGATGCGTGGAAGCCCGAACCCTAGACAAAGAGACAGAGAGGAGACATGAAGATCAATCTTAGAGCTCTAGAAATCTTAACAAAAAATATGGACTCTCAAGACACAAGAGTTTGACGAACTATTCTAAGACCTTTTCCATGTGGAGGATCATCAGTTGGGACCTGACCCTCAAAGGTTGCTTGATCTGATCTGATCTGATTACCTGATGCTTTTTCATTCCCAGATCACCCAATGTTTTATTTAATTTCAATGACATAGATATCGTTTACTGTATTTCCTGCTGCATGTTCACCTCATAAAGGTTTCTGTTCACACAGGAAGAAGGTAGGGACACTTAAAACTTCGAAGCCTGACGAAAGCGAGAAAGAACATATAGTTTTAAAGGATGCTTGGGTAGAGCACGACTGCTGAGGCAATGGTGTGAATTTTGCTAAAAGGTGGAATTTCCCTTTACCAGTAGAGACATACAGTGGTAACAGGTGAAAGGAAATCCCCAAACACTCCACCCTGTTTAGCTGACTTTACCTATCCCTTCGGTTGATGGAGATCCCCCTCATCTCCTACTTCTGATTTTCTGTTATTTTTCTTGTCGTTCTCACTTGAGCTCCACTTTTTTATATACTCAGTTTGACTCTAAGCAAACGAAAAGCAGAATGGGCTTTCAGAAATTTGATAAGGGACACTTAAATATCAATCTTTTAGGCCAGCTGGGGTCAAAAAGCTGAAGATAGAAATACCACATCGCCAGCTTTCTTTACCTTTTAAGGATAGTTTGTAAAGTTGCGACAATCATCATCTTTCCTGGCGTCGTCATCATTCTCCTCGTCCTCACCATCACGTCATTAACAAAACTTTCTCTACAAGCTGCCAAAAGACGCTGATGGTATTTTGCAAACCAGATCTTTCCAGTTTTAAGCTCTTCAGCGATTCTTACGACTGATTTTTACGCTTGCTATTAATTTAAAACAGCCTTTAGGATCTGACCTTCACTCCAGCTTTGATCTTCACCTCTAAAAGCTCTGAGTAAGTATTTTTTCTCTCTGTGGTTTGGGGCCCAAACAGAGCATTTCTGGTGGGTCCCCACATGCTAAAAGTTACTGATGTTTCCATCATCCCGGCTCCCAGAGCAAAAGTAAACTTATACACTGAAGGTAGCAGACTGCAGATGTTTAAGAAGCCCGTATACACCAGGTTAATTCAATGAAAGCTGATTCGGGATGCCTTTAGGATGTGATCTGAGTTCAGCTTTAACATCAACCAATGAATCGTCGAGGTCAAAGGTTTTCAAAACATTTTCAGCTCAGGCTTCAAGTACAGTAAATGAAATTTCTCATCCAGAAGGACCAGAATGAAGACATGTAAAAAGATCTCGATGTAGTTTCTCAAGGATCAGCCCCAGTTCATCTTTTTTAGTTACTGCCTGATGGTATTGACTATTATCTTCCATTAACAGACCCCTCCTTTCCTTTACATCGATGGATCCCAGCAGTTTTTTCGGGGGCTTGCAAATGAAACTAAATCTAAACGGTAATGTGGTCATTCCTTTTCAGATCATTTTATTTGAACACTTTCTGGAGCCCCTTTTTGATTCCAGAAACGTTTTTACAATCACTTACATTAATTCACCCCAGAACCCAAGCTTTCTTAAATTGGTTTGGTAAATTCTTCTAATTTTAATCCCAGTTACTGAATCAATCTCCATTTCATAAAAGCGCTTCTTTTTGCCATTCTAAACACTCACGAAGATTCACGAAGAACAGATTGCGGCGCTGATAGCACCATGAATTGCACATCCCTTGCAACCACTATCTGCCCCGTCTCAAAGTCCGATTCACAAAAGGTAGTGTGCTAATGACATTAACGCTCAAACAGGGTCATACATTTTTTCATCGGATCATAATTATCCATGTAGCAAAGAATAAATGTTGGCAGCAGTGCAATGGCAGAGAGGAAAAGAAAAGTGATATTCTCGTTCAGACGCTAATAATTTTATTGTAACTGCGTGTGGCTGTTAGCGCTGATATAAAAAGAGGCAAATTTTGCGCCAAATGTATGCGTATTATACCTACTTAAAAACGTGCCGATAGCACAGGAGCACTGAGACGTTATTTACTTGGCAAAATAGGGGTGCATTGAGAATCACATGGTTTCTTTTTGTCTCATTTGTGCTGGTTTAGCGGATGCAAAAGCTGCGCAATCCTTTTGTGAATTAGTGCCATCAGTGTTTAGTAGGAAGTCATGTGTTTGAGGTTTCCGGCTCAGTTGGAATAAGAAGAGGAAGAAGAACTAAATGGGTAATAAGAACGAACAGCAATAGCCATCAGTCCTTTGGCTTAAAAGGAGAAGACAACGGGCATGAACTCTACCTGAAATTACATAAAATCCAAGCAAGACGACGCCAATATTTACAGCTGATCTTGAGAAGTCAGAGCACAGAGGCATCACAGCAAAGAGCGCCGAGCAGCGGATGCCAAAAATCACTAAGTATGCTTTGGAAATTCAAACGTCTTTGCTACAGACGATCCAGAAACCCCCTTTTTCCCACTAGGACCGACTAAAAGAAGCCGCACAGCCCATTTTTGGCCCCTACTCCACGGTTTGAGCAACCTGGCTGTCAGTAAACCCCCAGAGGACCAGAGCTGGAGTCAGTTAGCGAGCTGACCTGGGTTCAGCTTTGACGCTGACCTCTAAACGGTCCGGGTCACGGCAGAGCGAGAGGGAGCCGACCCCAGAACTGTAAATGGGCTGTTTGAGTGAAAAGAATATATATCAGCCTGAGGGCAGCTTACTGTGTTACACACACACACACACACACGCGGGGCATACACACCAACACTGGCCGACAAACACATCATTCACACACATACAGTAAAAACACACACGCATGTTCGGGTACTCCAGATTCATAAAATTCACAAAAAAAAAGAAACGTGCAAAGCAAACAAACACGCAGAGGCCTAACTGCAAATTGCCGTGACAACACTAACTGGTTTGACCCCAGTTTACTCCTGGGGAAAGAGATATGTACGACTATGAGGCACACACACACGCACACAATTGGGTGACATATATAAACATATGTGCCAAAGCAGCAGTACTGTGAGGTGCTGTGAAACAGACATGTATAAGATGATAGAGACTTTTTCTTTAATTGACATTAAGAGCGACATTACTGGAAACCATCAGCACGTTTGTGTGTTTGTCTTTGAGAGAGAGCGTACGACGCATAAGCGCATGTGTGTGTGTGAATGCAGAATTCTTTCTGGGACTAATTTTAGCAGGTAGTTTGTTTCCTGTTTGAGACACGCCTCTCACAGCAGCGGTGTGAGTGTGTGTGAGAGAGTGTGTGTGTGCACAAACGCAGCTTCATCTTTTGCAGCGTTCCACTGACTGAAGCAGCGAAGTTTCTCCTCACTGTGATTCTGGTTTATGGTGTAATTTGTGGCTGCAGAGTCCTGCCGTGAAGCCTTGATACATTTAATACAATCAAATCAAAAACCTGCTGCAGTCGCCAGCAGCTGTTAAAACTGAGGAAACAGAAACTACCTGCCCAGCTGCTGCTAGTCACCCTGAGTGAAAGTATCAGATTATTATTAGCAGGAACTTTATGTTTGGTGCTTTTATTCTTTTCTTCATCACTTTAATCCTTTTCATTAACACTTCATTAAAAGTGCCCTTTTACTCTTGTATTTTGGGTTTCCTCTACAACATGTTTACACGCTTTAATGTTCAAAAAGCAATTTATTTTCCTCATACTGTTGGTGCTAAACAGTGCCCGTCTCTTGAAGCCCCCCTCCCGCAAAAGCCCAGCCTGCCCTGGTTGGTCAGTGTCTCGGAGTCGCTGTATCATCATTGCAGCCGAGGACTGACCGTAACAGCAAATTGCGGACATGTTCCGGCAGGAATCTGATCTGAAATCAGGGAGAAATAAACATCTGCAAACAAGATTACAGGTTTCCCAGACGTTAGCATGTGGCTACATGTAGCAGTGTACTCGCAGCTGGGGAATGACTGTAACGCAGTGTAGCGGCACTTTATACTGTGAAAAACCACCAATGAAAGCTTCTAAACCAAAATCCTGACAACAGGAGATGTTCCAGTGGGAATCTGATCCGAAATCAGGGAGAAAATGACAACATTGGCAGCCAAGTTTCCCTGATGTTAGCATGTAGCTACATGTAGCAGTGTAGGCTACGTAATGTAAACACTTGCAGAAGTGTGCCTGAAGAAGAGCATTCAGGGCGGTCTGAGGGGCCGTACACACGCCGTGTTTTTTGCACCGTCAAAGTCATAGTTTTCAAAGTAGACGCGGGCTGAAACGCTAGAGCAGAATTTTGCATTTGCACCGCATGTCATGTGACGAGCTAAAACCAATCACAGCTGACAGATCGTACCTTCTTCCGTAAATAGTCTGTGGTAAATGTGGAAAAGTTTTACGTCTGTAGCTCGACATCAGCTTTACATCTGTCCCACGGACGATAGGCCTACACACTTATAAACAGCGCCTGAAAGAAGATCAGCTCTGCACTCTCAGGTGACCGTAACCATGGTCACATATTATATGATTCCTGTCAGTTTTTGAGGCTTCATTCACACGATGACTAAACACTTTTCAGCTCCATATGTTTCCATGGACAGGTGCAACTCAACTGTGTTTTCCTTTTCCATGGAAATCTTCAGATATTTTCAAATTTTCATTCGACGTAGCTCGACATACCTGTTACCCACACACACAACACATCTGCCGTCTTAACTCCCGGCAGTCGCAGCTCATCTCTTTCTCCCCCTCTTGCGACGCACCTCACATCTTAACGTCTCTCTGTGTGAACTCGGCCCAAATTGAGCACAGATGCTTCAGCCTCTTTGCAGCTCTGTTGGCTGTTTCATGTTGCTTTGAAAACTCTTGATTGCCAGACTGCTTTTATAGATGAAAAATGCTGCTAATTAGCATTCGGCCTGACATGCCCCGCCTCTGGAGCTGTAGTTTGTCATTGCACTTAAGCTGCTTCAGATGTTACGAGCTTTTCATGAGGTGTTGACATTATTTTATCTGCGCTGTGCATTTTTTTAAGAGCTGTTTTTGAGTTTTTCTATAAAGCTTTACTCAGCATGCATCGTTGGTTGCAGCTGCATTGCATTCAGGTCCACAAGAGCAGTCTCAGCTGCTTCTTCGTCGCATTTCTTCCTGTGGAGCATCAATGCAAAATGACTGAAAAGCTACCGCTCTTTGATTTTGAGGGATTTGAAGTAAATCTGCACATTTAAACCAGTGCAGAAACATTTTCTGCCATTGACTTTCATCGAACGTATTGGAAATAACCACCTACATGTTGCTCGCCAAGTTGCTTTTTTTTTTAGGAGTGTATTTTTAAAGAAACATTCTCTCTTTTATCCTTCACCTTTGCAGATTTCGGTTTCATTTTCTCCCTCTGTCGATCTGTCTGGGCACAAACTGTTGACCTGAACTGTTTTCACAGCTCCTGTACACTTCCTTTTTTTACTGTGGCATGCACACACATATACTCTCAGACACACACACACACACACACACACACATTAACGCACACACACCAGGTCGCCGGCTGGCCTCTGGAGCCCTCAGGGTGTGTGTGCGTGTAAGAGTGGGGTTGTTTTCCAAGCTACATTTTGCTGCCACATGGATGTAGAGTGGTTTAGTATGTCTGCCTGGCAGGCCTGCTCACACACACACACACACACACACACACACACACACACACAGTCCAATTCGAAGGGAGTTCCTCAGGCAGCCAGACAAGGCTCCCTTTCACACTCCAAGATACAGCATCAGATTGGGCCGATTGTGTACTTTTTTTGGTGTGTGTGTGTGTGTGTGTGTGTGTGTGTGTGTGTGGTTGCAGCTCCGTGCATTATGTGTGTATCTCTTCATACATTTTCTCTTTCCATTTCTCTGTATTTTCTTTTCACACACACACATTTTTGGCAGGATGCTGATGGTTTTCATCCGTCTTAGTCCCCGGAAAATAATTGTGCATTTAACAAAAAACCTTCACTAAAATAATCCGTGTGTGTGTCTGTGTGTGTGTGTGTGTGTGTGTGTGTGTGTGTGTGTGTGTGTGTGCGTTTGTGAGAGAGTGTGTGTGTGCCAGGGGTGTGGTCTGGATGACATTTAGCGTAAAAGGTGAGAAGTGTACACCCCCCCCCTCCCTCCCTCTAAAATTTGGCAAAACACACACACACACGCACACACAGACAGAGCAAGCATGGAAAAGTTGTGATGTAATGACGCCACACTTCTCTTGCAGGAGAACACGTACAAAACCGCACACGAGATCACGGCGCACACACACAGACCGAGTCGTAGACGTCGCCGCGGAGACGCAGGCGTCACAGCTTCACACTGATTGCGCAGGCTGAAACACACTTCCACTCCAAACTTCAGCAGAGCGGAGGAGCCTTCACTGTAAACACTCGCTCAGTTTCGCAAAAAAAAAAAAGACCCAGAAACCAAAATTGCTACCACAACATTACGGCTGATTTTACCGCCGAGGTCACAGGCAACAAACTCTGATGTGAGCTGAAAACCATAAAGAGGTTTTTCTTAATGATGGAGGGCATAAAGTTTTAAAGCTTCTTTTTTTTTTCTTGTGGATGTGTTGCCTAGCAACTAAGAGAGCTGCATGTGGAGGCACAAAAATGATGTGTGCATGTGGACGTAAAGGGGAACCACTCAGTTTTTTCCAGCAGTCGCTGGTTGTTAATGTGAATAATCTTTGAACAAAGCCAGAAATGAAAGCGTGTCGGGAACACTCACGTTTTTTTTTCCTGTTTAACTGCAGCCTCACATGATTTTTGAGCTTGTTGTGAACGCAGGTGGTGTACGTACGGCGAATTTAAAGCTACCGTGACGTCTCTGAAGCTGAATTTCATCGCTACAATTAACTGCAAAGATGTCTGCAAATTAAATGACTTATGAAACAGTTCGATATTGAAATGCTGCTTTCATCTAACTCGACTTTTATTTGGATTCTACTACAACTACCTAATAATGGCATAAACAGCTGCAATGTAAAACAAAGTTTATTCGCCAAAAACAAAGAGGTCACCATTATCTTTTTCTTTTCCAGATAGAAACCCCCTTTTTTAAAATTGAATTCAATTTTAAATGATTCCTGCCTGTTCACTTCAGTTGTCAGGGGTCATTAGACAGGTTTAACGTGCAAAATTTCTTTGCTAAAAATGAAAACGGCACAATTAAAAAGTGTCTCCAGCATGTTTAGTCGAAGTAAAATCATATTAACCCCACGAAATTTGCAAGATCACAACGCAACCATGTTGTCTTATCGCTTAAATATAACACGTTCAATACGTTTTATAACACAACCCACAAATTGCCCACGAATTTCAGTGTTTGATGCTCAGAATTGTCTGGCGAAGGACGCCCCAAAGTTCAAATAAAACCTATGCCCTTGCTTTAATGTGTGTGTTAGAGAGGGTTTACTCTGGGGAAGGAGCCACCAAAGGGGTTGATGTGCAATAAAAGCCCCAGGCCATATCAAAATCAGGAGCATCGAGGCTCCACGATGCTCTACGTGCAACAAGCAACACCACAAAGTCTCCTGCTTCCTCACTCCTCTGCAGTCTGGCTCGTGGTAACTTTATGCGATGACAACGTCGTCTTTGTCGCAGATACAACTTTTCCTGCCTTTGTAAAACCTGTAAAACCACTTTTTACCACTTTGTGTTCGTCTCGCTCCAAAACTCCTCGTTCACTTTGAGTTAAAAAATAAAAGCGGCGCTGGCAGGTTGAGAACAACGAACACTGGACCCCGAGGCGTCATTAGGTGTAACATGCTGCACAGCGCTGCAGGTTAAGATTTAGGATCCCAGTTGAGGTAAGAAAAAAGGTAAAATGAAGGTTATGTCGGGGTTAAAGGTTACACACACACCAGTAAGGGTCAGGAAAAGTGTTTAGTAACAAAGTGAGGGAATATTCCCAAAGTGTATTGCTTTAGATTTCGTGTGTGTGCAGTCTGGATGCAGCCGCCGTGGTGAGCAGCGATGTCAGCTTCCACAGACTCCCTTTTATATTTTTTTGAACAGAGATTTATCAGATATTTTACAAGAACCTCAATAAAGGAGGGAGAGAGGAGGAGGAGGAGGAGGAGGAGGAGGAGGGGGGGGTTCTGTGAGGATTTTCCACACACGCCATCCAAACACTCACACATAAAACCTTTCATTACACATTCGCACATACACTCAAAAAAGTCTAACAAACGCCACCAGGATCACAGAAAATCTCATAAAATCTCCCTCTTGTCCCCCCCCCCCCCCCCCCCCCCCCCCCTCTCTCACTCTCTCTACAAACACACACCCCTCTCACACACACGCTGTCCGAGCAGAGCTAGCTAGCGCGCCGGCCGTGCTAAAAATACCNCTTGTCCCCCCCCCCCCCCCCCTCTCTCTCACTCTCTCTACAAACACACACCCCTCTCACACACACGCTGTCCGAGCAGAGCTAGCTAGCGCGCCGGCCGTGCTAAAAATACCCCCGTCTGTTCTGTTGGGGTTGGCCTGGGGGCAACCCGGGCCCGGGCTTATAAATGTCCTCTTTGTAGCGCAGTGGAAATGTCCAACAAATGACTCTTTTATTAGGGTAAGACAAAAAAACACAGCTAATTATGTTTACTCAGATCAATGCCGCGGCTCGACCAGCACACACACACACACACACGCACACACACACCGGCTAGCTGGGGTGACAGCGTGTGTGTGGAGAGGGAGGGAAAGTGCTGTAAAACTGAAATATCGGGGTGACGCTTAGACTGAGCGGAGAGGGGTTTTCTAGAACCAGAGGCTGATGGGAAAACAGAAGCAGGAAATGACTGACAGCATTTCAAAGTGGGGAAACAA
The DNA here is from genome assembly GCF_006386435.1 of Epinephelus moara. NCBI lineage: Eukaryota > Metazoa > Chordata > Actinopteri > Perciformes > Serranidae > Epinephelus > Epinephelus moara. The sequence continues at coordinate 27,501,423 of NC_065522.1, read as the reverse complement.
AGAGGCTCAGATGTGTCCTGCTGATAGTTTGCATGAAAAAGGGAGAGGAGGAGAAGGAGTCGATGATATGAGGACGAGAGCATTTTGAAATGGAGTGAGCAGAGACGGAGGAAGATTACATTTTTGTGTGGCTAAAGTTTGCAGCCCATCGGTTATCGAATATCTTGTCATCTCCCAGTTGGATTTAATGTTCCGCAAAATCAATCTACAACTTAAAAATGTCTTGTCGATTGACGTAAATACATTCCACTTTAAATTACAGCACGTTTATAAACTCGCACAGCAGACGAAGACGCATAAAGACCAGAACACCCTGGCTCCAGAACAGCACGTATCCTGAAGCTCTCCGCCTTCTTAGCGTTACAAAAACAGCACGTTAAAAACTGTGCAGTGGGTTGAAATATTTTAATGCACCTGTAGCACGAAGTAGAGATACCTTAACAGAAAATGTCTGTTAGAACATCACTTGAGTTAAAGTGTCAAAAGTAATTTTATTGTATTAAATCTACTTGAGTATTGAAAGTAAAACTACAAGTAAATGCTGGTGGTAAAAAAGCACGCAGAATTTTAAGACGTATGCTGTACACCACCTGGCGCCTGGAGAAAAACGAGGTCTTCCTCACTCTTAAAGGAAACCTTTGACCTCCAGGGCTGACACTCTGCAGTTACTTGTCTTTATCTCCTTTAATCATCACTCGCCCTCTTTGCTGTGGGACGCCATTTTCTGCCTCCGTCTCATCGTACTCGTGGTCGCTAGTGTCTAATCTGACATGCAGCCTGGGTTTAGACTGGCAATCGAAACCTAACTGCGGCTTTGAGAGCTCTTATGATCTAACCTGCAACCTTGGACGACTGATTAGCCAAACTTTCCGATTTTATTTTGTAGTAACTCAACAAATCTTTCACACAGTCATCAAGTAATTCCTGTGATGCCCTCTGTATTTACTCGAACCCTAAATCACCAATCACACTAAACAAACTGGAGCGGAGAGATAACAGAGAACTGACTGCTTGTTTCCTCTCGGTGCAGGTGCAGAGGGTCTGTGCACGACGGCCGTCAGTTCCGTTTGTTTCGAGTGCAACTTTTAACACGGGGAAGGCGATGATGGAACGGCGCGCGGTGACGCATCGGTCGATCTTTGTCAGCGGGGTGTGATGGCCATGAAGGAGCAGGTGAGTCAAATGTTATCATTAGCGACAGGAAAGTGTCACCCGCGTCAGAAAAACAGCGTCTGGAAAACAGCAACGTATTTGGTAACAGGCGGGATGGCAACAAAGAAAAGACGCGTCACCTAAAGAAATACAGAAATTCAAAGGAGGCACAGTTTGACTGACTGATTTTTTTTTTGGGAAAGGCGGTGCAGAGGCACAAAGACGGGGCCAGAATGTGTCAGGAGAGGGTGAATGTTGAGGACTGTAAGTAGAATAAAGGTTAAAAATGAAAAGCAGCAGCAGAGAAGGACGAGAAAGAGGAAACGAGGTCAAAGGCTGTGAGGGAATTCCTTCTTTCCTTTCAGCTGTCAATCATTCAGCCGGTGCCAGAGATACCAAGGAACCAGTGTGTGAGTTTTCATATGTGTGTGTGTGTGTGATTGTGTGTTTGAATGGTGCGATAGGTCCTCGACTTGACAATGAACCCCGTCCCTTTGCGGTCACGCCACCGCATCACAGGGACAGAGAGGGAGACGACGAAAGAGGGGGAAATGAGAGAGCAGGATGAGAGGGAGGAAAGACGGGAAAGAAAGAGAAGAAGAGGAAGAGGAGAGATAAAGAATGAGAAGAAAAGAAAAAGGAGACCAGAGAAAGGGAGAGTGTCAAAGAGGTGAGCGCCAAAAGCGGAGCGAGAGAAAGCGAGCGCAGAGCGTGGCAGAGGAGGCGGGGAGATGGGAAGGGTGCTCGCTTCAAAAAGGACGGATTAACGAAGAAGGGCTTCGGATAGTTCAGCCAAAAAACAAGGAGAATAGAGAGGGAGAGAGGGAGAGAGCAGACGAGGGAGAGCCGGAGAGAGAGGGTTGGCCCCTGACCCGGGGACATTATAGGAAGGGAGATTATGGTTGTTGAAAACTCTCTAAGCACTCACCCTGGGACCCCAGCTAATACCCTGACACACACACACACACACACACACACACACACACACACACATACTGCAGCTACAAGCGAATACACACACAAACTCAACAAATACATGTACAGTTATACTTTTGATAATATTTGTATTGATATTTGAAATTTGAATAACAATCTGAATACAGAAAAAAAAGAAAAATGAAAAGTCGTTCGCAAGCGAGCAGAGATGTTTAAACACTTGACACTGAAACAGTTAACTAAAAGTAATAAACAAGGTCTGGAAAACCTGGGAAAGTCATGGAATTAGTTAAATCCTTAAAAGGTTTGAAGAAAGTCATGAAAATTAGTGTAATGATGAAATTAATTTTCTGCGAATAACCTTCCACGCAATCTAACGTAACAGCAAATGTATTTTTTTGTAGCTGCATATATTTAAATTTTCTCCCTGCGTTCATCCAAGAATTTCATCAATTATGTTTTAACAGAGTCTGAATCTGATATGTTTGAACATTAGTGTGGAAAAACAAAAATATTTCGACTTAAAATGGAGGGTCATGAATCCCAAAGTTTCCGTACCTATGCAATCACCACGCTACTACTTTTCAATTGTACTGCATGTTTGAGATGGAGCAGTGTTTGTTTTATACGTTGTGTCTGGTCATGGAGATTCTTCATGGATCCTTGAAGTCATGGGTCAAGGGTTTGAAATTTTGACCCCTGAAAATGTGTGAATAAATACGCAGTTAAAACAGTGAGCTAAATCACAAGCTAACGTAAACATTGACAGTTAAGTTGTGTAAAAAAAAATACTGTAAAATATTGTAAAAAGGTGTTAAGTAATATCAGGTTTGAAACTTGACGAGTCGTGTTTAATGAGGGGCAAAGAAAAGGTTAGAACCACAAGTGTGTATTCATCCGCAGCTGAAAATAGTCCCCCAACAAGTGCACCATTTACTCCTGTTTGCACAACCTTTGCTAAAAACTGCAGTGCCCAGCTGTTTTACCAAATGACTTTGCCTTTTTTAGAAATGAAAACACACGTTTGAGATTTTATTCTTCAACAGGAAGAAACTGTGTTTGGAAGCGAGCGCACCGAAGTGTCCAGAGACGGACTAATGCATTGTCGGTTTTGGTCATTTCGTGGGATTTGTTGACAATAGAAAAAGAAATTAGTAATTCCAGTCTTATTCTTAGTATTTACCCACATCCACAAAGTTCATAAGCTCTCTTTCACACACGCACTCATTGAGAGGGACAGCTTAACATTGTGCTCTAAACTCGGCCCAGGACAAGAGTGTTTGGAGGAGGGAGCAGTGTGTTCTCGGGGTGAAAGAAGGGGCAAGGGAGACCGCTGCCAGCACCTCCTGCTAATCTGAACAAGAGGAGGAGGAGGAGGAAGGCAGGGATGGATGGATGGAGGAGAAGAAGAAGAGGGAGGAAGATAAAGGCGAGATGGAGAGTGATGCTTCTACCAATAAAAAAAAATAGATTCAGGTACTTTTGACGCTGTATTTATTTTGCGATAAAGCTACAGCATATGTCTGCGTCATTTCTGAGCGCAGGAGGACGGGAGAACGCAGAGAGAGGCGAGGAGGCGGCTATAAAAGGAAGACGGAGTAGAGAAAAGATAGATGCCGAAAAAAGAGACGCGAGACGAGGGGAGAGTTAGAAAGGACCGAAGAAGTGCAAAGAAGAAAACGAGAAAAAAAATAGAGCGACAGGAGAGAAGCCGGTGTGGACAGATAATACGATAACGCGAAAACGCAAAGGTTAAATACAAGATTTAAACATTAAATTCAACGCACAAAAATAACACAAATATGCCTCGCACTTGATTTTCCGTCAATAAATTGAATAAAAATGGGACGAAAATAAGAGCGATGAGCAAAATAAAGATGGAGAGAAGCTTGAAAAAAGGTTAGAGGGTTGTGAGAGGAAGAGTCCTTGGAGGTTCAAGGGTCCTGCCTTGAATGTTAACACTGTTACACACACACACACATAACGGGCTGTCCCTTGTGCCCGCTCAATGAACTATGTATCTCTCACCCAACAAACACACACTTGCCAGTTCCCTGCCACTCTCGAAGAAAGAAAGAAAGAAAGAAAGAAAGAAAGAAAGAACGGAAGAAAGAAAGAAAGAAAGAAAGAAAGAAAGTTAATTATTTGGTTTTGTAATATGATCTGTCTGCGCTCACACTCTGCTGTGCACGTGTGCGTGTTTGTCTAGCTGTGTGCATGCTACGTACTCTATATGTGCGTCTGCTGCATGTGATGTGCTTATATACTCATAGTATTTCCATCTACCGTGTGTGTGTGTGTGTGTTAGGACTGTGTAACCGCAGCTATGCAGCACACAGCGGGCTGGACCGCAGTAATGGAACCTTACTATAGATGAAGCCACCAGGCCTTCACAATCCCCGCTCTGTCTGAGCTGGTTAAAGGCACAATCCACCTAAAAACAAAAGGTCCCACATGTGCTGTAGAGCAGAAGGGTTGTCTTCGGCTGGAAAACAGTTTCAGGATATAAAGGAAGACTTCAACCACGGTTCACACTCGTAACAAGTGGGCTTTGATATCGTGGAGAGTCTGTAGCCGTTTTTACACCGAGATCGTGCCACCAAGGCCTTCCAAACAACGGTGGCATCATGCCGCTCCAGTGTGTGATTTTAGACAGCATGCCGTCACCAGCAGAAGCAAAAGAGACATGATGGACATGACAACAGCACCAATCTCTAGCGTGACATGTAATATACGCATTGGCAGCCCTTTTTAATCCATAACAATGGCATAACATGGCATAAACAATCATTTCCTGCCCCTGTTATATGGCGGTCGATCTCGTCCTCTGCTCAGAGGGTAAGGAGCTCCCTCACATCACTCTTTTCTCAATTTGCGAACATCTTTGGCCGCTGTTCTTCCTCTTTGAGTTAGGCGCTAACTGCTATTAGTTGCTTTTTAAATCTCCCTGTGAAGCTTGAAGACGAGGCAATTCTGTCCCCCCATCCCGCAATTTCACCTTTTATACAGAACAGTGAGGCGGAATAACAGTGTGAAATTCCCACCTTAAAGAGGCAGCGTAAAGGGTTTGTGAGTAACAGAGCAGGTCACCATAAGAGCAGGTTTTCGGTCAGGTTTGGTCGATGTAAACATTTTGAAACCAGTTTGATATTAAGCCAAACACCTGAGCGGACCAATATACCGAATGCCACACTTGACTGAGCAGCAGCTCCCACAGTCAATGCGTGTCCAACTATCACATCAGAGCTCTCCATCCACAATGAATTTTACCTCTGTTACCTGATTCCACGCCATTACGCCTTCTGCACAGGTTACTGACATACAGTAGGCTACTTTTTTAATTTGCCATAACGTGTCTTAGTGACTGCTGGTTTGCATTCAGTCAAACTGGTTTAAGCCTGTACCAGCAAAACCGGAAATCCCAACTGTAGTTTCTGGACTCAGATCCTTTGTCAGCTGATTTCTTGTTAGTTTGTTGGAAGCTCTCACCATAAAATCAAAAGTTTCTGAAATGCTTAAACTGACACATGATCCTGAAGTTCTGAGTTGGTTAACAATGGAAATCTGAACAGAGACGACGACAGGCTGCAAAAAAAAGTCAGAAATATGTGATTCCAGGGATTTTTGGAAATGTTAAAGGGCAGTGACAGGTGTTTTTATTTTGGGTGTCCACATCATTTCCTCACACCACTGAGCTATGTTTGAAACTGCCAAGTTTTCATACTCAGTATGTTGACGAAATGCTAAAACATGCAAGTGCACGTTTGCAGCGCCAAACACTTGAAGTTAGCCAGTTGTGACGCTGCCAACAAACATGGCAGGTTTTTTATTTTTGTCTGACAAGTTTACATTATGACCCGTGAGCTTCCTGCAGCACAACGGGAAACACAGCTGCCTCCAAACGCAACTTCTGACTTTGTATTTTGGATACGGAAAGCATTTAAGTGGTTTAGCTCTTGAGAACAACGTTGCTACGTGACTAACGACCAGAACTTATGAATGATTTTGTGTTTTTTACTTTTAAATATTACAAACTTATGTTAATGTTTACATCAAAACTTGAAGCTCTCAGAAACTTTCCACCAGCAAAGTTCTGAAAACCACATTAGATGGTTGCTCAAATTGACTGTTCTGGCAAAGACAACCGCACTTGAAGGCACCACGAGTGTGCCACGAGGGACAGATGGAGATTAAAGGATGGATTCACCCTTAAAAAGAAATCATTACCATGGCTGGATCCCTAACTGCGTGTTGAATGTTGAGGGATTTGGTTTGTGAAAGTGCTACCAGAAGGAGCAGGAGGCAGCAGGACAGGTGTAGAGGAGGAAGAGGAGAAGAGGGAGGAAGACGGAGAGAGAGCTGTCATCACTGTGTGAGATGAGAGAGTGTTTGGTCTGCAGGACTGTTATTACTCTGCCCACCATCATTTACACTTCATCACTGCAAAAGACAGAGACAAGAAGACAGGCTGGCAGACAGAAGGACAACGCATTAGTGTGTGTGTGTGTGTGTGTGTGTGTGTGTGTGTGTGTACAGTGTATATGCATGTGTATGTGATGCACTGAAGCTAAAGTTTGTTCAAACTGCTGAAGACCAAATTTGCCTACTGACAACACAGAAATCTTCTGTGTGTGTGTGTGTGTGTGTGTGTGTGTGTGCGCGTGTGTGTCGCTCTTTCTGGCTCAGGCTCATTCACAAACTTAAATCACACATACACACAGTACAGTCTGAGTGTCTCTGCCATGTGTTCATTTCCTCTGGTCTGACCCAGATTCAGTCCAGCCTGTCTGCACTGCATGCGTATGTATTTGTGTGTGTGTGTGTGTGTGTGTGTGTGTGTGTGTGTGTGTGTGTGTGTGTGTGTGCGCTAGGTATCAGCACCAGACCAGGAGAAGCTGTATCCAGAATAAGTGATAGGCTTGCTTGCTGACTGAGAAAAGCATCAGTCTGTGTGTCGATATTGATTCTGACAGACACGCTCTGTGCTGTCCTCCCCACGAATATTGACCCCAGTCTCACTCCGAAGTCGACGACTTGTGGCGTCAGAAACCAACAAAAAAAAGGGCATCCTTTAATGTTGGCATGATACGCGGCCGATTGCCATTATAGTTCATCGCCGCCTGGGGGCATCAGGGGGGAAACGCGGCAAGACAAGGATGAGAGTTAAGGCAGCAAAAAGTCTGAGTAGGGTGGACTTTCACCTCAGAGAGTGGTGTTTGTGTCCGGTGAGACTCTAAAGCCAAACCCTGTTCTTTATTCCTAAACCCAACCATGTGCGTTCATTGCTGAAAGGGGAAAAAAAAAAGTCAATTTGCGGTGTTGTACCGACGTAGTGCGTTTATTTCCTGTGAAAACAGAAATGTATCTTGAAAGATGACAATGCATGTAACAGGCAGAACTTGACACAGTGTCCCAGAACGTCAACAACCAACGCACCCAGGGTACCTTGCACGTCGTATGTGGACGTGGAAAGTCCATGACCAAACGTTAATATGTGACGAGCGAAGGAATGTCCTGCCTTACTCTGCCTCTGATTGGCTTACCCTTCTTACCCTAACCAATCCCACTCCTCTTACCTAAAGCTAGCCAATCCAACCAACGAAGGCAGCGAATGCTAGCCAGTCATAGGGCGAGTAGGGCGGGTCATTCCTTCGCTGTCCTAGGATTCACAAATTTGCGTTCTAGAAGGGCAGAAAAGTTAACTTTTTTTGGACGTTTAAAGAACTTCATTACCCAGAAATCCTATAACACTGTATTTAAGCTGTTCATAATCCAAACATTTTTAATTTCACATCTAAACAGTCAGTTAATTCAAAACCACGTATGGGAACTTTGCTCTTTGGTGACCCCAAGTGGAAGCACAAGGTAACTACTTTAATTTTCAGCACGTAAAATATTTTATGCTATTTTGGTGAATAACGTTAAGTTTGCATGTTGCTGTTTAGGAACCACTTTTGTTTTCCAGTTTGAAATTTAATTTGTAGCTAGTTCTTGGCAAAGAAGTTCCAGTATTGTGTTTGAGTTAAATTTTTCAAATCCAGCAAATCTTAAGCACGTATTCTGTAAATAGCGACGTGTTTCGACCCTATTGAAGGCATTTTATTTGCTGCTTTGTGTCTGAATAATTTCAAAATTTATGGACGAGAGCAGTTTTTTAAACAAAAAAAGTGTCCATAACTTTAACTTTTGCGCAATTAATGTAACCCCCTACATTGGTTTGTCAAATAGGGACACAGGTACCCCCTAGGGTTTCTTTGGAGTACTGCAGGAGGTACATGAGAGTTTGATTAAATGTTAATGTAATCAACGTAACCTCGTACAAGGATTCATATGATATCCTACACATTAGATATTGTGGTTACGTTAAGGAAAAGAGTGTGGTTAGCCGTCTTAAGGTTTAGGCAAGTTACTGTTGTTAGGTTCACGAAAAGAATCAGGGTGACAGCATACCTTTAAATGACTCAAAGTTCACGTGGTTCCGAACACCGGTCTCCTGACGAAAAGTCCTATGTTTTGTGACCCATCCACCACCCCAGCCTGGCTTTATAGGTGGACCACTCGGGACCGATTCCTCTTTTACTCCTATCAGCGCACTGTTTACGTGATCGCAGCCTTCCAAAATACGCAAGTTATGTATGAATTACTGGCTCATGATTATGTGGGATATTTACAAAGTTTTGGTGCATTTCTTCTCAAAAGAAAACGTATAAACAGGGCATGAGAAAATCTTGATTATATCAGTCATGCATAAATCCTAAGATAATTATACTATAATAAGTTACATAAATAACGCAAACCACATTTTATATTCAGTATTCCTATTTACAATACAGTCATTAATCATTATAATATTGAATGAAAGACGAAAATCAAGAAAATCGATTTGTCATTTAAACATCAGCAATACAGCTGAAAACCCGCCGAACGACGTGAAAACGAAAGCCAAATCAGGACCAACAAAAAACATCAGTAGTCCATCAGGAAGAATGTTTAAAGGGCTTCACCTCATTATTATCGAACCTCTTTATATTTGCATAGGTCAGCGGGTACGTAGCTGAAAAAATATGTCATATTTGGTACGTTGCTGAAAATAGTGTGACAACCACACCCTTGACAAAATGACTTAAACTGACTTGTGAACATTTTGTTGAAATTTACAGCGTTTCTCTGGAAAAATAAAAATAAAAGTGCCGTCAATTTCCATCTGGTGTAGTTTATAAAAATATCCATAAAAGTCATGAAAACATGATAATGTGTGGATTCATGTTTGTGTTCATAAATAACATTATGACTGTAAACATTTAAATGAATGAGAGTGCGTGTGGTCGTCCATGCTTTGTGTTTAAACGTGTGTATGGAGAGCATACTGGTGTATCGGTGTTTATCTCGACATATGCATGAATCTGCACCATGTAGGTAGTGTTTCAGTACATGTGTGTGTGTGTGTGTGTGTGTGTCTGCGAGGTAGTAACGCTCCTGCTTGGCACCGTCCCTTCAGAAAGCTCCAGCTCCTAATGAGAGCAGACAGGTCTTTGGCAGAGTGACCGTAAAACTTTTTTTTTGGACTGCAGAACGCTTTAAAATGGATATGTCACAAAAATGTTCTTCTACTGCCGCGTGTCGAGTTAAAAATAAACTGTATGTATATGTACTCACATTCAGACAGAAAGTATGTCGGAGATCTGGAGGAGACGTTAAGAGAAAAGAGGAGCAGGAGTAAAAGAGCAAAAGAAAACGAGAGTAAAGAAAAAAGAAGGTGATGAAACTTTAACGTATTTAAAGTCCCAGTGTGTAAGATTTAGGGACATATGTTGGCTGAAATAGAATATAATGCAATAAGTGTGTCTTCTTTAGTGTATAACACCTGAAACTAAGAATTGTTGTGTATTTGTTACCTGAGAATGAGACGTTTATATCTATTTATATATAGCAGGTCCTCGTCCACGAAGTGCGCCATGTTGCTAGGCCATATTTCTACAGTAGCCCAGAACGGACAAACCAAACACTGGCTCTAGATGGGGCAATTTTCATTTTCACGTCAGCTACCATATTTAGCTCCCCCTCTGCGGCAACAGCGCTGCCAAAACACCGATTTGTAACGTTAAACTGCTGAACAATGAACAGTGAAGGAATTCTAACCAGGAGAAGTTTCAGCTGGTTGCATTTTGCCATCCTCACCTCTAGGGGCCACTAAATCCCCCGAAATCTTACACACTGCTCCTTTAAATGGATTTTTGGCCGTTCATCCAAAGAATTTATGCACATATCGCTCATTCACACATACAAACACACAATGTTTAGCTACTTTTCATTACCCTCCAGTAAAGCAGTTGTACTCAGTATTTCTTTGTGAAAACAATGTGACAATATGAAAGATGTCGCTTGTCTCCCGCCCACAACTTTACTGTTTTGGTTCACTCTTGCGGCGGCGTTTTCAGCCGCAGCAGCTTTAAAAACACACTGTACGTTACCTGCTCAACACCAAACAATAAATAGACAAAGTTAGCGCTTAGCTGGTGAACATAGTGGAGCATTTAGCAGCTGTTTTTCTCAGGAGTTGGTGGAGACCAAAATCGGAGCAAAAAGAGAGTGAAAATGGGACTTAAATTCATCAGGTGGACACAATCATGACTCCAAATGAATAATGATGGTTTGCTAACCAGTTCAACATCAACCTAAAGTTTGTGTCTGAATCTCTGTGAGTTTGGTAGAACAGCCGTTTAAGTTTCATAAAGGAGATCTTGACTCAAAAACAGTGTTTGTAAGACTTGGTTCGGCGCTGTATTTGACATGAAAGCATAACTCAAGAACTTCTTATCTCTTCATCAAATGCTAAAATAAATGACATGCACCGTGCGCAGCTGTGTTCCTCTGTTCTGACACTCTTAATCAAGACCATGTAGCAACAAAAACCCAACATCTGCCACTTCTTCTCTTAATTTCTTGAACTTAATCAAAAGCTGTGTGCGCCTCAGTTCTTGGCACATTCGGAGCTCTTTTCTGTCGCAGAGAGACGACTTGTCTCTGAGCACGTCTGACATGTCGTCTCCGCGAGCAATCAAGCAGCAGACCAGTAGCTGAGACATTAAACAGCATCTGGGCAAGAAGGTCCCATCAGATCTCCATCTCTGTCCGTCTCACTTTGCCCACAGTGCACATGAGGGTTAGGCTGCAGCCCAGCATCTCGGTCTCTCTCATACATACAGTTTAACAGTATTCATGAGGCATTTCATCGACTGCATCAACTTTGACTTTGAGATTAGGTCAAAGGACCAAAGCTTCTGCCAGGTTTCGCTCCGCTTGTAGGGACATTTGGTCCTCATAAGTATAGGCACACTCAGCCTTTCATTCCTCTATCTGACTGACATTACTCCACCCCCTCCCCTCACCATAAACTTGGCCGTGGTCCTCGGTTGCATTCCGGGAACGCGTCTCACTCGGTGTCAGATGTAACGGAGAGGAGCACCGCGAGTTCAAGCCCCGCACACGGCCAACGTGCCTCCGCTCGTCGAACCCCTGCTTTGCTTTTCTCCCCCTCTTTAAGGTTTTACATTTTATCTCCCTCTTACTTTTTTTATTCGTTCTCCTCCACACACCCCCAACCTCTGTCTGTCAGCGTGCTCCTGGGAGCCATCAGTTCACGCTGAGTAGCAGGACTGGGGTCAAACTGCAAGTCCTCAGCTGATAAAAGTCTCCTTCTCTGGCTCTGAACATTAAGGTTACACACAGGTTCAGACTCATGCATAGTTCCTCCTGCACAGAGAGGACCGTGGGGCTGATTGATCGGGAGCAAACACTTTGTACAAGATCACTACCTCAAGTTTGGAGGCATAAAGGTGGATGAGTGAAGCGTGTCACCGATACATGATCCATATCCTTCTCTGAGAGCTTCAAAAAGTCACAGCTACACGTGCATGTTTGAGGATTTCTGCAACTTTACACTCCGTCACCTTGTAAGAGGATGAATTTTTTTAGAGTGATTTCTGAAACATGCAGCATGCTGGGAACTTTGGATGCAGCCAGGATGAGTATGCAGGAGCTGCAGCGTCTGGACTCAGGAGAAGACAGGAGGGAGTGCGAGGTGTGCACAGCTCCCCTCTCCTCCCCTCCCTCCGCGCAAACTTTCCCGAGTAATCCCCACATTCTTGTCATTTTCTGCATATTAAGCATTAATGTGAGCTCATGACGTGATAGTGAGGCTTTATATTCCAGTCTCTATTTGCCCTCCGCGCAGACACACCCGCCGGCACTAATTGCCAGCAGCGTATCAGATATGATCGATAGCCTATCAGCCTGACTGCAGCTCGACCCCTCCGCGCAGGGAAAGTCGCGCCGCGGTTGGCTGACCCGACACGCTCCCGTCTGAGATAATAAAACAACAAACTGATGTGATCGCCTGATGGAGCCACAGTAGAGTGGGAGAGAGAGATTGCAGGGTTATAAACTAATCAAAAGTGAAGTGAAGGTCTTTGATGCTCGCGTGTGTGTGTCGCTGCCGGCGGCTGCGCGCGGACTGGAGTCGCTCTGTGTGCAGGAGATGAGGATGAAACAGTTTAAATGAACCTAAAGACACACATTACGCATGAAAATAGAGATTACACGCGCCGAGGTGACACTCTATGAGCTGGTTTTACAGTGCGCATCAGGAGATGTTGAGCCAAATTGATAAAAGTTCTAATATGATGAGGGAAATACGAGTATTTGCTTTGTGAGCATCACTGGCTGGAGCGCACGCAGCGCATGTGGCAAAATCTATGAAAAAGCAGCAATATCTGTGGTTAAAATGCTCCCTGCTAGTCAAAATCAGGATCACCACCATCCCGCTGCAGACTAACTCATCATTAGTAACTTGATATTGCAGACAGAGATCCGTTAAAGGAGCGCACACAGTTAAAACACACTTTTTAAAAGCGCGATGAATGAACTCAGAGCGCTAAATTAAAGAGAAAGTGTTGAAGAATCAAATAAAGAAATAGATCAGAGTGATTTCATCACACACGGATAAATTCCTACTCCGTGCCCGTGCAGACACCGGGACCCGCGCTGACCCAGACACCGTGTCTCGCTCCACCGATCCCCCCCTCCCCGCCCTGAGGGCGCGCTTACCTGCAGGAGCCAGTGGCAGGTCTCGCCGATGAAGGGGAAGCCCATGGATCCTTTGGGCATGGGCAGCTTGCAGTTTTTATCCCGCGTGGCCGTCCACCGGAGCTGCCACAGCTGCTGGGAGACGGCGAGGAGCAGGGCCATGGACACCAGGCAGGCGGCCAGTGTGGCCAGAGCCGAGACGAGGTCGAAAGTATCGAACAGCATGGTGATGGAGAGCCCGGCGGTCTCTCTGGAGCTCTGGACGCCTCTGAAAAAGCTGCTGGAAGTTTCTTTAAACTTAGTATTTGTGACAAAAACGAGCAGCTCTGGATCCCTGTGGTTGTTTTAAAGTTGGAGTTTCAAGTTTTTTTGCGTAAAAGCGCAATGCTCCTTTACGCACTCCAAAGCCGTGGCGGCTGTGACTTCAGAATGAATGAACTGTGTGGAGTGCGCTTCTTTCTGTCAGATAGATGTGATCTCTTTCTTCAAATAGTCACAAAGTGGCGTTTCTGTGCGTAAAAAGTGCAAATCAAAGTGTCGGCTGAGCGGAGGAGATGCTACAGGTGAGCAGCGCTGCCCGGCTCCCCGTATCTTCACTATCACACCTCAGCTTGTAGAGTGGAAAAATAAAACCATTAAAACGCACTTTGTTTTAATGATTTAAGCATTTCGAACAACAACCACACAAGACTGGGGACTGTCCTGATGTTTGAAATCTCATCTTTGGTCTCGTTTGTGGGTCAGTGACATAAAATGAAGGTTTTTTTTTTCTTTTAGAGTCTGAGACTTGAAGGCAAGCAAAAAATCTCAAGGTGACACGTTTATGTCAGGAGCTGGGACACCGTGGGACACGTGGAAAAAGTGAAGCCGAGCCCTGGAACTAACAAGGGCTTTACTTTTTAAAACTTCTCGAGGGATGGAAAGACTTGGTTTGGGGGGGAAAAAATGAACGAAAAGTCTTCCAGGAATCGCGTCTCTCTCAACTCCAAAAAAAATTAGAAAGAAAAAAGAAACAACAAAAGCCTCTTTACAGAAGTTGTAATCTCTCTCTGGAGCAAACACGAGGAAGATAAAGTGTAGACTTTTTAAGATCCGTGAGCGTGCAGGAATGAAAAGGTGCGCAGGAGATGCTCAGGAGCCACCGTCCTCTTTCTCCTTCTCTTACTTTCTGTCGTCCACTCTCTTCTCTGTGTACCTTTCTGTTTCTGAGAGCGCTCCTCTCTCTCCTCTCCTCTCTCTCTCTGGCTGCCTATACAAGTCACCCTCAGTGTGTGTGCGTGTGTGTGTACGTGTGTGTGTGTGTGTGTGTGCGTCAAGCCAGAGGCACCAATGAGTGTTTATATAGTGCGGAGGCAACTGGAAGGCGAATAGGCGGCCAAGGGCTCCCGTCGCCCCCCTCCAACCCCACCCCACCTCAATCCAGCGCCGGCTACAGAGCGAGAGAGACTCCCCTCCTCCTCCTCCTCCTCTCCCCCCTTCCTCCCTCCATCCCTCCCCTCTGCTCCACCTCTTTCAGCTCCTGGAGGACCCCCTCCTCCTCCCCTTTCCCCTCCCCTCCTCTCTCCTCTCAGAAGGAGGGGTGGTGTAAAGTGAGCGGCAAGCGGCGCAAGAGGAGAGGAGGCTTGGAGCGTGCTGGAGCTGGCCGAGCGCCAACCAGAGAGAAACAGAGGGAGAGGGAAGGAGAGAGAAGCGGGGCTTGGAGTTACTTTTATGACTTCTGTCTCCGTGCAGTACGTGCGCACTCCTGAACTAATCACCTGCAGACTGAAGCAGCGCCGCGCGCACGTCGGGATTAATGTCACCTAATTTTTACCAGCTAGTAGAAGCATTAGACTCAATTAGAATCAATAACAAATCCCACTGCAGTTAAAAAAAACAAAAGAGATCGCTCCAAACTTTCCAGGGATTTAAGACGCGCGCTTTTACGCACGCCCTTTGGCGCACGTTTGTAGTTTTTCTGCCGCGTCTCCCGCTCCGCATCTTCGTGTTTTGTCACGTGCTTGTTCCCGGTGCATCACGGGACGCCAATCGCGGACCTCAGACCGGAACTGGCATCATTTGTTTCCAGAATGAGTCTGTGCCAAATGGCTAAAATCAGCCTGGAGGAGCGGAAATGTTGGTTTCACTGTGTCAGAAATGATTCAGAACTCCTCAGCGGTCATTTGATTTACACATTATCACCTTATTATCTTCATGTTTGACTCTTGTGCACACTTGAGCAGCGTGTTGCTCAGAGGCACTACAACAGAGACGGAAAATCCCGCTCTTTCTTTCTGTCTCAATTTCTTTGAAAGTAAGAATTCCCTGATCGTCATCCCATCACTCAACTCTGTCTGCTTCCCCGCTGAATCAAAACTGACTTTAAACTCCGATGACCTGCGAGCTGAACCGACTGACTCAAAGCGCCCTGTAACCGGAAGGGGTCACGGGTTCGACTCCAGCTCCCCGGCCACGTGTCCCCCGTCCCTGTCCCCGTCCTCGCCTCGGCTTCTCCTTCCTAACCCCTTAGAAAACAGTGAGATCAATCAGGAGCAGGCGCTGGGGGAAGTCGGGGCTGTTCTCGGCACGCTGCTGCGCCACCTCCATTCCAAAGAAAATGACTGGCTTCAATTAGGTCCTCTCTGACTGTGATCAGGGATATAACCGGCCGTTACGTAACAGAGAGGCAGAGAGGAGACCCTGACCCCAGCTGTGGCACACACACACCTGCAAAAGGTCATTCAGACAATAAGGAGTGTGAATGAAGCAAAAGCGTTCGGCAATTTGCTTCACAACATCTGCTCTTCTTCTTCTCTCATTATTGAGTCTCAGCTGCTGCTGTTTCCCCTCTTGTCTTTTTTTAATTAACTTTTGTGCCTCTTGTTGTCTCATTCTCATCCCCTCAATCCCTCCATCTCCCTTTGCCTTTCCTCTTCATCCCTCCTCACACCCCTTTCCTTAGTCATTCCCTCATTCAGCGCAGAATAAGGAACAAGCCAGTCTTTGATTTCACTGAAGAACTCCAGGTCTCTCTGTGTCTTTCCCTTTCCTCCTCGTCCACCCAGCATCTCACACTCGATCTCTGACAGCGGCTCAATGCTGCCGCCTAGCGGAGCAGAAACACATGGCAGCCGGCCAGAAAGAGGAGAGGAAAGAGGGGGAATGACAGGAAAGAGCAGAAGACGACAGCGTTGTTTTGATTTTCTTTTGTTTTTCTTTTTTTAAGTTTACAGTGTTTTAGATCTGTGCACACACAGCTCTCTGGTGAATACACACACAGACGCACTGATACCTCATGAATGATCTGCTGACATGAGAGGAAGGGTAAACACATCTGAGGGGATGCGATGACTTAATCAGCTCTCTAGATTCCTATGAATGCTCATTTGCGACTCACTAATGCTTCGGGAATTCGTCAGAACCTTTGTGGGGATTTTTATGTGAGAAAACAGCAGGTTTACATCACTTATTATCCTCGAGCATGATTTCCCTCAATATCTGAAGGTGACTCAGCACTCTGTCGGCCGCATCTGCTTGATGAAAGATTCTTGATCTCATTTCCATGAGCCTTCAGGAGTGAAGAAATGAGAATGTGAACAGGGTTAAAAGGTCAGAACCAGCATCAGCTCTGATGTCTTCAGTGATCAGTTCAGAGGGTTCAAATGAGATTGAAGACTTGTTTTGTGAATCTGAACCACGTGGAATAGATGGAAAAACTACCATACTATCGGCTTAACACTCTCACCACAAGATCCATTTAATAGCTGTTCCAGAGCTTTTGATCGTATTAGTTGATCTTCAGCTGATGGAGATTCTGGGACTGTAGGTGTTCAGATTTCCTGAACACTTAAACCTTCCTATTGTGTTTTGGTTAAATTGGACCCATTTCAAGTTAAAATCTTTTATAAATCATCCAACTAAATAAACACAACGAAACCATCATTAATCATTTTATTTGTGTTGAAAAATTCTTCAAAAAAATAGAACAGGTTACGTCTGTGGTGTTTCGGGTCAGATCTGACCGGTGATTCTGTTGATACAGTCTTACTCAAACTCGCCTTAAAGCTTTACTTCGGGTTGAGTCTGGTTCACAAAACTACCCAGAATGCTTTATTGCTGCATGTGGGTCAGAGCGTACCCTATCTTTGATGATTTGGGTTGACGTGATTTTCAGCAGCGAGCTAAATGTGGCCTTTGGACCACAAAATGAAAAAACGTCAATGTAGATTTTGTGGTTATGAATAGATAACATGTTAGCTGGGAGGTGAGACACTATAGTGGGTAAAAAAAAAGTTAATTTAAGTGTTGTGTTGAATTCAATAATGTTTTTTTTACCAGTGGTCTAATTGGATTAGGGATGCACCCATTTTGAAATTCCGGGCCGATACTGATACCAGTTTGTTTTTTTGTTTTTATTTATTCTTCTTTTGTCCCAGGAAAACACGGACATCCATACTTTCAAAAAAATAAATGAACAGTTTTAAAGCCATACAGTTGTGTACAGAAGTGTATTGCATTCACTTGACAAATAAAAAAAGCCCTGTTTTTCCAAGTATTTTTTTCTGTTTTTCTGAGTAATTTTTTCTGTTTTTCTGAGTAATTTTTTCTGTTTTTTTGAGTCATTTTTTCTGTTTTTCTGAGTCATTTTTTCTGTTTTTCCAAGTCATTTTTTCTGTTTTTCCAAGTCATTTTTTTTCCTGAACGAGGAGACGAGATACTTCAAAATCTCGTGAGAAGCTCCCACCTGGCACCTGCAAGTGACCCCTGCATCCATGGTGACTCCTGCTCATGGATGTATTTTGCATCCGTGCTCCTGCTCCTAGACAATTCAAACTATGGGGTCAATAAGGGTAAGGCACGTAATTAGTTACACACAGGGTATCATAATCTAGCTCAGAGAAAAGATCATGTATACTCTAAGAAACAAATACAACACCTTACTGAAGATTTGCCAGCCCTACTTGACATATATAGATACTTTACCAACACTTCTATCAGATTTGTTATAAAAAGGATACCAGATTGATACACCGTTGGTCTTCTGATTAAGCCAGGGTTATTTATATTGCATTTTACTTTATGTTCATGCATTTTCCATAACCGCTTCATCCTCTTGAGGGTCGCGGGGGGGCTGATGGAGCCTATCCCAGCTGACATTGGGCGAGAGGCAGGGTACACCCTGGACAGGTCACCAGACTATCACAGGGCTGACACATAGAGACAGACAACCATTCACACTCACATTCACACCTACGGACAATTTAGAGTCACCAATTAACCTGCATGTCTTTGGACTGTGGGAGGAAGCTGGAGTACCCGGAGAAAACCCACGCTGACACGAGAACATGCAAACTCCGCACAGAGGGGCTCCCCCACCCTGGGTTCAAATCCCCAGGAACCCTCTTGCTGTGAGGCAAGGACCGTTTATTGAGTTACTGAGTTATTACAGACACCACTAACGGCTAACAGCTAACGGTTAGCCCAGCTAATCTACGATAACCATGTTATTAATTACAAAACGTGCACACAGAAATAGTAATGTTTGTTCAATCATTGTGTTTATAGACTTTACAAACATCAGATTAGTCTAAACGGTGATATAGTGACGTGAAAAATGTGAGAAATCTAAACTCTGCTGGTTTTCTACCCGGAAGTATTTGTAAACAACAAAGCGATTCCCTCTATAGGCCTGTTGATTTCAGTGATTTAAGCAGATAATAGTTTACAGCATTTCAGTGTCTTGTTTAGTTATTAATAAGCAGTAAGTCTAAATAAAGTTATAACAAGCAGACAAAACAAAAACAGAGAAAATGTCAAATGGAACTAAACAAAAATGCAAAAAAAAAAAAAAAAACCTGCAAAAAACATAAAAAATAACAGTTATACGTGCTAATAATAAGAATGCATTCAAAAACACTGAACATGAATCAAAGCTGCACATAATTTATGTATATACATGAAGCATGTTTAACCTCAGCACACACGCCAGTGCCCCATGGATTACTGTAAAGAAAAGACTGTATGTAATGTATGTAAATCCTCCAGCAAAACAGCCTTAAGGTACAATCCTCCACATTCATACACAGATGAGCCTGTTTTTCAAAACAAGACGCACAGATTATGCAAAAGGTTAAACGCTGAAAGGGAACGTATAGGAGCTGTTCAGCGTGGGAATTATACACTCTGCATGTATGTGTGTATTCATACAGTTTAAGGTCTCAGCATGAGGAGCTCAAGTATGTCGTGATGCTGTATCTATTTGCTGCTGTTTGCCACCCAACATCCCAGTGGTTTCACTTGGGTTTCACAATGAACGCATGAAACTTGGCCTCACATTCAACCTTTGACCAGTATTTAGTAGTTCAGCCCACAGAGGTTGAGATAGAGCTAAATCAGAGCTACATGAAAGTTGACTTGAGGTGGTGGGAGTGTCAGTACCATGGATAGTGTCAAAGCACTGCAGATAAACCCAACCAAACATTTATCTCTTGTCTCAGTGGTGGAATGAAACGAAGTACATTCACTCAAGTACTATAGTCATGAAGTACTTGTACTTTACTTGAGTATTTCTCACCAAAACTGGACAATAGAAGATTCATTCCACTGGCTTCCAGTTCGTTTTAGGATAGATTTTAAACTTCTGTTGTTTGCTTTTAATGCCATTAACGGCCAGGCTCATCTCTACTTGTCAGAGATTTTAACTATCTGCGATGGTGGCAGGGCCCTGCGCTCGTCTGGTCAGCTTCTGTTAGAAGTCCCAAGGTCGAGATACAAACAATGGGGTGACCGTTCTTTCGCTGTTGCTGCTCCAAGATTGTGGAACAAGCTCCCCCCTGACATTCGCACCACTACTGATCTCGGCCTTTTTAAATCTAAGCTGAAGACCTACCTTTATAGAATGGCTTTTAATTCCGACTAGAGCTATCCTTTTTATGTTTATTCTGTTTATTCTATTTTATCTGTGTTTTTATTGTTTCATTGTTTTTTTGGGGTTTTTTTGTTTGGTACTTCATGTACTTTCATTGTTACTTGACATTGTCGCTAAGCACTTTGGGTACCTTTGGGTTTTGTAAAGGGCTATAGAAATACATGTTGATTGACTGATTGATTGAAAATGAGCTCCACTATAATCAGATGCAACATTTTTAATATAAAGTTTATTTATAAAACATAAAAAAGGGTCAGATTTAATAAGTATTCACTTCCTTCTACTCCTTTTTGCGCATACATTTTTGTTGTTTACTGAATATGTCTAGCCTGGAAATCCAGACCCAGATCTAGAAAGATTTAGGGTCTGGCCATGAGTAATGAAAATGGCCCAACTCGAGGGGCGGCACCAGGCATGCATTTGAAAATATCACTGCACGCAATTGGATAACACTACGACCAATCAGAACAATACACGGGGTGACGTATCCAGAGCTTAGCTACCAGCGGAGCTAACTGGTAGATTAGACTCTTGCCATATCCGGTTGGCAAAACAGCAAAAACGTCCTTCTTGCAAGGGAAAGATTTGAGCGCCGTCTTCTGTTCCTCTTTTAGAGAAAAAACCAAGTCTAACTCGTTCATTGTAGCGGCCAAAGCCGTTTCAAACAACTGGTGTTTATCCGTAGCCATCTTGCAGTGTTTACTGACTGATTCCGGACTTTATCGTCGCAGCGCTGTCGTCATCTGTTTAGCTCGCCTCTGGCCCGCCTATATTAGATACACCGATGGGATTGGTGCAGCTCGGCTCCAACGGCATGGGTAATGAGCATCATTACTGACTGCCAGAGTGACTCACTGAGCAAATTCAAATTGTGCTCTCACAAGAACTCTGGATTTCCAGGGTAGAATAATGTCTGCTACGTAATTTAATTTTGTTTTCTTACCTATAATTTCAATTTTTTATTTATTTCACATATTTGAAATAAATTTAAAAAACATATTAATGCAGGACTTCAATTTGTAAAGTAGTAGAGTGTTTTTTTAAAGATATGTTTTAGGGATTTTTTGGTCTTTAATTGACAGGACAGTTGTTAGCGTGAAAGGGGGAAAGAGATGGGGGACGACATGCAGCAAAGGGCCGTAGGGTGGAATGGGCGTAGTACTGCTACTTTTACTTTAGTAAAATATTGGAATACTTCTTCCACCACTGTCTTGTCTTGCTATAACTGACAACCTCGGTTTCTGCAAACTACTTATATATTATATTTGTACATCATTATGTAACAGAAACATTAAAACTTTATGTTTCAGCAGCTCTTTAGTTAATGTATGGTTATTAGGCACAAAACCACTTGGTTATGGTTTGGAAAAGATTGTGTTTGGACTTAAAAAACACGGTTTTGATGGCACAATCGCGGCTGGGAAACAAACACTTTTCATTCACTATCACAGTTCAACAACGGGTTGCTAAAAGACATGTTTGTTGGCTAAAAATCTGCTTAAAAAACAGCAGTGACTCACTCGTCTCGAACAGTTGTCTGCAGCTTGGCAGACATCTCGCCTAGGTGTCCCACTGTTCACTATCCTGATGACAAAGTCAGCTCACATATTACGCCCCTTTAGAAATGTTAATAATTTGTATGAAATGTACAAATTAACATTCTGTAAAACTTTGATTAATAGCCCAGGCTAATATTTGCTCAAATCACTGAACCCAGCAGGCTTATATTTGGGACTTAGTTTGCGAGGACAAGGAGGGCGCGCAATTCTTTGTCTCCCCAGTTGCTCATCTTTACAGTGTCTGTCAGGTTTGCCTTTCCACCTTTCTACTAGCTGCTCGCTAATTCCTGCTATCAGCTGTTTCCTGTTAGTCCACCGCCAGTGGGTCCCACGTGTGGCGTCATCAACAGCTCCTCCCACAAGTCATCAACAGCCCCTCCCGTGGCGGAAGAGCGCCTCATTCTTTTTAAACCAAAAAGGGTTCTGCCAATATGTCTACCCTACGAGGCGGAAGATTGGGCACCTCGGATCAACTCGCCAATCCGGCTCTGTGTGTCTAAACGCTCGCAGCTTGCAGGCAACACGGCCCAACATTCGCTGAAAATCTGGCAGTGTGAAAGGAGCTATAGACTGCTTATTAATAACTAAACAAGACACTGTTTGCTCACTATTTGCTTAAATCACTGAACTCAACCGGCCTGCATTTGTGACAGGCCTTTAATTCCTTGCACACAAAACTGTTGCTCAGCAAAGATGGGGAATACAATCAAATTATTTGAACCAGTATGAATATTATTTGTATAAACATAAGACTTTGAATAACATATCAATTATGTGTCATATTATGCCACTCTTGTCGTGGCACTCGAGGATTACGGCGCCCGGCATACCGACCCAACACCACTTTAACCTGTTAAAACAATGATCCTAACTTGGATTAATTTTTATGAAAAAGCACTTTTGATTCAATTGATTATTGGACCCTTACAGACTAAAGGAATATCACTGACGTACCATAGATTCGAGTAATGGACACACATTCTGACTTAAGTCTAGAGGTAGAGAGTCACTACTTATTATTCCATCATGCCGGTAAATCTGAATGAGTTACGGTCTTCTCTGGTGCTCATGGTTTCAATAAAATGAAAAGAACCAAGCTGAAGATGTGTACCATCTCCATACTGACAAAACATTCGTATTTGTATGTGCGATCTAAACAGCTGACTAATGTTAGCTGCAGTGGGTAGTCAACAATCCGGTTTTATACATCCAAAGAACTTCTATAAAAATGAACTGCTTGGCAACCAGACCAGGCCTCTAATTGAGACAGGCCTTTATTTGACTGAATGTTTGTTACAGTTAGGATCATTATATACATTATATCACTAATACCCAAGCAGGAATGTTTTACTGTGATTATGGGCATGACAGTGATGTTATGGACACTGTTGGCAGCTTTAAAGGAACCGTGATCACAGAGAAAACTGCCCCCAAAACGTAAATAACTTTCCACTGTTGTAGCTGCTCAAGGTGGCGTTGAGTCGCTGGCATTGCTTCACATACAGATGTTAAAGAATTCGAGTTTCCAGAAGTGAATCTCAGAGTCTGTAGTGGAAAAAAACAAACGAGGAGCTGATGATGCAGATAAAAGCAGCTGTGATTCAATCTTCTGTTCTGATTGAACAGATTGTGACGAAATGATGACTGTTTTTCAGCGGTCAGTTGAGGCTCAAACCAGCTCTTAATCACGTCGCCTCTGAGCGTTCATAAACACAACCAAACTGCTGCCACCCCCAAAAAAAATCCTCCTCCTGCAGCTTTAGGTGACCTCATCCGTTCTGTTACAAGGTCACAACCTCTTGTGTAATGTGTCAGACTTCCAGTGTACCCATTCCAGGTCAGGGACGGGAAGATTTGGCGGTGCTTAGCCCATTAACGCCGTCATGTGTGTAAGTTAGATAATTACCATGGGGCTGCGGCTCGAGGTGTGTGTGTTTCTTTGTAAAAGCAGAGACGCCTTATCTTTACATTCCACAGCTATGTCCATTTAAGCTTTTAACACTTTACATCAACACACACACACACACACACACGCTTACCTCAGTTAGCCCGAGTGGAGACGGTGTGGGTGTGTGACAGTCAGTCAGCGAGGGAAAGAAAAGAGTGTGTCAGTGTGTGTTAGAGAGAGAGTGTGTGTGCATGATGATGGTGCGTGTGAGTTTTGCTAGTGAATGTATTTTCAATTTCCTCTGACCCTGGAACGACCTTTCACAGCCGAGGTGTTTAGCTTAGGCTTTAGGGGGCTTAGTGGGACACAGGAAGTGAACGCGAGCACACACACACACACACGCATGCATGTGCATGACAAGGGAAAAAAAAAGAGATGGAGGTAAGACAGAAAAAGAGAAAGCGAGAGTGTCGTAAAAAATTAAAAGATTATTTTAATTTAAAGGTCCAGTGTGGGTAGATGGATATATTGGCAAATTCAATATAATAAATATATTTTCCTCAGTGTATAATCACCTGAAGAAAAAAAAAAGAATCATTGTGTTTTTGTTACCTCAGAATGAGCTGTCTTTATCTACGTAGGGAGCTGAGGTCTGTACATAAGCCAGTTCAACTTACCCAGGATATCTTAACCCTGACCCTAACCTAACTCTGCGTCAGAAAAACACTGACTTTTTAAACGTGAAACTGCTTTATTCAGTGTTTTCTTCGGTTGAAATCACTGGGTCTGTTTGTTTTGGTGAGGCGGAGACCTCTGCGGAGAATTCAGCTCCTGGTAAAAAACCTCCTGAATGTCTTGATGAGAAAATAGGTGAGCACACGTTACCAGGTGATGGACTAGCGGCCTGTCTCCAACATGCCAAACATCGTCAGAGAAACACTGATTTGTAACATGAAATTATTAGCAGTTAGCATGCCAGGCCAGTAGGTGGCGATACGCCATATGTCAAACATCATAGAAGAACGTTATGCACATGCACAGTGATTTGTTTTCCTCTTGGCACTAGTGATAAAAACTATAGCTATGTTTCCATTCAAAAGTGATTTGAATCATTGGGAAATGTGCATTAAAAGAAATATGAATCCTGTGTGTTTCCATTAAATGTACGGACTTTGGTGAAAACTACGAACTCGCGCAAGATTCCGCAGAACCAGAAAAACAGAACAAGTCTCGCATTCTTGCTCTTCTACGTTTTCTGGCGGTTGGCAACCAGCTTGTAAATGCATTACCGCCTTCCCGACCTGGAGTGTGGATATCACCATGGAGAGAGGTGCGCTACGTCAGACTTAATTCGAACATAACTGTTTCCACCCCCCGTTTTGCAAATCAACATTTTTTCGAATCAACCAAAACCCGGCTAAAGCGAGTGTATTTTAGTTTGTGCGAATCAGGGGATTTTAATTTGAATTTTGGTGTTTCCATCATAATTGCATAGATGCGATACTTCTAGATGCGCATCTAAACAGGCTGATGGAAATATGGCTACTGATAAACTACATTTTAATGTTATGTAGCATAGCTAGCTGCTATGCACTTACTAATATCGGGCACAGCAGACGTCTTTGTGCGCCGATGTAGCGGTGATGTTGATGCAGCAGTGCTAAGTTCATTTGTAAGCTTGTAAGTAGTCCCAAAAGTGCTAACAAAACGTAAACAACCCGGCATATATCCTCCATTGCTGTTGTAGTTCCTGGGCGCCTAATGGGCATGTGCGAACTGGGTTGCAACGTCATCATTTTCCAAAATCTCCGTATATCCTGTTTACACATCTCCATAGGAACGGATATTTTTCAGAACGGATATTTTTAATAACATTAACTTTGGAAGCCGTTTTTGAAAATCTCAACACAAACAAAGGCAGAATGTGCCGCCACGTGACGAGCTAGACCACAGCACAGGAAATCACAGGCAGCAGAACAGGGTCACTCACAACGTAGAGCTGACTGGCAGTCCCTCTACTCAACCATGGAGAACAGGCGAACAGAAACCAGGGACATGAAAGCAGAGCTCTTGGTCGCGGACAGACGGCTGAGTGGTTTACCAGGGAGCAAGCGAAGCAGGAGAGTCAGAGGCAGGTGGTGGCCTGGCGGGGTCAGTGGAAATTTACTGGGTTAACTCAGACAGTGGCATGTATGGCAGGTCGGAAGTGCACACTGTGACATGCACAAGATAATTGTGACTTTTGGGTCTCTGTAGCTCACATGGCAAATCACAGGACTCTTAGAAAATCCTGAGCAATTTTCCTCTTTTTTTTATGTTTGTGTATGACACAGGACTCTCTTATGCAAAAGTATATCAATGAACCATCCAAAAAAGTTGCACAATAGATCTATTTTAGGAGTAACATGTAATTGTGGGTTTTAAAACACAAAACACAGCACAGACAAACACATTTTACCTAAAGATGAAATTCAAGAGAACAATAAAAACAATAAATAGCATGAAACACAGTCAAGATGTGAGGCATAAAAACTTGACTCAATATAAAAGGGGCGGGGCGAGCCAGAGAGTCAACAACAAGACAGGTTTTACAGTTATAATGACCTCATTAGTGGCTCCCTGGTGACCCCGCCGTCTGGGTTATATTAGAGCACGCGCTGTCATATGAGGTCAACGAGGTATGACATCATCACACGCTGCCTACTGACTCACAGGAATCACAGACTTACAGTAACACACTGATTTACAGGCAGCACAGGCAGACTTCTGAGGGTTCACAACAAGTCAGATAACAGCCAGAGACTCCTTTATACGAGGACATTTGCACCGTCAGCCTTTTCTTTGCTGTTTTTTGGGGATTTGTGGGTGTTCCACAGTAAAACCAGGAGGGGGGGGATTATGGGAAGTTGCAGCCAGTGCAATCGGTCAGTGCCGGAGGGTTGCTATTATCTGCTGATGGAGCACAAGCGATTTACGAATTAGGACAAATTTAGCCAAGTTTTGGCACGCAGTAGTGGTAGTTTGGTGGGTGCATCGCCAAAATATGTTGGATAGCTTTTTAACCTCTTCAACCCTGACAGACTAGGGGTGAGAGAAGAGTTCGGATCCTTCACTTTAGTAAATGTTTCTGAATATGTTTAGCAAAATGCACTGAAAGCACAAGTGCTCAGTGAAATGGGATGATTGTTACTGGTGCATTAACATGTAAGCAGCACCTTAATACTGAATCCAGTATTTTCTTCACTTTGTTTATTGTGTTTTGCATTAACATACAACTTTTTAAAAAGTATTTATATTCCCTTGATACAACGACATTATAAAAACAGACAATTAAGGTCCCGATCACACAGAAAGTGTTTTGCAGGGTGTATAATGTGAGGCGCACTGCACTGCCTTTTTATTGTTGCCGTGCAACCACCTTATCACCCTCGGACCCTAACCTTTTTGTGTAATCAATCTACCTTTTTTTTTTCTTATTGTTTGTTTTTCAAATTTCACAGTAATTAGTAGCTTGTTCCTGACATGTTGAGGCAGAGGGCACTTGCTGTAGCTCTGGTTGAGATTGAGAGGCTGTCAGCAGATAAACAGAGATCTGTGTGGGTACATGAGACCCTAAAAAAGAGGGTGGGTCATGGGGAGTACCACCAGTTGGTCCAGGAGCTTCTCCTCCATGATGGACGTTTCCAGGCATATTTTAGGATGACTCAGGGGCAGTTTGACAACCTGCTGTCTATCACTGGGCCGTATAGCTCTGGGTATCCAGCAACTGCTACCACCAGTTTCTCCTCCATTGTTCACCAGCTGTGAAGTTGTTGTCGTTAGGGATATCACGATTGCTTGATTTCACTATTAACCGCAATTTTAAACGCCACGGTTAATTATTCGTGAAGATTCCTCAACACCGTCACTCTCCAAAGATTATGCCGGGACGCAGAACCATATACAGTAGGCAGATCAGCGCAACTCTCATGGAACGAAAACAAAGTTACACAAGCGGTACAGGTGAACAGGCGTCTCCGAGTGATGAAGTATGGATTATTTATGTTTCAAAGGGCAGCTATAAATCAAAAGCTAGCTAGATGTTTGTTTGTTTTTTCCTGTTTAAAAATTCTCTTCTCAGGTCCAAAAGAAATGTTCAGAAACATTTTTAGTTTACAGAAAGTCTGTAGCATACATGTAGCATTTGAAACCTTTTTTCCCAAAAGGGAAATCCTGCTGTGGATGTTTAACACAGAGGTGATTTTTGTTTATTTCCAATGGGATTATTGTCATTAAATCTTGTACTTTTTGGTTACTTTTCTTTGTTGCTATATTATTTTTGTTATGTTGGCATGGAAATAAATGAAACTTAAAGGACAACTTCAGTATTTTTCAACCTGGGCCCTATTTCCCCATGTGTATGTGTGCGTATGATTCATAGGTACAACTCGTTCTAAAATTGGTTCAGTATTGAGGGAGGCGGATGCAGCCGGCAGCCGCGAAACAAGCTAAAACGGTAACGGGG
>NC_065522.1:27465123-27473130 GCF_006386435.1 Epinephelus moara | reverse complement strand
CCTCCCTCAATACTGAACCAATTTTAGAACGAGTTGTACCTATGAATCATACGCACACATACACATGGGGAAATAGGGCCCAGGTTGAAAAATACCAAAGTTGTCCTTTAAAGATCTATAAGGAGTGTTCATGTGATTTTACACATTTATAATGTGAGATTAATTAATGCATAATAATTGTGATAATCGTAAAACCGTGATTATTTCTCTGACAATAATCGTACCAAGAAAATCTATAATCGTGACACCCCTAGTTGTCGTGACCACCACAGAAGGCCCGCCTCTCAAATCATCCGATTGGACAATGGGGAAAAGGCAGGGATAGTGTGGGGAGCTTTTCCGCCCTGAGTTGAATTTTCTTTCAACCCAAGAAGTTCAAAGCGCTCCAGCAAAAACGCCAGGCGCCTAGAGCCCAGAAATGCGAGCAAAAAACTTCATTCTCAATAACAACAATTACAAAAAAGCGCCTCCAGCTGCTAAAATGCTTTCTGTGTGATCAGGGCCTAAATATTGTAAAACGCCAAAATTGCTTCCAAAGACTAAAACCATCAGCTTACAGTAAACTGTGTCCACAACAGACACTACTAGTCCGTGCAGCAGCGAATCACCTGCACCACAACAAACACAGTGTTAACAATGTTGATACCCCTCCAAACCACAAAAGTTTCTTCAATGAGGTGTAAGTAAGAAGTTTAATCTGCTAAATAACTGTATGATTTTGTTTCCGAACTGAAAACAGAATCTCAGCTATATTTGATCTATTTTCAAAAGAGAGAAACTTTTTACACATAGTTCCATTAAAAAAAAAAAAAAAAAAAAATGAATTGAAAAGTTTTTTTCAATCAAAGAACATCCAGTTTTAATTTCTTTTGGGTGTTATAAATGATAATAATAGTAACAATGAGAAAAAATAATAATTGTGTAATACCTTGATACTGCAAAACTGTGATATTTTATGAAACGGTTATCCTACAATGAAAATCCCATAGTGTTGTATTATTGGATGGTCGACATGGAGCTCATTTTCAATTCATGTACTGTTAGATAGTTGTTTCTATGCTGGCTGTACCACAGCATCATGTATAAAAGATGAATATATTTTACTGTGCACAATCTGTAGCTGTAAAATACAATTAATGTAGTGAAGTAAAAAGTCCAGTATTTTCTTTTTAGAATGCAGCAGAGTCGAAGTATCAAGTAGCCTTACTCACTTTTGTACCTTACTGTACTACATAGGTGTACACGTTTCCACTGCATGGTTTAGCTCGACATAACTCTACTCTCTTTTGGCACAGTGTGCTTTTCGAGATTTCATTTTCCACTGCAGATAGTACCCTGTCAATGTAGGTGAGAGTCTGATCATCACAACAAGTCCACCTTCAAGTGTCGGCCCAGATTGTTAATTTTTGACAGCTGTTTCAGATATTAGTCTTTAGATGAAAATACTAGGGCCCGACCAATATGGATTTTTTGGGGCCGATGCCGATTCCGATATTATGGAATAAAAAAATCTGATAACTGATATATCAGCAATCATGCAAAGTCTATATGAATTAAGACATTCACATGTATGTTCACAGTACCAGAGTTCTTCTTATTATTGCCAATTTAACAGAGGTAGGTTATAGTGCAAAAAGTAAGACAAGGACATCATTTCTAAGTAGAACACCATATTCCCTGCATTTTATTAGTGATGAAAATATAAGTGTTAACATCGGCATCAATCAGCCAACTTTTGGCCGATTGCCGATTATTCTCTAATGGCTATGATCAGCCGGCCGATAAATCGGTCGGGCCCTAGAAAATACTTATTATTTTTAGTCACATTTTAGTCATGTTTATCCTTCATAGTTTTAGTCAACGAAAATTCAAAACCTTTTAATCAACTTTTAGTCATTATGTTTTCCAATTTTTTTTTCTTTTAACTAATCCAGTGAGGCTCATTCATGAATCTGAAATTAGAATCAAGGTAACAGGTTGTATAAAAATTTAATTTAGACAGTTCTACACACTTACTGTACAAACTATCATTTCTCCAGCGGTGATCGACAGGTTTAAGGGGTGATTTACGAGCACACACTGACTGATCATCATTTGAAAAGCTCAACATCTCTCTGTTTATGCTCTCAAAAACTTTGACACCACATATGACTAATCTGAGACAACTAGGATTTGTCCCCAGTTTCATTCTCACTGCAGCCGGTGGCTGCTAGCTCCGCTGCCATTCAGCAGCTAACAAGTGGAGCTACCTACTAACTGACGCTGCTCCGGTGTGAGTGATTTTGCTGGCTAGCAAAACATCCTGGTGCAGACTGTTTACTGGAGTATACTAGGCTGTTGCTCTTGCGGCATTTGAAGAAATTTGTAAACACGGCCATTCTCTGCTTTCAATGTGTGAAAGTCCACCACTAACATTTTCGGCATGTATCGTCTCGTCAATGAAAATGAAACATAGATTTCGTCTTAGTTTTTACAATCAAGATCTATTTTTAGCTCGTCATCGGCTCGTTTTTGTCATGGAAAAAGAGTCATTGATGGAAAATGTTCACCATAGTTTTCGTCAACGAAATTAACACTGCTTGGAACCTTGACCTAGGTGGTAGCAGAAAAAATACCAGGTACTATCCACAACTTTTGCCAATATAAAAGCACAATGAATGGCTCCAAGCAAGTTAAGTGCAGTCGAGCCATGCCGTACCATGTAGTGGAAATAAGGCTTTAGTTACTTTCCAGACCACAGTGGAGTGTTTCTGTCAGAGCAACCATATCTCATAGTCTCAACAAGTCCTCCAACCCGTACAACCACATAGGTCTAATGTTCCTACCCTTTAATACAACCCACAGTGCCGCCCATACAATACCAACAATGTATCTCTACTTTCAGGTTTGTTCAGGGTTGGTTTTGGGTTTTCCTGTTTAATAATACTCAATCGTGGCATCACACAGTTTCAAGTGAGTGAGTGCTGAAGCAGATAGTTAAGAGGTTAAAAGGTTAAATAGGCAGACGTAAATAATATTTGAAACAATTTGGAATTGCTTCACAGAGTGACTGTGGAAAAAGATGATCATCGGAAAGGCTTTTATTATATTAAATTGAAATGGGTTAGTTAACCTTTTGCTATGTAATCACAGGCTGCACCAATTAGCTTTGCACATTTTATCATCATTAGTGCTCTTAGGTAAGCTCCATTAGAACATCTGGGCAGCTGCAGACCCACGGTAATGAATGCACAATAAAAATGACCTGGCAAAGCTGAAGAAGACAACAACAAAACAACAGCAAAGCCACCGTGAAGAGAAAACACAGAGAAACAAGACTTTAATGAACTGAAATGTTGAAGTGACTCAGTAGTTACAGATGTGGCTAATGGTTCATTTTACTGGGGAGGTTTTACACGTTGCGCTCTTTGTTTTGCAGCTAATGAACTTTATCCTCATGTGCTTTCTCAAGTGTTAATAAACGCTCTGTGAATGTTGGATTAATGAAGGCTGTAACAGTTTCTGTGGCTGT
Source organism: Epinephelus moara (assembly GCF_006386435.1). Taxonomy (NCBI): domain Eukaryota; kingdom Metazoa; phylum Chordata; class Actinopteri; order Perciformes; family Serranidae; genus Epinephelus; species Epinephelus moara. Next base: position 27,469,619 of record NC_065522.1, on the reverse strand, counting down.
GGTTGCAGTTCCAGACCTAAAAGTTCGGGAGGTCAATAGTCTGGTTTTTATTTTAAGAAATAACTTTTATTCGTCACTTTCCAAAACAAAACAACACATTTAGAACAGTTTTCTTTGGAACTGTGCACTTAAAGACATGTGCCTCTAAAGGCAAATACCATAACTGAGCAGGAGACATAGTTTGAGGAAAAAGTAAGTCAGAAAAAGAGGACTATCTGTGCTGGGTTTGATGCCCACAGGATACATACGGGGTCAGCGACTAAGTGTGGTTAAACAGTACATGCAGATTCCTTGAACTAATTAAGTACAAAGTGGCTGCCCCCCCGAAACTCCTCACCAAATTTTCTGGATCGGGGCTTGTGGGAAGACTTCTGAGTAAAACTAGGATGTGGTTTTTTTATGCATCTCCACAAGGTTGCTGTGCGACAACTTAATTAGAGCTTCATTTGATCAGAACTATGTGTTTCCATGTCTGCAGGGGGAGGACAGAGAAGACAAAAAACTGCTTTTGTGGGCTGTGAGGTTGTGGGTTTGAACCCTCAGTCTTGCCTGAGGGGAGTGAGTTGGTGATGTCTCTTCCCTCAAACATAACTGCTAATGAGCCCTTGAGCAGGGCTGTAGTACTCCAGTCTGGTACCGGGATGCTTTGTTTGGGGTTTTTTTGCCGTTCTAGCCCGGCATCTTCAGCTGCTCTCATAGCCAACACGTCCTCACAGTCCTGCTCCCATAGGTGAAGCTTAAGGTTAGTTAGAAAACATTCACCAACAAAAACCTTCACAACAGACATAAAGCCAACCTTTCATCAGACAAGAGCATCGACCTGACAACACAAGTCTGATGAAACTTTTTAAAAAATTACCTGGACAACAGGTAAAACATCAACTTCACAACACATGAAAATTCGATGACACATGCGCAGTGTTTAGAAAACATTCTCCAACTTGAGGACACACGAAAACATCACGTCTGTCCGTCCTGGAAGAGGGATCCCTCCTCAGTTGCTCTTCCTGAGGTTTCCACCATTTTTGGGGGGAGATTTTCCTTATCCGCTGCGAGTGTCGAAAAGACAGAGGGATGTCGTATGCTGTAAAGCCCTGTGAGGCAAATTGTGATTTGTGATATTGAGCTTTGTAAATAAATTTGGTTGATTGATTGATCAACTTGACAACACATGACAAAAAAACTTCACATCAACTTCACAATATGTGAAAACATCAAATTTGGCAACACACAAAAACATCAACTTGAAAACACAAAAGAATATACTTCAGGACACATGAAAACATCAACTTGATTAAACTACAAAATAAGTTAACTTTGTGCCACAAAAAATGTCAACTTCACAACACGAAAATGTGATGACACATGCGCAGTATTCAGAAAACATTCACCATCTTGACAACACACGACAAAAAACTTTACATCACATTCACAACCATGCAAAACATAAAATTAGCAACACGCTTAAACATTTGACGACACGAAAACATCAACTTGACTACAAGAAAATCAACGTAGCAGTATTATAAAAAACATTCACCAACTTAGCAATACATGAAAACAGACTTCACAGGAAGTCACGACATGCAAAAACATCAACTTCATGACACGAAAATTTGATGACACATGCACAGCATTCAGAAAACATTCACCGACTTGACGACACATAAACTTTGTGACAAAACATGACAAAAAAAAATTTAACAATATGAAAACATCAAATTTGGTGGCACACAAAAACATCAGCTTTAGAACACACAAAAAACATCAACTTGATGACACTCGAGGGGGAAAAAAAATCAACTTCCCGACACACTGAAGCATCAACTAGATGACACACGAAAACATCAACACAAGAAAATTCAACGACACATGCGCAGTATTCATACATATCACAGATCACATATTAAAATGAGCCAAAACAACCTCACATTTTATATGTGATTGTCCAACATTACTGACGGAAAGTTGACCTTCATGACTTCATAAACCAATAACCATGGTAACAACGAGCATGTCCCAGCAGTGTGCATCAGTTTTTAGTGTCTCCTGGAGACAGTTTCCATTGTGTTGAATCATGAGCATCTTGCAGTGTTTTTTTCTAAATGCTGCTCATGTGTCATCAAATTGTCATCAAGTTTTTGAGGATGTTTCTTCATACGCCTGCGTTGTGTCTACTTGTAGTGCGTTGGCCCTCGTCGGCCACAATAGAAGTCTGCAGTTGTTGTAGCTTAAGCAGTTCCCAGACAACTCTACAAAGTTAAGAGGGAAATTCAACTTTTTTTTTTGCACACAGTCATGACCCGACAACTGAATCTAATTTAGCTGAAATGTGTAAATCTGAAGTGTCTCAGCTCGTGGGAATCTTTCTCTGACACACTTTGTAATTTAAGATGATGAGACCAGGATGTTTTTGACAAAACCTTTAACTCAGAGAACCTTTAACTTGCAAAAATGAAACAGACATAAAATTCAGTTATTGTTATTTATGAGGAGCCAGTGGCTCCGTTTGTTGTGATCTCTGAGTCACTTAACCAAAATTTAGTTCCCCTTTGACTCTCTGGACGTCAAAAGCTCCACAGGGAACCATTTCGCTACTGGTGGGGACGGAGAATGGTTTAAATTAAGAAAATATCTCTTTGTGAGAGTGTGAGAGAGGGACAGACAGACCTTAATCCTCCCTCGTCAGCTGTCGTGGCGACATGCGATGACGCAGCAAAACAAAGGGGATGAAAGTAGTTGCTTTTGATGTGACAAATAAACTTTCTGACGGAGAAGCTGGATGTAAAAGAGAAAATAAGTGGTGCTCGGGGGAAAGAGGTGGAGCGACTGTGCTCTTTCTTGACAAATAACATGAAAAATGACAAGAATAAATGAGGCGTGGAGGAACAGTGATGCTGTAACAGAGAGGAGGCTCCAAACTGATTATTTACTGTAGATTTCTGTTGAACAGACCAGACAATCAACAATGTGCAACAGATAAAATCACAGAAAAACACATGCTTTGCCTCTTGTTTCTGAACCATTTGAAACCTGAGCAAATTGGCTTGATTCCTTTTAAAAACATGGGAAGAAGGCTTTGAGCAACGAAAGAAAATATGACCCATAGAATTGCAAAACAAATTAGTCAAGAGAAAATTAAAAACAAGAAAATTTCCACATTTCTGAAAGAAATTGCATCAATGTGCCCAGAGATCAAAGGTTTACATAAACTAAGCACAAAAGGGTGTTTGGTAGATTATTTCTTTGTTACAACAATGCTTCTTGGCAATAAATCTTATACTGTTAGAAAGCCTGTTTATTTCCCTTATAAATGCTGCCACATTTGTAAGGAACATGCATTTGTGGGATGAGCAGCAGAGCTCAGTATGTGGGATGCGCCCATGAAAAATTTGCCAAATCTTCTCTGCCAATGCCAAACAGCCTTTTTTTTGCTGTTGCTATTGACTTTTGTTTAGTCTCTATATACAGACAAACCCCGGAGATCTTGCCTCCGGAAGAAGAGCGGAAGAGCCCTGGTTTCCGGTTTTAGGCTGTTTGTAGTCTGCGTGATATTGACCAATCACGTTTGAGCCGGCTGCAGTTGTTGCCAGGTTAAACGCTCTGTGCGGTGAACTAACGAGGCGGAATATGATTGGCGTCACTGCAAACTCTGAATCCATCGCAATGGTTCAGCATATTTACTTATATATAAACGGAAGTCGGAAATGGAAATTCGCCTCCTCCGCCCAAATCAAACCGGAATGCCAAAAAATCGGGGGTCTGCCCCCAGAGGCTGTATCGCCGCCTGCCGGAAGTCAGACGCCAAATACAGCCGATGGGTTCCCAGAATGACTCTTGTTTAGAGCTTCTGGTACCCCAGGTGCTGACAATCAGGCGCCTGATTGTCAGTGCCTAGTTGACTTGCGGAAGGCGTCTTAAATTAGCACTTAACCTTTCTCCCTTTTTTTTCTCTTTAAAGCAGCTGTGCGGAACTTTTTACCATTAATAAAACTGTCCCTAGTTCGTAATCACCCCCCCTTGAAAATCCGCATATTTATTTGAACCCAACAGCGACAAAAAAGCCTTTCTCTATATGGCTATTTAGCGTAGCCTCACTCGGGTCGGACACACAGCAGAAGTCAGCAAACCAGAATACGGCACCCGAGGCTGAAGTGATTCTGCTCGCCCGCAGCGATTAAAGCACAGAAGAGGAAGGAGCCGTGTTTACAGTGTTCTTCGAGTAAGCAGTACGCAACGGGCATTGCTGAACACGTAACACCTAACAGTTTTACCAGAGATGTATCTATGAGGACTTGGTTGTACTTTTGATGTCAATCAATCAATCAATTTTATTTATAAAGCCCAATATCACAAATCACAATTTGCCTCACAGGGCTTTACAGCATACGACATCCCTCTGTCCTTATGACCCTCGCAGCGGATAAGGAAAAACTCCCCAAAAAACCCCTTTAACGGGGGAAAAAAACGGTAGAAACCTCAGGAAGAGCAACTGA
>NC_065522.1:27458566-27458675 GCF_006386435.1 Epinephelus moara | reverse complement strand
TTGTTTGCTTTTACTGAGTGACCTAGCGTACCTGTCCCAGAGCCAGCTGCAGCTGTTGCTCACCGGTGTATCCCTCCGCGCAAGATGTACTGACCCCCTACAAGTGCCA
>NC_065522.1:27448789-27458434 GCF_006386435.1 Epinephelus moara | reverse complement strand
CTCAGCGCAGGATGTACTGACCCCCTACAAGTGCCATGCTAACCGCTGTCTCAATATGAAAATGATAGAGAAAGGGCATAACTCCCAAATCATTGGAGTATTCTTTCCACATAATAATGCGGACTCAGCAGATGACTTGTTAACTGTTTATTCCTCCTTACACCGAACGTACACGGCTGCTGCAGAATAACTTGAGGCTCACACTACTACGGTAGCCTTAGTAGCTCAAAATACACAACAGATTAGATTAGATCAGAACAGAAACACAACAGGAGAATTTACTGAGTCATTTTGCTGTTTCCACTAATTACTTGGACTGACCTGACGTTAGTTAATCCTCTCGCTCTCCAAAACAAATGCATGCTGTAATTGCCGGCTGCAGTCGGAATTTTACGACACCAGGCTGTGGGTGTCATACTGCTTCGACCAAAGGGGCGAAAGTTCTGCACAGCTGCTTTAAGTAAAGTTTTTTTTTGTTTTGTTTTTTCACAATTCTGACAGCAGAGTTAGCTGCTCTTCTCTCTTTGTTTCTTTCTGTCTTTTTGTTTGTTGATTCTTGTGTAGCCTTCCTCATCTTGTGCTACAGTACCAACTTTTGGGTTTTTCTTGGTTTTCTTTATAATTCTAGCCAGGCTAGCAGCATGGCTTTAGGGGTAGCAATTTTGAGTCCACTTCTTTGTTTCAGACTGGAGCAACTATTGAAATACAGTGACCAGACGTCCCCAGAAAACTCTGGACGAATCCCAAGCAGTTGCTCTCAATCCCGAATCCTGCTACTGATCATTGTAAAAGATTATTTTGGTGTTGCCCACAGATGGGCTTGTTATGTCCATAGCCTACATGATTTAAGGCTGTTGTAGGTTTTCTTTAGCCATGTACAGTAGGTATCATGCCTTTGTTCCGACAGCCTGTTGGCCCCAAAAAAACCTGACATCACAAGAAAGTCCTGTTTCTCCAAAAATACACACTTCCTGCAGGTACATCACAGTTTTCCTTTGATGTTTGAGCCACCAATCCCGGGGTTTTTACCAACTCTTGGCAGTGTTTCTCGGCAGCATTTGAGCCACTGATCCCAGGTGTTTTTACCAATCGTTTGTAGTGCTTATCAGCAGCTTTTGAGCCACCGATCCAGGATGTCTTTACATACCCTTCGTGATGTTTCCCACAAGCATTTGAGCCACTGAACTCCAGTGTTTTTCCCTGCTTTGCTAGCAACTTTTGTGCCACGAGATGTGGTTGTTTAAAGCCAAAACATGAACTTTTCCCATAACCAAGTGATTTTTGTGCCTAAACCTAACCGCAGGTTAACGACAGCGCTGTTGACAAATGAAATGTACAATGCAAGCATTTTTTTCTGGCGATTGGGTTGTCTAACTACAGGGAATATGTGTTTTCAGAGTAACGGGACTTGGGCATTTGTTTTTGGGATAATGGACTGTCGGACTTTGGAATTTTGGGCTGTCTGAACAATGGGCAGTCCTCATACAGTAGTGCCATCAATTGATTAAACCATCCGTCGCTGACTTGGATCAGTCACTGTGTTTCTTTGATCGAATGACAGACGGTTGAACTCATGAACACAAAGAGTACATTTTGCATTTTGACCACCCCAACTCCCCGTCCCAAATTTGGCCCATTCTCATCACCCTACGTTGAAAGGACTGCCTGAAATTGTAACTCCAGATGTATCTAGTTTTTAGGGGATAGACTGTACTCCAACACGACTTCATCTAGTCTCCACTCAGTCTTAGATAAATGATTTTGGTTAAGATCAGTGGAAAATTTTGGTCATGGTTTTGCATACGTACGTGTCAAAAAATGGCCAAACATTTGTTTTCTTGCAGTAACTATGAATTTGCCGTAAAGCTCGTTGTTTCTAATGGATGGTGGTGGATTATGTCTGACAGAGCGTGTGACCGCAGACTGCATGGCATTTTACTGGGCAGCACTAAGCTGCTCGTAACCCCGCCGCTCCACACTGACTCGTGTGTAAAACGTCTGTGTGTCCTCGGGGTGTCAGATCTCCTGCTGACAGCCACACTGATCGGTGCCAACAAGGCGATACACACATCCCTAAACTATTAGTCTGCACTGCACAGGGGGCACAGTCTGTGTGTGTGTGTGTGTGTGTGTGTGTGTGTGTGTGTGTGTGTGTGTGTCTGTCCAACAACCTATTTTCCACAAACACCATGAGCTACACACTCTTTCGCTCTGTGACACACACACACTGTTGTTAATCAGCGGTTTATAGATAACACATGTAGCATCAGTTTCCCATGATAACACACAGCCGAGAAAACAGAGTTCATCAGGTCAACGTGAGCATGTGTATGTTGTCAAGTGTGTTCATGACGATGCGATGTGTGTATGAGTGTATTCAAAGGTTCATTAGTGCCTGGTATGAGTGTGTGTGTGTGTGTGTGTGTGTTAAATCATGTTTTACGAGTGTTTGTATCTGACTTCAGCACTCATTCTTGTGTACGTAGGTGAAGAGGCAAATAAAGACATCTGGGCTCAATGACTCAGCTCTGTGTGTGTTTGTGTTTGTGCATGTTCATACATTCTTACGTTGTTTCTCTTTCACTCAACTCTTGTTGTGTTTCAACATCAGTGGTGGGAAAAGTTCAAACTCATTACTTTGAAATCAACAGAATTACTGTCACTGTAATGACTTTAAATGGAAGGAGGCTGGAAACTTTTTACTTTTTTCTCCCCACATTTTGCTCACAACCAGGAAACAAAAATGGAATGGAAAATATTTACGTTTATGGAAGCTAATTGTTGTTTTTCTCATTCTTATGTTATCACAGGTCAACATTTTGCCACATGGGATTAACAGAACTTGGAAGCAGAGGAAGCGAGCTAGAAGAACACAAGACAGACCGTCACATCTGAACGCAACAGGTACCATCACTCAATTTAGGAAGTGATTGAAATTAAAAAAGATACGTGTTGAAGCAATGTACTCTGCACTGAGAAGTCACACACTGGTTTATTATTTTATGTATTCCTATGACACACACATACACTCATTGAGCACTTCATCATTTCTAAAAATAGCATGAGGATGGGCTCAGAAATATTGGTAGAAAATTAGGGAAATTCCAGCTTGTCCTGATATGACTCTAGAGGAGGCGAGCTTAGGCTGCCCAGAAGAGCTTTACACGGTGAAATTGGCTCCAAGAAAGAAAAGGAGAGCGGGAATATGAGTACAAGTAAAGAGGCCGGTTTTAGGATGAAAGGGAAAAAAGTGAAGACTCAGCAGAAATCTTCACAATAAAAACGAGTGCGCAAACAAAGAAATTTCAGTCTCAGTTGCATCAGTTTCTACGTGTCTCCAGTGATTTTTTGACTTCTGAGTATTTGAGTTTTTGATATTTAATAGAAAACAAAGGAAGTTTGTTCGAGAAGAAGGAAACAAGATCGCAAGCTTACTGGCCTGACTCCCGACCTTTTAGTTTTTGTTTCAACAAAAACCACTGCACCACCATGCCGCCCTGTTTTTACATTTCACATTAAAATAAATGGTAACATTTTACTTGAAGGTATCTACATAAGAGTGACATGACACTGTCATGAACCTTTTATAAACATTATGTACATGTCATAAATGTTAATGACTGCTGTCATTAAGTGTCATTCGGTTTTTGTAATGCCAGTGTTTGGGTTGTCTTGATTATGACAACTTGACATTAATTAAAGTGACATTACCAGAAGTTGTCTTTGTCATGACAACTTGACATTAACAAGAAATGCACCTCTTTTTGTGTTTATGACAAAGACGTCTTCTGGTAATGTCATCCTGGTTAATATCAAGTTGTCATAATAAGGACATCCCAAACAAATTTAATGTCAACTTGTCATGACAAAGACATCTTCTGATAATGTCATCCTGGTTAATGTCAAGTTGTCAAAATCAAGACAACCCAAACAATGTCAACTTGTCATGACAAAGACATCTTCTGGTAATGTCACTTCAGTTAATGTCAAGTTGTCATAATCAAGACAACCCAAACAAATTTAATGTCAACTTGTCATGACAAAGACAACTTCTGGTTATGTCAGCCTGGTTAATGTCAAGTTGTCATAATAAGGACATTCCAAACAAATTTAATGTCAAGTTGTCTTTGTCATGACAACTTGACATTAACAAAAAAATGCACCTCTTTTTGTGTTTATGACAAAGACATCTTCTGATAATGTCATCCTGGTTAATAACAAGTTGTCATAATCAAGACAACCCAAACAATGTCAACTTGTCATGACAAAGACTGAATGACACTTAATGACAGCAATCATAAACGTTTATGACATGTTCATAATGTTTATGACAAGTTCATGACAGTGTCATGTCACCCCTATGTAGATACCTTCAAGTAAAGTGTTACCAAATAAATCAATCCAATCAATGCATCCTGTAGTTAAAACAATGCAGTTAATTACTTGAGTACCAGTTAACCTGCTAGAAAACTTTGAGCATCAAACACTTCCTGCAGTCTGGTGAATATTTATGCTCCTTTTTTCTGCCTTTTGTACATCAGTTTATGATGTAAATGTCTTTGTCCTCTGCTACTTTCATGTTTTTACTGAGAGGGACAAATTCACTTGTTCCAGATATTGAAGGGGATGTGTCTCCTGCGTCCTTCCTGAAATCTAGACCTATGTACGGACATCTAGTTCAGTGTTAGTTACAAGAATGTGAATATGTAATATATGTATCAAAAGATTAGGCTCTCGTCTCTTCAATAATTTAGGTTATTTTTTAATAGAAAAAACTGTCATTAAAAGAATTCAGGTGCGATATAAGGCAGGGTAAAGAGCTGAAGCCTTAAAAAGGTGTGTCCACCTTACTGTCTAATAACGTAGTAAAAATGAGAAATCTGGATGTGCAGGTAACAACAAAGAATAGTCAGTTTGTTTTAATTTAGGCGCCCTCTCGCAAAAGGAGGATAAGTGTTAAAGGGTTAATGAAGTTACAAGAAAATCTCTAGTTATGTAAATGCTCCAAAATAATGAGTTTTAATTTAATGAAACACAATGTACTGAATTTATCACAACATAACTATGATAATAAAACCGAACAAATTAGCAATAAGCACAGTTCGTCTGTGTTCGCTAACGCTGCCCATTTCCCAGAAATCATAACGATAATCAGTTAGTCAGTTTCCCATCTGGATAACTGACTCTCTCTTTACCTCTCTCTCTCTTGCTCACATACACACACACAGACGTACACACACACACACACACATTTCCGAAAACTTCCCCAGAGAGGTCTGTATCGAATCAGATCTAAAACTGCAATTACAGTAATGCCGCCCGACACTTTAATGTTTTTGTATTCACCGTGAATACGAGGGGAAAAATCCAGCACACACACACACACACACACACACACACACACACACACACACACACACGCAAACACACATGTCATAACAATCCCCAAAACACAGAGCTATCAGGTCTCTGCTAAGCCTTAATAATGGGCTTCATTATAATTCAACTTTCTTCATATGTGGTCAGGAACAAGAAAGGAATGAAAAACTGGCAGAGCTTCACACACACACACACACACACACACACACACACACACACACGCACAGTAGTAGTTATTCAGTAACAAAGAGAATTTGATGGTCAGGCCGCAGCTATTTTTGGGGAATATTAGTAAAACTCACTGAAAGAGATGAAGCGATAGGAGATGAGGAGATAGAGAGATGAGAGCGAGGAGGAAAAGAAGGGATGGACCACAGGCATCCGCAGAGGGAGAGGAGTAATGTGGTCGTCCTGCAGCTCAGAGGACATTTCCAGTTTTAAATTGAGTTACTTTTACAAATATTTTCTGGTGTGTCGTGCTGCTGTCGGGGGGAAAAAAGGAAACTTGGACATCCAAGTCTAAAAAAATGATTTCCACACTTGATGTTCTGAGCTAATTTATCCTATAAATAAATCGTCAAATGCACATTAATGTTGATGTGCGCTAATTGTGTTCGGACATAAATTAAAATGCTATTTGATGGACAGCAGAAAGTTTGGAAGGTTAAAATCTATAAGCAATAGAAGGTTCACAAACCTTGAGTTTTGGATTCACATGTAGATGCTCGGTATCTTAAGAGTTCAGAAGGTGGTGTCTTTTTATCTACAAGAACAAGTGAATGAACAAGCGTTTGTCTAATCTAATGTCAGCTGAATACACTGGCGTACCGATCCAACTAGCTTAAGAGCTGAGTCATTATATCCGAAGGCAACTGGAGCATGTTATTAGTTAATGCAATATTTTCTGGGTTTAAAGTTTTGGCTCAGGGAGGTTTGCCAACAACTTCAACCAAACCATCTTTAGGTAGCTTTACAGGGGTCATCCATGTTCCAGGGTCCTGGATTTAAACCATTGTCATCAAACTTTTTCTGACATGCACCCCCTCAGAGGCCGAAACAAGTTCATGACCACCATCCCACAATTTTTTAGCAATCATTAATTGGGAAGCAACCTAAGCCCTATTCAGACGGGATTAGTTTAACATGTACACGTGGAGTAAAGTAATTATTACCAGGGATTTTAGTCCCATCCGAATGCGCCATGACTGTAATCAATACGGATTATGTCAGTAAAAATTACGGCGACTTTTACCTTCTGTAAAACGGTCCCAAGAAAATACCTTGGGTAATATTAAAAATGTATGTAAATATTTCGTCACTTCCTGTTTACAACCATTTTCCCGCGTTTACAACTAGTTTTCCGCGTTTTTTCGATGACGGAGGCGCTTGAAGAAGCATTCAGTGTTGTCGGCAGTCGTGATAGTGGACATTCTGCTAATGATGGCATAGCCCTACGTGGGAGAGCAATCAAAAAGGTCGAGAAGAAAGCACTTTTCAGAGCCGCGAGACTTCTGGTTGTGTTAGGTAGGCCTAATATAAATCCATATTGCTAATCATTGTGTACACACAATCCTGATCATGGGCAAGATTTCATATTGGGCTAATCATTAATTATTATTGTCCTTCAGCTGATGCTTACAGGAAGCAACGTAGCACGCACATGCCGACAGGGAGGTGACGCCAGGGCGCAAACCGAGTTACCACTCCCATCTCTGGTAGAATTACGGAGATTTCTTGTCCCGTGCGGTTCGGACATTTATATTACAGACCTCCTGTGGTAAACTGACATTAGTCCAAATAGTACTTAACAAAGAAAGGATCCATGTTGAATTTTAGTGAAATAAGGGTCAGCATGGTAGCATTATGGCCGCACTGCACCGCCGCATAGTTCGAACACAGGGTGGGGGAGCCCTTCTGTGCAGAGTTTGCATGTTCTCCCTGTGTCAGCGTGGGTTTCTTCCAGGTACTCCAGCTTCCTCCCACAGTCCAAAGACATGCAGGGTAACTGGTGACTCTAAGTTTACCGTAGGTGTGAATGTGAGAGTGAATGGTTGTCTGTCTCTATGTGTCAGCCCTGTGATAGTCTGGTGACCTGTCCAGGGTGAACCCCGCTTCTCGTCCAATGTCAGCTGGGTTAGGCTCCAGCCCCCCGCGACCCCCAGCAGGATAAGCGGCTACGGAAAATGAATGAATGAATGATAGCATCAGCAAACAAAATTTCCCCTACATAAATCGTAATCACTTTACTCCATAATTTTCTTGTGGTTATCCATGCCCCACCTGCAATGGCTTGATGCCCCTTTAGGAGGGCCTGCCCCCCAGTTTGAGAACCACTGATATAAACTAACATAATGAGGGCTTTGTAGGTCAAATTGCAAAAGCACTAAAGCCCAGTTCAGACCAAAGATTTGCGACGAGTGAAGTTGAAACAGGCAGCTACCTGCAATATGCTATGCTGCAGCATTCTAAAAACGTGTCGGTTCACACCAATGCAACTAGAAGAGATGGTGTATCATCTCTATGCAACAACTGTTCGCAGCTTTTCAGGTAGCTTCTTAAAATCTGGATGGGGATACTGTTTGGCTCAAACATTTGAAGGCATTAATGAAGGCACTGATTTTGTTCACTTATAAAACAAATACAACAAATAAGTGTGTGCAAGTCAAGAGTTTATTACACATCTAAGAGAGGATAACGTTTGAACATGAATGTGACTAAAGCTGACGAAGAAACTGAATTACATGAAGAAGTAGATTCATCAAAGGAACTGAAACTTACAGAGAAATGGAGGAAGAGGAGGGAAGTAAAATAAAGTACAGCAACTTCAATACAACAGTTATAATTTAGTAGTTGTATCTTCATGGAGTATTAAGAACAGAGAGACATGAAAAGGAGAGAAAAAGGAATAAAACAGGAATAAAGAAGAGAAAAGGAAGAGGAGAGACAATGGGAATTAAAAAACATAGAAACAAAAATGAAATTAAAAGAGGATAGTCTAAATACAGTTTTGTTTTTCTCCTAAAAAGAAGAATGATGGGAGAGGGAAAGAGAAAGTTACACACACAGTTGGTGTTTCTGTAACCTTTGACCCCTCAGGCTCATCAATAACCAGGAGGCGAGGAGAAGTGTGTGTGCTGTCTCATCCGTCTTCATTAGACCTGTGTGTGTGTGTGTGTGTGTGTGTATGTGTGTGTGTGTGTGTGTATACACGCAGTTTAAGTGGATACACACATGTAGGATTCATTCGTTTGCAGGAACAGTTTGTTACGAAGTGAAAAATCAAGCTTTTATTTTGAAAGGATAACTGATGTTTAGTTTTGTGGTTTCTGAAATTCTATTGGAAACCTGCTAGAGGTCAAAGTTTAAACGTCTTTTAATTTAATGAAAAAACACACACATACACACACATCTATCACATATTGTGACAGTTTCTTTTCACTCTCTGTATCTTTTCATCACACGTCCATCTGTCTTTCTGTCTGAGGAAGAGTTGAACACGCTGATATCTGAAGGACTGATTATTTAACTCTCTATCTCGCACACAGGAGCCAGACGATATGCAAACCAGGTCCAAACCAGGAAGTGAGCTTGACCACCATGAGCAGGTACGTGTGGACAGAAATACACCGGTACAGATAAGAGACACTTCATCTCACTCTTTGTCCTTCCTCAATTTTCCTCACCATCATATTTTACAAATTTGATAACACTTTACTTGAAGGTATCTACATAAGCATGACATGACACTGTCATGAACCTGTCATGAACATTATGCACATGTCATAAACGTTTGTGACTGCTGTCATTAAGTGTCATTCGGTTTTTGTAATGACAAGTTGACAGTGTTTGGGTTGTCTTGATTATGACAAGTTGACATTAATCAAAGTGACATTACCAGAAGATGTCTTTGTCATGGCAAGTTGACATAATGATTATTATTGTTGTGACAAACAACTTCTGGTAATGTCATCCTGGTTAATGTCAACTTGTCATTATAAGGACATCCCAAACAATGTCAAGTTGTCATAATAAGGACATCCCCAACTAATTTAATGTCAATTTGTCATGACAAAGACAACTTCTGGTAATGTCACTTTGATTAAAGGGCCAGTGTGTAAAATGGGTTGAAAACAGTGACATCAGTGGTCAAATTCTAGATTGCAGGGCTCACTTGCTCACCCCTCCCGTCGGGTAAATGACTGTGGCCTCGTAGGGACAAAAAGCATTGCGCAGACACGAGTTTTTCAGGAGTAGGTCTATCTAGCG
>NC_065522.1:27440326-27448260 GCF_006386435.1 Epinephelus moara | reverse complement strand
TATATATATATATAAAAGCATAATTATAAGGCTACGAAAACCAAACGAATTTTATTTTATAGCGATTATACACTTGTATAAACATATTAATGGGTAGAATATTCAGATTCAGATTCAGATTTGACAATAAACCATGCCAAATATTACACACTGGCCCTTTAATGTCAAGTTTGACATTGTTTGGGTTGTCTTGATTATGACAAGTTGACATTAACCAGGATGACATTACCAGAAGATGTCTTTGTCACAACAATAATAATCATTATGTCAACTTGTCATAAACACAAAAAGAGGTGCATTTCTTGTTAATGTCAAGTTGTCATGACAAAGACCTCTTCTGGTAATGTCACCCTGGTTAATGTCAAGTTGTCATAATCAAGACAACCCAAACAAACTTGTCATTACAAAAACCGAATGGCACGTAATGACAGCAGACATAAATGTTTATGACATGTACATGTCTTCTTACAACATCGTCAATCACCAGAAACTTTGAAAACTGGAAGAAAAACTTCCTCTTCCTGTTTAGTGCCATAATGCCACACTGAATTCTGAACTGGTTTTGAATCTATAGCATGTTCACACTGGAAAAGGAACACAATCAACTATACTAACACTTGATTTTTATCGTGACCCTGGAGGTGACCTCTAGCTGAAACGCGCTCATGTTTGCCCTCGATTTATCTGTGAATGCTGATGTTCAGTTTGTTTTGAGCCTTGCCACAACCGTGCACTCAATACAATGTGTAGGTTTTGACGCTGTGTCACTGCCACAGCAAGATTTACATGTTTTACCCACAATGCAACATATAGAGAAAATGTAGGAGCTACTCCCATCTGCAAAAATTAGAATAAATTGAAGATTATGGTGAAACAAGTCCAAGAGGATCTGATGTTGTGTTCACACCGGGTGCAAATTACATATTAAGTCAGTGTAAATGCATGAATTCCCATGGACACCATGGATGCAACGCGAATGACCCAAATTAAGCGGGGCGAATGAAGTGAGTAGTGTAATTTGTGTCAGAGTTGAAAAATTGGAACTTCTACAATCAATTTGTGCCACGATAGCCAATCAGCATCGAGTCTGACATTGACGACGTACTGGTGGATGTTCATTCATCAATTCAGCGATCTCACGCGCGAATTTTAAAGGAATACTTAAGCTAGGTAATTTGTGAATCAGTTAATCATGCTGTGGGATCTTGAATTCGGGAATAAAATTTTGTTTTTTCTCACGTCTCCTCGGGAAACGGAGAACAAGCTGATTTACTGATCGATTTTTATCCAGTCGTATGCTCAGTATTATAAACCTAAATAAACCTAGCCCTTTAAAATGAGTCTTTAGTGAGACGATCAAAAAGACATACAAGCATTCGAGCAATAACTCAGAATAAAGAAAGAACCCACAGTTTGTTTTTGCTTCTTATATTGACAACAAAGGAGGAAAGGAAACAAGGAAGGATGCATGACTTCTTCCTCCTGCCTTCCTTCCTCCCTTCTTCTACCTGCCTCTGCCTGCTCGCACTTGATGTGTTTGGAGGAAGTTATTCTAGTATGTTATGCAGTAACTTCCTCTTTCTATATTTGGCTGTTCGTCTCTTCCTTGTCTGCTGGAACACACTATCAAACCTGAGCATCACACATGTGCACGCACGCACACACACACACACACACACACACACACAGATAAATTTGATCAAAAAAAGAAAAGCCATAAAGATGAGCAGATAGTTTGTGCCGCGGTGAGGGTGTGAGAGAAACACTGATAGTACAAGAGATACTCCGCTGGTGTGTGTGTGTGTGTGTGTGTGTGTGTGTGTGTGTGTGTGTGGTCTCCTGCTGTGTGACCTCTCATAACCCCAGGATGAGCTTTCACCTCTGCAGTGAGATCGGAAAGCAGCAAAGAAACACAGGATTAAGATAGAACAAAAAGCTTAAAATAATAAAGTCAGGAAAAACATTTTGAAAACACAAGGACGAGTTTTTATCTGTCTCATAATTTAGTTAATATATGTACGATGTATGATCTTTTAACTCATGGTACTTGTCATTTTTAGGACTTCAGAGTCAAATTTAATAATTTAATACTTTTATGACATAGATTTATTTATAGGAAGGCAAAATGAACTTGAGGCACTCGTGTGGAGCAGGAACAGAAGTTCATTTTTTCTTCCTTTTCTTCAAGAGGCTCTTCAAGGCTTTTTTTCTTGAGTATAAAGAAGGTCCCCGAGCACACTGCTATCTCGCTCTTCATAGATTTAGATATGCTTTATAGTTCCTTAATAAACCCTTTAATTCACCCAGTTAGATGTGAAAACATCCTGGCTGGATAGACGCTAAAATTACTATTTATTTGAATAGGGTCTGGTGGGTTTGGCGATAGCGATTTTGGGTTCTTTTTTGATTAATCTAAGGAGATTTTACTCTTAAAAAAAGGTCTATCTCTGTAGAGATTAATTCGACAATGTTGTCAGACACTTAGAATAACAATCTGAGCCTGTCAGCAGAAAAAACAAGCACTTTTTGCATAAGCTTGTGGGCAAACTACTCCGGAGTGGTTACATTGCAGCTTGTTTTGCCACTACTGGCTGCAGCCCTCTTGCTTGATACTGAAAAAATGTCAAAAATGTATCCCATTAGTAACTGAGACAAAAAAACCAACAACGAAAAAACAAATAGGCACATGGAGGGGTAGGAAAGTGTGCTCTCTCTGTCTGCCTTAAGGCTTTCCACATAGGCGCATGGAAGGGTGAAGAGGTGTGCCCTGTCTGCCTTAAGGCTTTCCACATAGGCGCATGGAAGGGTGAAGAGGTGTGCTCTCTTTCTGCCTTAAGGCTTTCCACATAGGCGCATGGAAGGGTGAAGAGGTGTGCTCTCTCTGCCTTAAGGCTTTCCACATAGACGCATGGAAGGGTGAAGAGGGGTGCTCTCTCTGCCTTAACGCTCTACATAGGCGCATGGAAGGGTGAAGAGGTGTGCTCTCTTTCTGCCTTAAGGCTTTCCACATAGGCGCATGGAAGGGTGAAGAGGTGTGCTCTGTCTGCCTTAAGGCTTTCCACATAGGCGCATGGAAGGGTGAAGAGGTGTGCTCTCTCTGCCTTAAGGCTTTCCAGATAGGTGCATGGAAGGGTGAAGAGGTGTGCTCTCTCTGCCTTAAGGCTTTCCACATAGACGCATGGAAGGGTGAAGAGGTGTGCTCTCTCTGCCTTAAGGCTTTCCACATAGACGCATGGAAGGGTGAAGAGGGGTGCTCTCTCTGCCTTAACACTCTACATAGGCGCATGGAAGGGTGAAGAGGTATGCTCTGTCTGCCTTAAGGCTTTCCACATAGGCGCATGGAAGGGTGAAGAGGTGTGCTCTCTTTCTGCCTTAAGGCTTTCCTCGTTTGTGTGTGGAAGGGCAGAGAGGTGTGCTCTCTCTGTGTTAAGGCTATCCATGGGTGTGCGTGGAAGGGCAGAGAGGTGCATTCTCTCCTTCTTAAGGGTTTCCACGTGGGCATGTGGAAGGTAGAAAAGGTGTGTTTTCTCCACCGTAGGCTTTCTGCGTAGGCCTACGCAGGCAGGACTCCAGATCAGAGCCATACCACAGAATATAATGCTGCAAATGGAAATTCATTTTTCTTTTACATAAGCGGTCCTGACTGAATTGTTAAAATATCTAAAACTTGTGCAATGTTAAGGAATCTGACACCATGAGCGCCCTCCACTGTTGCTTAGTCTAAGGCCCAACACTACACCAAATTTTGATTTAAATTTGCAGATAGATATTTGAGATATGCTGATCCTCATTATTGGACATAATGACAGAATTTATGGTATATTTTTGGACGCTCTTCTGTCCTAGTAGCAGTTTTGAAAGGACTTTATACACAGACTCATAAATCCATTTTATATATGGCTGCTTTGTCCAGCCTCTTGATGTGTTTGGCTCTTCTTAAAAAGACAAAAGACAGCAGAGGAAACGTGAAGATTGTTTTATTGGGGTCTGGATACTTGTGTGTGTGTTTGAAAGAGAGATCTGCTTCTTCTCACACTTGCCAGACCACAAGAATCTGAGACACACCGCTGTCAGACGAGTAATAATAATGAGATAACACACGTACTATAACACATCTTGTAATACTCAAAGTGTGTGTGCAGCAGAAAGGGAGACTTTGGAATGATCGAACAAATGTGCTCATTTACACACTTTGAGCAGGAAAGAAAGAGCAAGGCCTTGAACTTTCATCTTTCTTTTGCTGCCAAACCTGATCCTATTTCTCTCTGGTTCCTCTGGTTCCTTCACTTCATCTTTCAAAGTTCATATTTTGTGCAATTTATCAGACACATCACTAAAAGAGTTGAGTGGAAAAGGTAACATTTGGTTTAAGAATTATATTTTTTTGTATCACAGAACTGAATTCTGCAGACAGTTTTGGACAATAAGCAATGCTCACCAGTGTTTAAAACGTGGCTTTGGATGTTTAGAAAATGTCTCTGAACTATTCCTCACAATAACCTACTGAAATATTGTAGCGCTTCAGTTCTCCACTAATACCCAGTGATCAGCGCTTTGTCATGTAGCAAAAAAAAAAAAAAAACGTCCATAATATTTATACAATATTGTCTATACTACGACTTTTTGATGACATCTTTATAACATATTATACTATGACAATTTTAATTACATTATATGACAAACTATACTATGACCCTTTTTTGACATTTTTATGACATAAACCATGTTTTGTTTTTGTTTTTATTGACACTTTTATGGCTTACTACGGAAGACGAGAACGGCCACGTTTTTGTTTTGTTTTTTGGTGCACTGTTCGTGATAACGACTTATTAGTTCGTTATATGGACATAACAAAGATTGTTTTCTCATGATAACAAATCAATTATCCCGTTATCTCAATTTAACAAAGATTGTTTTCTCGCGATAACGAATCAATTATCCCGTTATCTCGATTTAACAAAGATTGTTTTCCCGTAATAACTGTCAAGTCTGATGATTGCACACTGGTTAATGTGATCGTTTTGATTTCGGCCTACAAGAGCTGCCGTGGTCCTGCTAGATGCCTCCTGCTGCTGCTGTTATCATTCGTCACACTTCTACTGTTATTATACACATATGATTATTGTCACATACCGTATATTTCCAAATAGTCACCCGGTGGCAAATAGCTGCCGGGCACCTAATAGCTGCCGGGGGTTTGACCCCATTTTGCGTATTAAACGCCGGTCTGATTAAACGCCGGGGCGATTATTTCCTCATTCATTGCCTCAAGGAGGGACAGCCCTGCCCGTGCACCCAAATTTTTTTTTAAAAATTTTAAAAAATACGTGACCGTTCTCGTCTTCCGTAGCTTACTATATTTTGACATTTTTGTGATATACTATACTATGATATCTCTTGTGTCATTTTTAAGGCATACAATACTAAGTCCTTTTTTTCAATAGTATACTATACTATAACCTTTTTTTTCTAATTTTAATAGCATACCACTTATTCAGTTTTTTGTTTTTTTGTTTTTTGCAATGACAATTGCCATGACTTTTTTTGATCTAGTTAAGTACAACATTTTTGTGACATTTTTATGTCAAACTATAGTATCCCATAGTTTGTCAGATATTTTGATATACTATGACATTTTTCTGACTTTTTTTGTTGTTGCATACGATACTATAAAATTTGTGGCATTTAATACTGCATTTAATACAATATTATGACATTTTGTATGGCATACTATTCTATTATTGGATTTATTTTACATATTTATATGGCATACTGTGGCAGTTTTTTTTAAGACTTTATTATATCATACTTTACTGATATTTTTTGTACCATTTTTAGGTTATACTATACCATGACATCATTTTATAATGTGATTTCTTTTTTTTTTAATCATACTATACTATGAGATTTTTATGACATTGTCTATGGCATACTATACTATGATATTTCTTATGACATTTTGTTTGGCATACTGTACTATGATATTTTAATGACATTTTTTATAGCGTACTATACTAGGGCATTTTTATGACATTTCTTGAGGCGCACTATAGTATGACATATTTGTGACATTTCTTAGCCATACTATACATAACTTCTTTTGTGAGATTCTTTATGACATACTATACTATGACAATGTATGACATGTTTTGTCACATTTTTCAGCCATACAATACATGACTTTTTAAAAAAATATTTTTTAGAGCATACCATACTATGACTTTATTGTGACTTTTTTTAATGTCTTGCTATATTGTGACATTTTTGTGACGTTTTTTATGGCATACTATGCTATAAGAGTTTTTTAGACATTTTTAATTGCTTACCATACCTTGACATTTTTTGTGACATTGTGTCATGCATACTATACTAGGATGATTTTCTGCCATTTTTAATGGGATGCTTTACAGTTTCTTACCAGTTGTTCAGGCATTTTAATGACCAACTATACCAGGACTTTTTTGTGGCATTTGAGACATTTTATTGACATACTACAGTTATCACACAACACTTTCAAAGTCTTTTCAATAATTTCAAAACTTGACAATCAGATTGTGACTCAAGCAAAATTGCAATAGCTGCTGCATAGAGACCAAAACATCGAGCTCAAATCCGCAGAGTCAGCTCCTCCTATGAGGTAACTTCTCACTGACATGTCATCGACTCCAAGAAATCAGCAGATGGTACTAGATGACGCTTCTTCCTTTTGTGGTCGAGAGAGATTTAGATGGCTGGGATTGGAGGAGGCCTTCTTGAAATTGTGATTAATCAGTGCATGAATGTTTCAGCAGAATTTAAAACTGGAAATGTACAAAAGAGGAGCGAGTTCAAAAAGTTCAGAAAAGGCACAAAAAGAAAAGAGAGAAAACGGAAAGAGAGAGGGAGGTCTTTGTGAGGCATCCCTAATCTCTGAGCGCTCCACCGCTCCTCTATAGACTTCTGGGAACACACACACAGTCATAGTCGGCCGAGGAAACCTGGAGCATGCAGAGAGTTTGTGTTGCTTTGGATTCGAGTCGTTACCCTCCACTGAACCAGCACACACTGACACACACACAACACCTCCCTCCCACCTGCAGCGCCAACACACACACACACAAATACACTCACAAAATCCTTGTTAATCACATCCCTCACAGCAGACGCCCCTGCTATCTGAGAGGTCAAAGGTCACTGAGATGAGCGTAAGGCAGCGTGGCAGAGAGAGAGACGGTGACAAGTGTTTGGAATAGACTGTAATTACTTTCCCTCATCATTGTTATGACAATACTTCTCTTTACTTCTGTGCAGGTTGTGGCTGCAGGAGGTGACGTCACTTCATTTGTTTCCAGTGGCTGAAGAAAGGTGAGTTATTGCTAAGGTATAATCTTAAGGAGATGCTAAGATTAGCTTAGAATAAAGACTGGACACGGGCGACAGCTAGCCTGGCTGTCCAACTGTTAAATAATCAGCAAATAAATGTAAAATATAGTCCCTGAAATGTAGAACTGTTCCTTTAAATACTGGGGAAAAAAGCAATTTTAAACCATAAATTCTTAGTCAAATTACGTAATATCGATCATATTTATCTTTAAAGGCTATTACCTTATATTCTGAGGGTTTTTTTCTTCCATTAATACAAAACTACACAATGACATTGATGTGACATTTCTTAAGGTGCACTATAGTATGACATATTTATTACATTTTTATGGCAAAATATACTATGACTTTTTTATTAAATTTTGGACGTCATGCTATACTATGACTTTTTTATTAAATTTTGGACGACATACTATACTATGACTTTTTTATGCTATTTTGGACGACATGCTATATTATGACTTTTTTATGCTATTTTGGACGACATACTATACTATGACTTTTTTATATTTTGGACGACATGCTATACTATGACTTTTTTATTAAATTTTGGACGACATGCTATACTATGA
>NC_065522.1:27431607-27436730 GCF_006386435.1 Epinephelus moara | reverse complement strand
ATTTTGGACGACATGCTATACTGTGACTTTTTTATGCTATTTTGGACGACATGCTATACTGTGACTTTTTTATTAAATTTTGGACGACATACTATACTGTGACTTTTTTATGCTATTTTGGACGACATACTATACTATGACTTTTTTATATTTTGGACGACATGCTATACTATGACTTTTTTATGCTATTTTGGACGACATGCTATACTATGACTTTTTTATATTTTGGACGACATGCTATACTATGACTTTTTTATTAAATTTTGGACGTCATGCTATACTATGACTTCTTTTTGCTATTTTGGACGACATGCTATACTATGACTTTTTTTTTAAATTTTGGACGACATGCTATACTATGACTTTTTTATGCTATTTTGGACGACATGCTATACTATGACTTTTTTATGCTATTTTGGACGTCATGCTATACTGTGACTTTTTTATGCAATTTTGAACGACATACTATACTATGACTTTTTTATGACATACGACTATTTTTGACTATTACCTTCTATTCTGAGATTTTTTTTTTTCCTCCATTAATTGTGTGAAGGAAAGAAATAAGATCAGAAAAACAAATGTTTACACCAATTTACATCCAACTTTTAACGCTAAACATTATCTAAACATGACTATTAACGATCAGATTAGTGTCCTTTAAGTAATAGAAGAAAAGTTCATAAAATAACAGTCAGGACAAAATATTCTCAACAGTTTTCCATTTATTCCATATTTGTCTGTTGGCATTTGTTGCAACTTTATTAGTATTTTACTTAAGTTTCATTCATTAGTGGTTTAATACAACAGCGTGTACAGTGCTTCTGTCTCAGTAAAGATTTCTGCTTACAAAATACATAACAAAGTAGCAGCAACACCTGCAGTGCGAGGACTCTGGACACAGGCAAAGATTAAGGAGTATAAATGTTAGAGTGATTGATTCACCACGGAAAAGCCACCAAGTAACACTGTTGCCTTGACTGTTACTGCCACAGCGCTCATGAGCAAGGAAATTGACAAGTGGAGCAGCTTATTGGCTGAAAGTCAGACAACTGTACGTCCAAAATTCTGCTGCTTGAGCTCATTTAACTATTACTGAAAAAAGCATGAGGACATCTAAATTAGACCAATTAGAAAATGTATTTCTGCAAACTGAAATGGATCAGATAACTCAGATTTAAAAATGTAACATTTGTATTTTTAACAAGAAATTTATGTTTTTAATGTTTTCTTAAAAACACAGTGCATTTTCCTCTCCTAACTTTGAGATACAGACGTTAATTTCAAGACATTTCAGGTCATAAATTATGTCAGAGCATTTGGAGTCTTTAAATTAATGTGACTACAGGCGCTATAATCTGTGTCCCAGAAAAGTTAGAGTAACATTAGACCTGCAGGAGACTGAGAGATGAGGTTGAAAGCTCTGGAAGAAAAAGCTTGCAAGTGGACTTTTCGTTAAGACTTTTGTTTATCAGTTCATTGAGGTTCAGTAAACCGTGTCCAGACTCCAGTGCACCACAGTGTTGCTGCTTTATTGGCAGGAAAATATAAACACAAAATACAGCAAAGGCACATTCAATAACGACGGCCCCATTCCCTTACTAACACCTAAAAATGATACACAGCTACGGATGGATGAAAAACAAACATACATATACAAACACGTCTGCAACAATGCACACACACACGACATGATGCTGCTCAGTAAATCAAACATGGTGACCGATAGAACAGGAAGACTTAAATTCCCTTCTGACACACACTGTAGGTTTGAATCCCTTTTATGAAGCGCCATGATTCACTCTCACTCACACACACACACACACACACACACACACACACACACACACACACACACACACACACACACACACACACACACAATGCTGTAGTATCAATGCTATTATTGCACCCAAGTTCAAGGGAAAAAAAAGCGACACAAAGAGCAAAGAGACCCATATTAGTTCAAAAAATAATCTAGTGTAAATGTAATTATGTGCTTCAACTAAACAAACCCTCGTGTGTGTGTACGAGAAGCCACACACACACTGCTTGGCATATGTTTATGGAAGACATACAAGTGTGTGTGCTTGGCATTAGTACAATGGTTTCTACACAGATTAGTTTCTCTCTAATCAACCAGGCAAACAAAACTAAACATTTCATAGCAGTTGCCAGATTGGGGGCGTTATCCCCCTCTTTAAGACCCAGTTATTCATACATGACGAATCGAAAATGCTCAAGCAACACCCTCCCCCAATCACATATGATACTGAAAGCGGAAAAATGGGTTGCCATGTTTGGACAGCATCCCTCCTTTTAAATCCCAAACGCTCACCGAGGGAATACGGTTGCCAGATCTGAGCAGCGTCGCCCATTCAAGTGTTCGCAGGTTGTATATTAAGAGGGGAAAGAGTTGCCATGTTGCGAGAAAATCCCCCTTTATTAGACAATACTGGAGGAACATTCCGTTAATATCTAGTCTTATATCCATCAGTGCTTTTCTGACTGCAGTATTTCAAACGTCTTCTCTGACGTACATTCATTACGTTCTGTTGTTGCGCCACAGTGAGGGGGAGCAATGTGGAAGACATTAAAGGTTGTCTGCAACGGAGGGGGGGCAACACACAGGGGATGAGGACAGACCGCTTAACCAGCCACTTAGATTTTAGGAAAGGGAAGTTTGTGTTACAAAGAATAAATTCTCTGAAAATGAGTTGTTAGACAAAACCCTCATGGATTCTCGGACACGATTACCACAGGAAACTTGTGTTTCTCACAGGCTTTACACCTGCAAGTACATCCACGGCATCCAGTAACTGACGCAACAAGCAGAGCAAGTCATCCAATGTGGTTTTATTTACTTATCCTTACTGCTCCTGCTTGTTTCGCTGGTAGATTAACACATATTTAATGGCACATACTTTACTTTTAGGGTCTAAACTGCTTGTCATTTTACTGCCTTCCATGCTGTTTTTTAGCTGGTGTTATACTTAAATTTGTTCTACTTTGTTATTCTCCACAGGCCTGAAATCATCACCTTGAAGAACAATATGAGGTTGGTGTTTTTAAAGTTTAACCCAAGCTGTCGAAATTGTTGATAGCTGTTGTAGCGGTTTAAATTAACCAATGGAATCCAAAAGTATGAGCTTGTTGCAGGGTAAGACAGGTTGTTTTGAGGAGCTAATAGGAACTGGCTGTGGATGTTGGAAGTTCAGTGTAGTCCAGCGAAGTTAAGGTGCATAGATCAGCCGATGGTTGCGAGGTGGAACAGACCGGTGAAGTCAGGCTGGATGGTTGCATTCAGGTGGCGACTGCTCGCTCTAGGTGTGGTGCTGTGCGATGAGGTTGCGTAGCTGTTTGATGATGGTGTCGATGAGTTTCTGTCTGTCCCTGTCCGTCTTCCGGAACTGCGCGAAGACGTTGTTCTTTCTGCTCGTCTCTCTCAACCTGATAATAGAAAATAAAAACAAAGGGATAGATAAGGAAACAGAGGAGATGAAAGTACAAAGAGAATTGAAAGATAATGATAATTATCCGTTTTAGTATTTCGCATTGTGTTTGAATGCTGCAAGTACACCAATGTACACTCATGAGTTCATCTGATGCATCCACAAAAACACACAGGAGTGCATATGTGTACGAGCATGCTTAGTAGAGAGACGCATCCCTGCAAAAGTGACCTTTCAAAGGAGACAAAGACGTTTCGCTTTCAAAGTTTGGTATGTGTGTGCTCAGTGTCACATGAGACAGTACGTCTCACTGTTTGTTTGTGTGTTTTGTCGCAGAACACTGGACTGTATGGACCTCCAGGAAGTTCAGGGGCCCAGCAGACCAGACAGGCCCCAGTAGGGTGCTTCCTCCTGGGCACATGGGGACCACCTGACCTGGGCCCTCTGGTGCACTGAAGAGAAAACACTGACCCTAATTAAGGAAGGTCGACTGGACTGTACTGAACAATGGACTGGATCATACGACTCTGTGTCGCTGTGTCAAGAAGCAAACGTGGCCCCCGAGTCTGAAAAGTAAGAACCTTTTTCATGATATTTTGGACGACATGCTATACTATGACTTTTTTATGCACTTTTGGACGACATGCTATACTATGACTTTTTTATGCACTTTTGAACGACATGCTATACTATGACTTTTTTATGCTTTGTTTGAATGACTTGGTTTCATTTTTTACAACACAGTTAACTAAAATGCTAACATTCATGTCCTATAACTGCACATAACTGACCTTTTTTCCTCCGAGCCTTTATGCTCAGCTGTCTTGCAGGTTTCCTAGAATAGTGGCCACATGTGGATCATGGGTCTTGGTTACACTGCTGTTGTAGTCCCGCCTGATGCTTACTACTGTTATTATTAATTATACTTATACTACTATTGTACACATATGATTGTAACTGTCACATACATATGTTGTCATATATAAATATCTACTTATGACATATATTCTACCAAAATAATATTATTATTATTATTATTATTATTATACTACTAAAATCAGTGTTATCCTAGCTATTGTCATCAGGGTCTGCCCTTCATCTCTCTGTCTGTCTCTCTTTCTGTCTATGTCTCTCCCTCTCTTTTTCCATAATTTTATCATATGGATTACTGTACATTTATTATGTTGACGTGTTCTATATACGCATCTGTTGCATGTCTGTCCATCCTGGAAGAGGGATCTCTCCTCAGTTGTTCGTCCTGAGTTATCTACTATTTTATTTCCCTGTTAAATGGGTTGATTTGGTGAGTTTTTCCTGATCCGCTGTGAGGGTCAAAGGGCAAAGGGATGTTGTATGCTGTAAAGCCCTGTGAGGCAACTTGTGATTTGTGATATTGGGCTTTATAAATAAAGAATGTAATAAGTGAAATACTTTGATGTTTTCATGGCATTATTTTAAACAACATACTGTACTATGATGTCTTCGTGGCATTTTTCACAACATACTATACAATACTGTTATTTGTGGCATTTTTTAAGACATAATATAGCACAGCATCTTTGTTATTTTGAACGTGCTATACTATGACTTTTTTTTATTAAATTTTAACGACATGCTATACTATGACTTTTTATGCCATTTTGGACGACATACTATACTATGACTTTTTTA